>NW_027287205.1:10443255-10853255 GCF_022747635.1 Hetaerina americana
GTAAAGTTTCAAAATAATGGAACAAACTTTATGTTACTTTATTTCATGAATCATATGGAATATTGTATAACCCCTTGAGATCCACTATCAATTCACCGACCAAGTAAATAATAAATGCACCTTATTTTCTAACCAAGTGCTCAATTTTATGTATAGAGATTCATGTTATTTTTTAACTAATGTCATCACCTTATCTTTTATTTATTTGAAGAATTAATCTTTTATTTTGACCGCAAACCGTTGACTCGGATACTAACTTCAGCACGGTCATCAACAAAAACTGAACATCAAATTTTCCTCCCTTTATTAGCTTCTGACCCCGACCTCTTGTACCAATCCCATTCTGCTTTCTCTACACACACGAGTATACCCATAGTAAAAATTTCGTTTACTACCTTTCTTTGATATCAATGAAATACAAAATTAAATAGAAAACAGTTTTTAGTCTAGTACATTAAGCTACGCGAAAAAGAAAAATCAAAAGATTCACAAAAAGGGACGTTGGTGGTGATCCAGTTAGTTATACAGTTTGAAATTCTAAAAAAGACTTCACAAGCAAGAAACATTTCCATTAATTGTAACTCCAAAATTCCATGAAAATAATATTCAATGCCCATTTAATCTTCAGTTCGCCCTCTCTCTCCACCCAATTTTACTGCAGTTTTGGAGTTTTAAGTGCTCCACTTTTTAAAATAACACGGAGAACCACTGCATTGTTTTAATTATGTTGCATATCAACGCTGTATAGTTATTTCATCAAATTAAATCCCAAGTGAACTTCCGTTATATTTAAAAGTTTTTTCATGCTAAGAAAAAAGGAATTCTAAATTTGTGAGAAAGGATCAAATCTCCTTTTAATGGATATTTGCAATCGTTTTTAATAAACATTAATTATTGTCAATTAAGCATAATGAAATTTGGCTACTGCGTCTAGCCGTACTTCGTATAGGTATTTCATTGAGACATCAAATAGTGTTATGCATGGCAGTTCCTTCGTAATGCCTGATGAATGCAAGCGTCATGTATGAATAGTTACATAATAGCCTCCTTATATAATGGAATATATAACGCCAGCATGTCATCATATATGAATTAGTGTAATTTATTTTATGCAAATGCTATATAAAAGGACCCAGTGGATTAGAAAAATGGGAATGTTTGGACGATTTTGATTACTGGCAAATTAGAAACTATAAAGTTAGAGAGAGAATGTAGATGTCTAAGATTATAGATAGGTGAGATGAAGGGAAGACAGAAGAAGAAAATGGTTTGCTGAGGCGATAATAATAGAGAAATGAACAAACGTAGGGGAAGGGAGGAAACGAGGGATGGAAGAAATATTGATCGAAATATCTCAGAAAAAGCGCTGTAAACATTAAGGATGTGAATGATAGAATAAAATATGTGGAGGTAAATTTTGAACGAATGAACTGAATCAATTTAGAACTTGAAGTCACCAAGTGACCATTAGAGGAATAAATATGCAAGGTATACGGTTAAAAAGCCAAAATTGTACGTGTCCCCCTTGAAATACCCCAATACCCATTTATTGATAATTATCGGGAATTGGAACGTGAAGGAGGGTAAAGGCAGGGATGGGAGTACAAGTAGGAAACTACAGTTTGGGGCCAATGAATGATCGTGGAGAGAAATAAATACGGATTTGCCGGAAATATGGTTAATTTTATGACGGGCATTTGGTTTAAACATCATAACAAGAGTAAGAATACGTATTTGAAAAACGGGTGAGGGCTAAGGGATATATCAGTTTATATTGCATTATGATTAGACACAGGTTTAAGAAAAGCGAGATTAATACTAACTGTTTCACGGGAGCTGTTGCGGATTCATATAATAAGTTAGTGATAATGAAGTGTGGGATCAAATTCAACAGCCGGAAAACAGGATGATGAAATCAGTTGTGGTAGCATTAAACGGGACTAAAGGGAATGAGAATTGGGAGAGACAGAATATTTTTGAGTTAGGGCAAGGAGACGGGTCAAGTAGAAGGAATGTTGAGAAATTTCAAAACAAAGAAATGTAAAGCCGTGAAAGAAACTGTAAAAAAACCATAAACACATTAATCAACCCGAGGGTCGGTTTAGTAGGTGATGGTAGAGTTCACCCAGTACTCAGCCCTATACGGCGTGTGAATATTCACACATCAGGGTAGGGGGGCCAGTTCCTTTCCCTGTGCCGGTTATGGTTTCCCAGGAAGACCTGGTACCCGAAAAATCACTTTAGCTTGGGTGGAGCTGCAGGTGCCCAGAGAGGTTTGCCCGGGAATCGAACCCGGGCCCTCAGGGTCAGTATTCTTACGCTCTACCCTATGGACTACCGCGACCCATGAAAGAAATTGTAGGAATAGTAAAGAGGGTAATGATTAGGAAACTATTAACTGCAGATGAGTGTGAATAAGAGGAGAGGAGGAGATAGAAGAATATAAATACAGCATATTGGAAGAAGGAAGTACAAGTTTGAAATAATAAGTTGAGTTGGGAAACTAATAGGGTAAAATAGGCGCGACGGAGAACGCAGCGCAAGAGTATGAAGAGTTTACAATGGGAGGATAAAATAGGTGAACTGGGCAGATAGTTAATATTACTAAAAGGAAATAAGAAGAAGAACTCGGTGCATGCTATCGAGTTTAAGGCTGAAAAGTTATTGATTGAACCAGTGAAGTTTCAAGAGAGAGCATGCATGAATGAATAGAAAATCTATATGGCATGGTAGCGAGAAACAGCGATCGCTACCTGGTGATCATGGGCATCCAACTGAAATACAGGAAGATGAGGAAAGTGACATGGGAACCTAGATAGAGCGCAAATATAGGAAAAAAAGAGAATAGTTCAGCGCTAACATAGACGGTAAAATGAAATGAGACATATTACTGCCAAATTATCAGGCAAGCAACACTTCAGTAAGTCGGCGTAATTTACAGGAAAGACTAAAACACAAGAATAATAGAAATGAAACTGAGGAAGTTACTTACAAAAATTTGTGGAAATAGGTCATACGAGAGTGCAAGAAGACCAAAGAAGAGCTGATAAAAACATTCAGCGAGGAAAGCAATCACAAAATGAAGAAGGGTAACGACAAAACTCGTAAACTGGTGGAGAGACAGTTTGGAGTATTACACGTAGATTTCTACAAGGTTAGAGAAGCCAATGAAAATATATTATTAGGACATACATAATTAGGAAGAGGTGGACGGGGAAAGGGTCAAAGCCTTTGAAATTAACGTCATAAGAGAATAAATCTTGATAGGAAAAGACAAAAAGGACCCAGAAAAACTAAGTAGCAAATTTGAAATAGCAGGGACAGACCTGAAGAAAACCAAATTGCCAGGAGTTGGCAAAATAATTGAAGGAATAACCAAGTCACGCAAGGCCAAAGGAAAGCTGCCCTCTTTGGAATAATCAATATTTACGACAGTGGAAAAGAGAAGAGTTCGATGATTGCCGTGGCGAGAACAAAGGACATTAAGCCTGATATCCCACGTATAAAAAACTTACTCGGATTATTAGTCAAAGAATAGAAGGGAAAGTGGAAGAAAACCTCACAGAAAACCAATTTGGATTCAAGAAAAGCTGAGGAACAAGAGAGGCAATACTCAGCCTGAAGGTATCATGCATAAAAAATCATGCATATAAAAAAGTCATTAAGTGTGGCATTAGTGAACTTTGAGAAGGCCTTCAAAATTGGCATAGGGAACAAGGCCTTGAAGATACTTGAAACATTTGGCAAGGATTACAACGAAAGATGAGTATCCCTTCACCTCTACAAGAACCAGGCAAAAAGCAAGCAGAGTAAAAGGATAGGAGTCAAAAAGCAAAGAAGTTACACAAGGATGCAACTCTATCCAACTCGTGTATTCAAAATGTATCCAGAAAAGGCGATAAAAGAGGCAAAATATGTAAGTATCAAAGGATTGGAAGTATATTGGGTAGAATTCAACATGCTTCGGTTCGCTGGTGACGTCGATGCATTAGCAAAAGCGCGATGGGATCCGTACGAAACTCAGTAGTCTATAGACCAAGTGCTTCGGGAATTAAATATGAGAATCAGCAAAAAACTAAGATTCTTGTGCGTGTAAAAGAGAAGGTGGAAACAGATATTGAGGGATAAAACAAGAGCAAGTGGAATCCTTCATCCATTAGGGCGGCAGTATAACTTAAGATGAAAAAATTCAACATCAAGATGGAAAATATTCATGGAGAAGAGGCTACTACTATGTTCAAAGAACCAGGGGTTTCAAACTAGAAATCAGACCGTATGAATTGAACGTTTACGAATTTTCAGGAAAAATATACTTCGGCTCATAAGTAAGCTGATGTGACTGAATATTTTATTAGGGTAGGGCTTTCGGCTCCTCCCAGGAAGCGAGAAAGAAATGAGAGAATTTCACAAAATCCGGAGAAGCCTGACTGTTTTGTAAATATTTAAATGGAATGGCATACAGCATCAAATAATTGCTACAAAATTTCTAAAACACTCGAAAGACTCAAATCAGTTTGAAACTTATTAGAAAGATAAAAGTAGTCTTAAATTATGCTTCGAATAGATTAAAATTCAACCAATCGTACGGCCCTGCGAGCAAAATGTATGAAATCATTCAAGCTCCCAGTTGCATCGTTAGTTTGTAATATCATTGAAAGAGTAGAAAGGTATGCACACTCTGGAGCCGGCTGATTTAAGGGCTCCCCTAGCACGTTTAGTATCGTAAAAGAAAAACATGCATAAACCATTTAAATGAACCCCATTACAGGCAGTGGCCTTAATGGGGCATCATTAATGGTATGGGGTATATTCATCTCTGACGTCCGAGCACCCATTTCATATGCACTTGCGGTGGCTCGCAAGACTGGGCGAGTGTAGTTTTACAAGATATATGAGCAGATGAGTAGTTTGCAAGATGTAGATGCAGGAGCCATCTGTGAAAGATTGTGTCGGATCAATCGTCGTTTAGGTTATGCACACGATCCTGACACGAAACCGTTGTTATCTCGAGAAGTAACTACGCATGAGAGTTTGTTTTCGTTTTATCATATGGCAACGCGTCACATGTCTATTTTCTAATTTGCAGCAAAGAATTTTATGCTGTCCCTGAAAAATGAACGAGGGCGTCGAATCAAGTAAAGAAATGAGCAGGAGATTAAAATCGCATCCTTTTCACCTGGCTCGCATGCATCGTAGGGTCGTCGCGCGCACGTGAAAAATTCACCCTCGACCCGGTGCCGGTGGTTCCCCGCTCGCTCGGGAAACTTTCTCATCTGTCCTCGCTCAATATTTAAAAGCGCTTTATGAAAAGGAGCCGCGCGGGGTGCATTAACGTCGGAACATGGGGACCCGCGAAATGATTCACGGTTATCACACGGACCAGGGTTATGCCGGTTACCATGGTGACGGTTCAACGACCTCTCTCCGAAAGAAGAATAAAGAAAGAAGCCTTCGTTCGCTGCCCCCAACGGCCACTCTTTTGCCCCCTTCCCCCCTTTCTTCCCCCTCACCCATTCCCCGCATCGTAACTCATCGCCATAAGTGCTTCATCTTATACACGCTTATGCATCTCCTGCCATCCTCTTTCGCTCTCTGTGATATAGCCCTCGCGATACGTCTTTCTCTCTGCGACCGTCATATCTCCCTCCTCGCACTCGGCGAGGGGAGAGATTTTTCGTGGGCCGCTGCACGGCGGGGCGCCACCAATGAGAGCACGGGGCACCCGTGGTGAAAGTGCGCGGACGGGTCGCATGGGCCTGCGCGGAAAAACGTAATAGCTGGTGCTGAATAAGCGATTACCTATTCGCTACCCACCTGGTATTCCGTCTCGCATTACCTATTTCATCCAGGAATTAGCACCACGGATTGTTATTCTTAAAACCTGAATAACGATGTATCTTGGTGAAAATGCATTGTATACATTTTTATTTCAGGCATTGAAAATATTTCGGAAATGATGGTCACTTGTGAGAAACTTCCATTTGCTACCATGTTATATACTCTATATTTAGATACTTTTTGAGATTTCAAATCCTTAGTTAAAAATATTTTCAGAAGAAGAAATGGTGTATGTAATTTTGTTAAAGTTTTGCTTGATAGTCAGAGTATCATTTTATAATCGTCTTTTCTTAAGCCACCATGTAATTTTGTAGCCTTTTTTCGCATTAAATTTCACAATATTCCGTCTTCGGTAGGTGATTGCTATTTTAACAATGACTTCGATATTTCTCTCTATGAGTTTAAGATAGTAAATCCAGATTCCGCCTGCGACATGATTGAGATAAAATTAATTCTAGTATGTGCCATTTAGGAGAAAAATACCATCCAAAACAGATTTTATACCAACGGCTCTTTTACTATTCTCGCGTACTTCTTATTCCACATTCATTTACCAAAGCCCTCGTCCACGGTAATGGGTTAATCACCGCTCTGCTATGAAATTAATTTTGGAAGTGAGTAAATGGGAGTTGAATAAAATCCAAAAGTGTACGTGATTATAAAAATAAAATGCACGTTAAGTGCTTCATAATTTGCTTATGGTAAAGTGCGGCTATAATTATGGAGTTGATATGTAATTAGTTGTTTTATTGAGTGATACTCACTTGCTGCTGTTAAATCGTCCATTTTAAGCTATTTGGAATGGATTACAGTTTAATACTGCACAAAAATGTCTACTTATTGGAGGCTAAAAGAATGCTTTAATGTACGAAAGCTCAGTTTATTCGATGCTATTGTTTTGCATTTTTATTTTTCCACAGTAATTGTTCTTTTGCTGGTTGCTTGAAGAAAAGCAAAAGATTAGTTTGGAGATGAAAAACCTTACTATCCCTCTTTTTTCGTACATTTAAGTCAAGGCCTAAATCGCAGGGAAAATAAACATCTTATTTCAAGGCCATTTATCCCTATACGGGATAGGCGGTACATATATAATGGGAAAATGCATTGTAGGTATGCTACTATATAGTATACCATTTCTTTGGACCAACAGCTATTACTTATAGGGCTGAAGAAAACGAATAGAAATAAATATTTCTGAAGCATGTAGCGTATTAAAAAACATGTATTTATGATTTGCATAAGTGAGTAAAAATCTAATTGAAAATATTAAAAAGGGGTTCATTATAAAATATCATAAATATTTTTTTATGTGGGGCAGTTAATCTAGATTAATACTTACGTTTATCCTTCACTTCATACGTATCAGCGTCTATGTATGTAAGTTAAAAAAGTCTTTTCAATGCTAAAACCTTATCTGTACTTAATTACCTAACATGAACGTTTAACAAATCAGAATAAAAGTGATATAAGGTATCTGGTCTGAACATAATTCAACTGTTAACCATAGAACAAGTTTTAAAATATTTCAAGTCATGTTATTTTATATAAAGCCAAATCGTGATAAATGTTTATCATTTTCATCACAATGAATCAAACGTTGGAACCGAAGTTCCTATCATTTTTTTATTAGATACCACTTCCAAGGACAATATTTTTTAAGCATGATGAATCTTCATGGATTAAACAGCATAAAACTAAGAGGAATTTTCCATTTACTTTAAAAAAATAAAATCTTGACAGTAACGGAATTTGTTTTACCACGGTTCAAGGTCACGTTTTGTATGTCCAGCTATTCAAACCGGGGGGCAAACTACGGGTTGGGCAGGCATTGCGCAATGTTTAACGATGTGGAAATTTTTCTCTAAACATTTTAGGCATTTTTTGTAGGTCTAACTGCATATCTACATTCAATTTCCGTTATCTTTTAGTTTAAACTAGTTAGCCTCCTTTTTTTTAGGTATTTTATTGTTTATTTGTGACGCAATAGAGGATTTTCATAAAATAAATACAGATTATTTGTTGCAATAATTTAGCATATGTATATGTTTTATTCTTTTGCTATGCAAGTTAGTCTTTCTATTATGCTTTCAAATGGAATAGTAATTTAGGGTTCCTTAGTCAATTTACTGCGCTCTACTTCCGGATTTTGTAATTTAAAATCATTGGAAGGGTTCAAAAAGCAGGGTCCTGTTCTATCATGGGGAAATTATCACCATTTAAATATTTCAAAGCGATTCCGCAGCGTGAATGGAAGTGTAATATACGTGTAAGCAGGTAGTTTTCGTTGTCATTAAAGAAACAGAGCATATTTCAAATTAATCATCATGAAATATGCTAGTTTCTCTCTTCTTGATTGCATTGCGCCGGATTTAGGGCATGCGTTTTCACGACCATCGCCTTTCAGAAGTGGCTACAGTTGTAATGACGGTGGTTTCTGTTTTAAAACCATGATTACAAGATATCTAGTGCTCAGCAATGATTATCCCAGGTGCCCTCGTCTTCATCTCTTTAATGGCCGTGCCCCGTTTCTCTCCGGCCATTTTAATACTCCTCAGTTTCTCAATTCATGCCTCTAGGCTCTCCACCTCTGGTTCTTTCTCCCCGTTTCCAGATTCGGCCACCAATTCCCCCGTTCCCTCTCCGCCGAGGGTTCTCAGGGCCCCTCTCCGTCCCACCCCATTTCCCCCTCCGTCGTTCAAATCTCCGCCGCCCCCCTCCGCTCCCACCGCCTTAATTTTCTGCTGCGTTCCCTGTTCTTAATCTCTCCTTCCGCAAACAAAAAATATTAATGCAATAAGAAGAGAGCCCACCTCTTCTTACCTTTCCGGCTATCTCAGCGTTCCCGTCTGCCAAACTCTTCCCCTTTGGGCATATATTGGTTCATGCTCTTAAAACCTTCGCGTTTTTTTAAAAACCACTCCTTCCTACTTTTTTCATTAATCCGTCTTCTTCTATCCTCTAACAGTCTTGGTCATGGGTTCTTTTCACTATTTTTCGCGCTCACTTGTGCACGTGGTGTGGCATTACATCCAGCATGTTCTGTAGCTGCACCAATCCCATTGGCTATGAAGGTTTTTTTTAATTCTACCAGTCGTCCCCAATAAGTGCTCTAATTTTTATTTTTTTCGTCATTCTGTTGTAGATATGAATTTTATTTAAAATGGGGTGAACTGTGATTCATTGAATGAGTGGATTTCAAAGTCAACTTGCAGGTCCGTCAGAGTTGTGTACGTGTGTGTAGTTAATGCCTTTGGTGTCTACGTATGTGAACATCTTGTTTTCTGCAATATGTTAAACCATTTATGCACGCCTTTGTTGCATTCATTTTTTATTTCTAATGAGGCTGCGCCTTCTTAATATAAAGTAGTAGTTTTAAGGGGAGGCGACCGACAGCTGAGGTCTTTTGCGCCATTGAGGATGGATAGGAAAGGATGAAGGGTGGAGAGAAACCCGGCGTCGGCATTACCCTACTATTTACGAAAGAAGCCAAGGGGTCCGCAACTTAACGTCCCATCCGACGGACGGCGTATTCACTCAAAGTGCCCTCCACAGAGCACCTCGAGTAGGGATCGAGATACCTCTGAAAAATATTCAACACCTTCGGGATTTGAACCGGGGCATTTTGGGTGGGAAGCTAGTACGATAGCCACCGCACCATTTCGATCCCCTATTATTATAAAATTGTAACCTATCGGTTATCTATCAATCATTATTGCTACTTCCAAGTAGACAATTATTTTAAAATATATTTTTTCACATTCTCATCAAACGAATATCCCGCCGTTTCCTAGCGCTCGTACCAAGCGCCTTTGACGACTCCTTAACTCTCCCAGAACCTCGCCCCCCATCTTTCAACCTCCGCCCCCCTACCAAAGGCACGCTCTACCTACCCTTTCGCCTGCCATCGAGTGCCCGAATTAAGGAGCTCCAATGTTTTGAGAAAGGGAATGAAGGGTGAGCCGAAGGGGGACAGCCCAACTCCCTGGCATCTCCGAACCATGAACCCCCACCCCTTGCTCCCCCCCGCGGTACTTCATCCGCAAGCCCCCTTACGCACCCTTCCAATCCAGGCGCTCCCCTGCGAAGCCTGTGCATTATCTATTTCTCTAAATCGAGTGTCGATAGGTGACAAATTCCTAGGTTTACATAAAACAGTCAAACGGCTGTAACCAACGGGTATATTGAGCAGTACAGATAATGTCTTCTTTATCGCATATGGGGTCTATCGCATATGGGAGGGCGATTCGAAAAGTAAGGTCTCCTATCTTTTTTTCATGAAAAATCAAATTTATTCCCAACTTTTTGTGCATCGTAGGAAAGGCTGAGCATTTAGCTATTTTTTCTACATAGTTGCCTTGACGATCAATCACTTTTTTTATCCTTATAAGCAGCTTTTTAATACTGGCGTCGTAACTTTCTCCCGCTGTGTCACGAAGCCAACTGACGACTGCTTCTTACACTTCCTCGTCTGGCTTGAATTTCTGTCCTATGAGGTGTTTTTTGCGAGGGGGAAACAAGTGGTAGTCGCTGGGGGCAACGTCCGGGCTGTAAGGAGGGTGGTCGATGATATTTAAGACGAATTTATTGAATAGGGTGGTCGTTTGATGTGACACATGTTGACGTGCGTTGTCATGATGTAAACACACACATTTGTTGAGACACCTTGTGGTAACCGAGGACCCGATACAATACTCTACACGGAGAAATAGCCCCTCTCTTTGTTAAGGCCTTCCTTTATCTCATGAAGGGTAATTCTCCAGTCATTGCGCACAATCTCGTCAATTGGAGCCACCGTTGATTCCGGCAAACTCAGCCGCACAGACCGCTGCTCATCGTGGACGTCTTCCTGGCCATTAAAAAACTCCCTGCACCACTTCCGCACGTTTTTGATGTCCATACACTTCTCACCGTACACTTCCACTAAATGGCGATGAATTTACACCTGAGAAGCAGCCATCAGTTGGCTTCCCGACGCGGCAGGAGAAAGGCACGATGCCGGTATTAAAAAGCTGTTTACAAATATGAAAAAGTGATTGATCTTTAAGGCGACTATGTAAAAAAATAGCTAAGTGTTCAACCTTTCCAACGATGTACGCAAAGTTGAGAATAAATTTGATTTTTCATGAAAAAAATAGGGGACCTTACTTTTCGAATCACCCTCGTATTTTCCATATCGTACATATGGTATTATCACCTACAAGATATTAAATTCATCCTTATCACCGATGGACTATGTCGTCAAATCGACAAACGTTTTCCTTCCTCTTTATGTCCGACAAATAAAATTACTATAATAACGAGGTCAATATGAGAAGAAATTTTGCTTGGTATCATAAATATTGTTATGGGTACATAAACAGCCCAGGTGGCTCACCCCCCCCCCCCCCGTCCTTCCCCCGCCCCCCTCTGCTGCACGCACCCCCGGAAGCCGATTGAATCCCTCCCGCATCTTCTCCGTTCCCGGTGGCCCTCTTTCCCTCTCTTCTTCCCCTCTCTCGCACCCTCCCACCCCTTCCTCCTGCCTTGTCCCGTCTCCTCTTGGGCCACCCGGCACTCTCTCTCTCTCCCCCCCCCCCGAACACAGCAAACTGGCTGGCCCCATTTTACCCCGCCAGCCACCCACGATATTCCCCTCCGACCTGGGCGAGGAAGGAAGCTATGGTGTCGGGCGAGGATTTTTCTTTTTCATGCAATAAAATCGAAACCAACTGAGAAGGATATGACTTTCACATTAATATAATGAGCATTGTAAATAAAGGTTGAGATTGAATCACATGAAATAATATTAATGAATTATATTGAATTGAATCTGGATATTGAATGCAATGTCAATAAAAATACCTTGGTGGCATAGCAGGGAATACTTAACTCTCTTTTTTATCCGAACGTATTCCTTTTGTTTAATATTTTGTTTGCATGCTTAAATCGGTGCTTGAAGTTTTTACACATTCAGAAATTCACGATTTGGTTTCTTTTTCATATAAAGCCTACATCTACACGCATATGAGGCAAAAGCGCTGGTATTAGCATGGGAAATAAATAAGGAAACCATGGAATCCTATTGCTGAAGGAAAATGACTGGTCGATTGTGCAACACAAAGTATGAAGAACAGAAGTGAAGGAAACGACACAGATGAAATAGTTTAAAATACCAGTGAGCTGGCAGACGTGATTTCCCATTGCTAGTAATTTCAGGAAAAATGAAACTAGGAAAAAAGGAAGAGGCTGGAGGTATCCCATGATTCAGATAACGAGGGCCTTGTGAACGAAACTTGAGGCATTTTAGGAGAGATTAGCAGAAGGGAGAGTACGTAGATAGGAGAGCTGCTGCTAGTCAGTGGTAAAATTTGTGAATTCTGATCGAAATGAACAGCGCAGCTGCTCAACGCGATGGTTAATTACGATTAACGTTTCGCTCTCGTCGCGCGATGCTCAACCGAACATTCCAAAGCGTTGATGTCTTAATATTATGTTAATAATTTATGGAAGACGATGAAATTTCTATAGAACCAAGTTTTAATGAAAATTTACATGTTACTTTTTGGTGAGTTTTACCGCTTTAAGGCCTGAAAAATAGTAGGGAGACAGACAAGATTTAAGTAAAACTATGATAAGAGTACCATGATTGCACTGATTGGAGGCGATTCAAAATGAACTTATTGGTTAAAATAAAAATAAATTGAAATATTTTTGCCCAATAGTGTCCCAATAGTAGTATCACAGTTTATGAACAACCAAGGGGGAAAAATAAGTTACAATACCACGACTCAAAGGCTCTCTACAAAGAATAAAAATATCAATAGAAAATAGTAACCATCAATGTATGCATAATGAATTGGTTAATGAAATATTAGGTGAGAAATATAAGGTGTTCGGAGTGATTCTTTCATCAGCTTTGAATTATTAATGAATTACAGCAAACTGATGAAGAAATAGATTTGAAGTGATGGAACTTCGGGTCTATAGAAGGGCGATAAAATGAAATGCATCATCCTAGAAACACATGTATAGGTACCTAAATAATAATGATTAAGTAGAAAAAATGGAAATTAATTTTCTGTAGAAATGGTAAATAAGTAGATGAATTCCTTTGAGCTATATTTTGTTGTAGTGAATGACAAGCTGAGAAGTAGAGAGGAAAATTTACAGAGGGAGGGCAGAAAGATATAGGTGAAATAAATGATGCATGAGGATCTGAAGAGAGAGAGAGAGACAAGTACGACGACACATTGAGGTGGAGTTACTAATAGTTAAATTAATAATGTATGATGAAATGAATAACACTCAGGACTTAGTATTCTCAACTATTTGAATGAATAAGCAATAGTGTCATCTTATGTAGCAGAGTGAAATGTTTCATCATAATGAATGATCAAATGTGCATCTTCAATAAACAACTCTTTTAAATTGACATTAGTGAAATAAATTTCTTACAATCGGGAAAAGTAACTTTATATTATATGTAACAGAAAAGTGAGTATCTTCACAAAGCCGGGCACTGCTACCCAAGAAGACCAAAGTTCGGAGGATTCAATGCAGCAGGCAATAGACAAATGAGGTTGGCGAGCAAATAGTACAGCTGTAATCATTTAAATCCTTTCTACAATCATTAAATATTTAGAGGCATACAACATTTAGGATATCAGGGAACAGGTAGTCCACGTTTGGAATGATGTGCTGTAAATTTGTGTCATTTTCTTTGCCATTTACATTTGAACTCGCTATTTTCTGCAAATTTAAATTCTATGTTTAGATAGCCATGCGCAGTTAACCAGTGATGTGGATTTATTGATGTATTTTGATGGAGGTGTGGGGAATTGAATGAATAAAGTAGTACTAAAGGACTTTATCATAAATTCGCCGAAAGTAGGACCTTGCGTTTGTGCGATTCTAGTAGGGGGGGGGTCTCTATCACGGACCATGATCGCAATAAATTGTGGCACTCGGTTCTGCGCGGAAGAGTACCAAGATGTTTCCGGCTATCTTGATGTGGACGGTAGTCTTGCAGCCGACAACTGGAGCCCCAGGAGTGCTTTCCCCTATAGCAAATTTTTATCTTATTATTCCACAAACAAAAAAACCTTATTTCTTATCTCTCCTGTCCTCGTCCTAATTTATTAGTTCCCTTGATATCGTACATGCCTAAATACATAAAAATTCCTGCCTTCTTTCAGGACTCACCACTTCCTCCTGCTTCATTCATTTCTCCTCTCCTTGCTCTCCCATCTCATCCCCCTCCCCGGGCAATCCACTCCTACTTCGCCCCTGCCCTTCTTTACGATCCATTCCCCGCCTCAGCTCCGTCCGTGGGGATTCTTTATTCGTGGAAGATGGGAACGGGGTGAAGGAATGAATGATTGTTTCATTTTTTTCCATCCACGGCGCAAGTATTGGTCTAAAAGGTTGGCCCACTCCGATCCCCACTCCCCATTCAACCCCCGAAAAATATTAGCAAGGTTAACCCTTTTTTTGGTACGGAGAGGTTTATTTTTGTCTGGCGGAACTTGGGATCGGTGGAAGAGGGGGGTATAAGTATATATGCCCGTGTGTGAGAAGAAAAAAAAATTAAATAGGGTTATAAAAACGGAAAAACAAAAGGGTCCTTTAAGGGGAAGGGTTTTAACCTTCAGCGGTCCCCGAACCCTTTCTGCCTGGCTCGTACTTCTTCCTCCCCGTGGGCCGTTTCTCAAAAGTTGGCCGGTAGTTCTATTTTCCTCTTTCAGCGCCTCCGCCGCCCGTCCCCCTCTCAGCCTCCCTCCCCGCTGCCCTCAACTCAACCCTTAGGTCACCACTCCGTCTCTCTACATCTCTCTCTCTCTCCCTTATCTCCCTCTCCACTCACTCCTTTCAGTTGCCCCCGCTGATTTTATTTCCCATTTACGATATGAGTTCCTATTCTCTCCGATAAAATCCATCTGCCCAGTTATACGAAGAACGCGCTCCTAATCACTGCGAGAAAAATTTCACTCCAATTCCCCATAACCCTTTTTTACTGGCCAAATTGAATTTGGTGGTAGCCGTAGAGTAGTTTCTCATTTTGTTGGATTTGGTATTATGTTAGATATCCCGGCGTGTTGTTGAGAGGAAGTCATAAACAAGGTAACCCTTTCAATTAAATGTATTTCCACTCCAAAATGAAACGATAAGGGTTCAGATTTGTTGCATTCTTCATAATAACCTACTGGGTAAATTACACTCTAAATGAACATAAATAAAAATATTTAAAAATCGCAAAGGAAATTTTGGAATTTTGTTTATAGTGTACCCTTATATATATATATATATATATATATATATATATATATATATATATATATATATATATATATATATATATATATATATATATATATATATATATATATGTGTGTGTGTGTGTGTATATATATGTGTATATATATATGTATATATATATATATATATATATATAGTACAATACACAGTAACACACAATATAGAAACACAAAAAAAGAAGAACACTCACACGTTATTTCTTGATATTTCGACGGAAACAATCCGTCTTCCTCTGAAGATATAGAAGTAATGAATATATATATATACACATATATATACATATATATATATATACATATATATATATATACATATATATATATATATATATATATATATGTATATATATATATATATATGTATATATATATATATATGAAATATCTTCGAAATGGAACGCTCATCGGCGACACACAAATATATAAAAACACAGATGTAGATTTTTAGAATATAGGGACACAAAGAAAGGACACTCACAATTTGTTATTTTACGTTTCGACAGCACGGCTGTCGTCTTCAGAATCGTCGTTTTATGAAGACGACAGCCGTGCTGTCGAAACGTAAAATAACAAATTGTGAGTGTCCTTTCTTTGTGTCTCTATATTCTAAAAATCTATATATATATATATATATATATATATATATATATATATATATATATATATATATATATATGCTAAATACTTAGAAGTGTTGGTGAACATGCCCGATTCTCTGATTTTTTCAAATATCTTCCTGCAATGGTTAAGTATTCGTTATTTTTTTCTAAATTTAAGAGGTTAACTTTTGAAAATAAAACAGTTTAATTTCCTGAAAGAAAAATAATCATGAATTTCTCTTGTTTTAGTTGGATTTTAACCCAATTTGAATCAATAATCGTATTCAGATCGATGATTAAAAATTAGCAATCTTCAATCTTTGGTATATTATTCTCTTTTCTCGTGAACTAGTCTACACCTTACGCTCAAGTTCTTGCTCTTTTTGTCATGGGAAAATGAGGATGCCATGAAAATCTTTGCATTTATATGACACCAAAATTTCCCGTACGCCAGCTTGAGAAGACCGACAATCAGTGCCAGGGAGGCAATTTTTCTGCAACAATTGTCTCAGAAAAGAATTGATCGGACAGAAAAAATATGCACTTTTCAATAATAAATAGTACTTAATTCAAACCCGCATTTGATACACACAATCAATTCCTCTGTCAGTGAAATTTTATTTTAATTTCTACAAATGTCAACTAGAAAACCGTACACGTTGTAACTGATAAATTTCTTAACAACCCCTTAACTTTTTTTTATCTCCTAACCTTCTTTCCCCCTTAATCTTTTTTATTTTTATGTTAGTTTAAATTTTCTCTAAAAATATAACTATATTTTTAATTATCTTATTTTAATAATCTATATCATTTAGTCTTCAATCAATAAAATTACTGTGTAGAGTACAGATCGTTAAAATATTTGCACAAATACTAGAAAGTGTCGAATGCCAGTTGCTAGAAGGACCGTAACTGTTGCCACCTAAATGGCAATTGCATTTAGCTCCTCTTAATGCCCTGACATTATCTGGGTTTTACTTGCGTACATTTTCTCCCTTTCTCTCTCTGTGGACAATTATTTTCTCCGGATAAAATACAGACCCTCCAGTCTAGTCATTTATTTATTTATTTATTCAGTATTAGTTCGAAAACAGCGCATTTTGGCCTTTACATCGAACTATTAACGATAACAATGGACACATTTACAAACGCCCAAGCCCTAGGTGGAGGAAAACTCACCCAGGCGGGAATCGAACCCGCGACCCTTGGAATGGCAGACGAGGACGTTACCCCGCCGCCACCGGGGTCGGCAACATAAACATAAACAAAGATGCGAGAGCTTAAAGATACGACAACAACTTTTGCAATTGGATTGATTTCTGAATTTGGGTGTAGCGCGGTGGTCCATAAATATTCTCAATCATTCCTCTTCGATCTGATCCTTTTATGATTATCCTTTGAGCATTATCAATTGTAGAAGCCCATAATTTTACACAGTAAAAAAATGTTGATATTTTTCATCCACAAAACGTTGTTGTTGTCACAAATATTCCGTTATCTGTTGAAACAGTCACTAAAGGCACTTATGAGAGCCCTTTAATCATCGACGAATTTCATTCACAATCTTCCAAGATTTTAGAGACTGTCTCAGAAGTGCGCAGTGGGGCAAACGGACACTTCATTATGGTGTTATGCTGATAACATGATACCCTGTATAGGAAAAGATTCGTCGTAAAAGTTGTATTCGTATGTCGAATTCCGTGGGGGAAACGGAATAAATGAGATTTATCACCATGGCAACCGAAAACAATTAACACGAGCCCCCCGGATGACTTAATTAGGACGCGGTGTTATCTCAAAGTGCGCCCTTAGGCGTTCTCTTGGGGATTTTACTCGGCGCTGGCGATCAACCACCTCCAGGGCTAAGTTAACACCACAAACTCCCAAGCTTAAGCATCCTCACTCCCCCTCCACCAACCCCCTCTCCATGCCCCCGGGGTTTTTCCGACCACCTTTAATTCCCTCTCCCACACACAGCCACACTCCTCCCATTCCCTCCGTGGCACGTCCAAGTCAGTTCGGTGGAATTCGTGAGAGCGGGCCCTGCCGCTTTCCATTTGGTTCCTGCCGGCAAGACGCACACACGAGTATTTATTTAATCACCCCCTTCCGCCCACCCCCCCGCGGCACTCTTCCTTAGCCCTCTCCCCCTTAGGCCTTTACTCGCCCTAAATACTAGTTGCGCGGCTGCTGCAACCCTACGTGAGTCCTACGCTGCCGTTCGCCTGGGGGCCTCCCGCCGCCACAGGGGGCCCCGCACTGCGAATTGTTGTGCTGGATATCCTAGTTGGCGGGATCAATAGCATTGCTGAGGAAAAAATAGTTACCCATCTGCCCACACCTTCGGGGTGGAGTCTTATGTCGCGGGGTCGTTGGATGACCCATTCTTCAGACGGGAGCTACCGTTGAATCTCTCTCTGTGACGACTGAATATTGAAACCAGTTCCACTAAATATTGCGACGAAAAATCTAAGTTTTCGACATTGGTACACTCAAATATCAATTGATGCTATTAGTACCAATGAGTAATGTTTTTGTACCTAATGTATTGATGGCATAGTGTTCTTTAATTGTTCAATCAGAAAGGGAGTTTCAATTTTTATTAATTGCGAGTATAAACCGTACTCGTTTTTACAGTGTCCTTAAGTTACCATTTTTTCCTATTCCTATTGTCACAACATTTTTCTGTATTAGTAATTATGTAATATTGTTTTTATTTATGATTACTATTTTTCATTGTCTATAGTGGTTTGAAAACATCAAATCTCAATGTTACCAAGTGCTATTCATAAATAGTTGAGTCGAGAATGGCGTTGAAAAGTCGCTGGTAGTTAAACCGTAGCAATTGGTAAGAACCTTGTCTAATTTTATCCAGAATCAGAATATTTTTGCAACGAATTATTAATGACACTTGGGCAATTTATTTTTTAAGTCGTTATTAATACATAATGTTGTTTTAATTTGCCAATGGATAAAAAGTAGACTTTAAATTATGTTTTTTGTCGATTAAAGTAAATAATATTACAAACACTACCTATGATTTCCAATTTTCATCTAATTGTTTAGGTAATTTATTTTAAAAGTGAGTTCGATCTGTTTAGCATTAGGAGATCTTAGCCTTTCTACTACAATCACATAAGTACGCAGTTTTAGAAACAATGGGTGCATAGATTCTTCACGCACAGGTGAAGTGAAACTCGAAAAACTACCTCCCCAATCCGAATCTCTGACCTCAAATAATAATGATATGTTTCCCGGGCCAAGCCGTCTGCAAAAGAAAGATCGACTCCCTCTTTGGAGTGGTCCGAACGCCAACTTAGTCTACTCGGAGGGGCCGGGCCCCGCCTTTCCGGCGAAGGAAGTGCCCAAACTCCTCCGCACGGGGGCAAGCAAACAATTATAAATTTCAGCGTCAGAGGAAAGGCAAGGCGCTATCCCCCAAGGGTTGAAACGGAGCTCGAATCATTTATTTATACCTTGGTTCAACGTTGGGATGAGTTGATACCCTCTCCATTCTTCCTCCACGCATATTTCCACGTTCCGCAAAAGTGGATAGTTTTTGAAAAGTGATTTAATATGGCTTCATATTTAGGCAGGACTGACGCTCTTCGCAATACTGTTTTCTCTTGTGAATAATAGTGATGTATTTTTGATTGAATTTAAGCCAACCATTTCCAATCTCGTTACTCATTAAGTCAACAAGTTTAAATATCCATTTTTTAATAACTCTGGTGGCTGTGGCCTACCTCTTAGTTTCAAATAATTAAGTGTAATTAGGAACCTAGCTTATTTCTTCTAGGATTGATCAAAAATGACCTATTTTATCATAGATACTATTTTTTTCAGATCTTTGTTCACAATAACCGTTCCTTTAAATCTTTTCACGACTAAAACTGAATATCATTTGAAGATTGAATACACACACCCATATATGCACAACAAACTCTCAAATTAACGGCAATCCTGGTCATATCACATTCCAATTCTTGCATGCAATTGCTTTTAAATGATGCAAACGAATAGCATATACAAGTTAGGTTCTTAATTAAGTGAACTTCTGTTGAGAATGCATGCATATCGCATTGGTGATGGGAATGAGCTAAGCTTATAACGGACTGAATTGCATGAAACTAAAAACAAAGTTTTCCCAACAAAACATTAGGTCAAAAAGTGAATTCATAAATTAAGTTAGGGAGTAAAATTAAACCTAATTATGTAAATAAGATGTGAATATATAACTAAATAACGCTCATTTTCCAAAAAAGGTTTTTTGCTTTTAGGACAAAATTATCCTCCCATTTCATTCCATTAATGCTCTGCATTAAAATCTTCAATTAAAATCTCAAAAAAGCAGGCGGTTATGTAACGCATCGGGTTAGTTTAAAGCTAAACACGAATAGTATATAGAGATTTTAACCCTTGGGTTCCATGGTGTCTAGGTGAGGAGACGCCAAATTCAGATACACGCCAATAACAGCGGATGTCATGTGCCTAACCCGGGATCCAACCCACCGATGCTTATGACATGCTGGTGTTCGCTCAGACTGTGCATCGAAAATACACGTATCCCTGCATGATAGGTGTCAATTACATTTGACCTCGAGGCTCGTCTCTTTTGCTCTTTTTGCATCGTAAGCATTCACCGAGGACAAAGATCCTCGTGTCCTACTTAGCTGCCGGAAATCTCGGGATGTGTCGCGTAGTGGCTGTCAATTCATACCCATCATCCTCCAATAGGCATCCGCTTTTCGGTGACTTAACGTCACCATACTAGAACATAGTAAGCAGGTACTCTCAGCTCGAATCCTATTATTAGGTTGTTTCACCACCTTTACATAAATACCCAGATGTGGCCACCGCAGCCTTTTGTGACCCAAGTTTATGTGCCATCACTAAATGTGTACAATGTATGCATATAAAAATATATTCTCTCAACTATAAGAAAATATTTTCACCGAATACAATTACACTTCCTGTAAAACATTCCAACAAAAATATTTTTCTCTATGATATTACCTGTAAAACTATTTTCAACTCAAGCGCCTACATTTAATCTCATTATTCGTACGATTAGAATAAATAGAGATGTTAGAGGAGAACATCCTTTATTATGTAAACGTTCAGAGATTCTGGAAGTGATCTCTATAACAAAATTTATATGATCAAAATATATTATTAGGTCTTTATCTGTATTGCCCTTGAAATGAAATGAAATTATTGACTTTGTAATTCCACACACTTTAATTATATACATGACCCAGGTTTCGACCGTCATTATCGTCATTCGTCGTGAACGTCATCATCAGGTGATGATGACGTTCAACATCAAAAACTAGTTCATTTTTTAAAAATAAAATTTGTGGAATTACTAAGTCACTAATTTCATTTTATTTCAATATGTTTTGCAAATTCCATAAAGTTACGCCAGAGGAAACATATTGTACGGCACTTTATTTTTATTCCCGATAAACTGTTTATAGTCCTCCATATTTTTCTGATGCTACCCTTATTATGCGATATAATATCATAGTTCCTGCTGTTTTGAGAGCACCCGATTCATAAATATGGTAAGATTTCAATTAACGGGCAAATTGCCACAGTTAGAGAATGAAATAACAAAAGGTTAGTGAAATTAGTGAAAGTATAACATGTTTGAAGAATGTCATATGCAGAATAACTATTTAATGCGAATTTAATGAAAATAAAAATGGAACTTCTGCTTCATTTTTGATTTCTCTCATACTAATCTGAAAATGGAATTAATATTGCGTGTCCCACTTTTGATTCAATATTAAAAGTATAATTCGAATCTGACATTTTTTTTACCTTCTTTCTACCTACCTTACCTTCTTCGGGCTTTTTGTTCGAGTAACAAATAGAATAAAACTACGCATATGATTAGAATCACGGTTCATATGCGACAAACAACATAATAAAAGGACACTTGAGCGTGAGGAAAGGCAATGGATAGCGAATAGTAGCAAATTAAAGTTCTTTCTAAATTTTGGTGATTTCATTCGGCGTAATTTAGCTCTTGTTTGACATATAACAATCCATATATATATAATGAGTTTCGGGGGTAGTTGCCAATTGGCCAATGTTTTATCATAGTGATACACTGTATTTGCTGTCATTCGTTTTTTTATTTGGGAGTGGAAGAATCCAGGATCAAGGTGTTGAAAGTGTTGCTGTGGTTCTCCGAGTTTTCTTTCATTTTCTGAAATAACTAACATTCCATTGTACGTATTAGTATAAATTAACAGTTTTAAAAAAATGTGCGTGAAAAATTATAATAAATAAGTAGAAGCGTGAAATTAAACTCTTGTCTTCAGTAAGTCTGTCAAAACCTAATTGTTGTATAAAATCAGTTATGCCTTCGCCCTTTTTAATATAATGCAAACCCCAATTTGAACTTTTCATTGTAAACGGAAAGGTATCTTTGTCAACCCCATTTGTTTTATTTTAGTATGCATACTATGGACAATTAATTTGAAGAGAATCAAAAAGACAAGTTCTCGGAATTAGTTGAAGTTCATTGAGGTCCCGAACTAACCCCACCTCCCTCTCGACCTTGTGGCTGTAGGTTGGGAATTAATGAGGCACGTGAATAGATGTGGGGTGTTAAGGGTATTAATTTGACACATCCCAGCCACAGGATATGCTCCGAATATTTATTTCGCTGAAGTATGTTAATTGCATGATTGCATTTTTAGTTTCTATTCAAAAGTCATAGCCATGGAATGTATTGAATATCATTCGGTAAATAACATGAAGGAGTGGAAGAGGGGAATTGTGTGGAAAAAATGGCACTTTTGTTGCGTGAAAACTCTTACGAACTTCACTAATTAGTGTACGTTTTAGATACTTTCTTAAATATATCCTTTCCAATCCCTGAACAATAATCCATTTACAACTTGTTTTAAAAACTAATGTCTAATTCTAAATATCTTGTAGCAGTTGAGGGTATTCTGCTGGAATGGCTTCATTTTCTAAATGGATACAATTCTAATCCAGCGGCATAATATTTTGTTTTAGCATGGATAGTTTGCACACTATAATCAAATTGCCGGATATTTAAGCTAATTATCCTGCATTCGTCAAGAACAAAATTTCGATTGTAATCAATGGGTTCTCAACAAATCATTTCAGCTTTAATATATCCATCTCAGGCATCCAATCTATTTGCACCATAAATGAAGAAGGAACGTTTCATTAAATAACTCTGGTAACACACGGAGGCGAAATGTTTTGAATAAGGTAGCCATCTCATTTAACGCTTCTAATAGGTCCCTAAAGGTCCCTAAAGGGAGAAATCCTAAGCGAGGCAAAGGAGGGAGTCTTTTATGGAGAAAGTAGTAATTTTTGGATGGTAGAAGGGAACCATACAAGTCGGAAGTAATAAGAATGATGTAGACCAGGTACAGTTAAAGGTCTCTCAACAGAAGACTACAGTCATGGCGGAGTAAATATCTCCTGGCTTTATGAGGTTTCCGAATACAGTATTCTTCACTGAAGCTACGATATTTTGACCCTGGAGTGCCTTTTAGTTATTCGACTCTGTTCCCTTCATCGTATGTACATATGAGCATATCCACCGAACATGGAACAATAAATCAACCCTTTTGTCAGTCCACATGGAGAGCAGGACTCCTCCTTGTAGCGGAGACGTATGTCGGGGCGATATAGTAATGACGATTCCCCATCCCTTTCCTCCCCCTCCCCAACAGAACGTGCAGAGTGTTTGCATAGTGAGGGACAACTGGCCAATTCCATGTCCGCCGCCGCCAGCCCCTAAAAGCTTGCATCCACCCCCCCCTGACGGAAATCCCTCCCCCCCAAGCAGATAGGCCCGCGCCTTCGACCACTATCCCCACACTCGCCAATACATATCCCTTACCCATCTCCCCACGCCCCTCTTCATCCCTTCCCGCCACTTACTGCCCTCCGCAACCCCCGCATCGCCCTGACAAGAGCTAATATTTCTTGTTGACTCTCCCGACCAGCTCAAACCGATCTCCAGCCTCAACGGGTCTTTTTGGTCTTGTGTGCTCGTGACGCGGTGGGGAGGGAGGGTTGAGAGGATTGTTTCTGAAAGGGAGAGGTCGGGGGTGTGGGGGATGGCGGTGCGGATGGATGCAGGAGGGCCGGCGGAGGAGTAGGAGGGCGTCGAGTAGTCACGAAGGACGCACTTCGGCGGGAGAAGTCTCCGGGGCGTGGATACGATCGCTACTCGCTAAGGGAGAGTTTCACTTTCTAAGGCCACCCCCCCTAAGGCTTTACGCTCTGCTGTTGCTTAGGAACTTCGACCGCCTTCTCCGTTTCTGTATTCTTTTTATACGACACAGGAGGAATTCACTCTTTACTACTATGATAAATTCCTCTTATTGTAACACTGACCATCAAATTGCTTCAAAAAACGTCCGATATTTTTGGCTTGCTGCGTATCATAAAACATTGTATAAGTTACGTGTTAGTTCTTATTCGGATGTATTTAGTGAATTAGTGTTGGAGGGCGAGCCATCATAGCAATAAGCCACTCTCGAGGCCTCGTATTTATAAATATGTTATCCAAAATAAACTATTACTTCGTATAAGACACCGACTTTCTTGGCCTTATATCACGTTAGCGTGTAAGAAATGGCTAGCAAACCATTGTCACATATGATTTTTACTGAAAACCATCCTTGGTTTCAACTTTAAATATGTTTTACCCAAGGGTTACCGACTAAATTTTATGGAAAGGCACAACGGTTTTAATGCCACTATTATCTTGGGCTTGTGTTTTGGATATTTTGAGCCAGTGACATAGTACACCCGGGCAGACTAATTAACCCGAAGATTGGTTTAATAGTAGAGGGTAGAGTTTCACCCTAAGCCCAAAGATATGTGGAAGTCACAGATCAGTGTAAGGGGGCCAGTTTAATTTTCTTGTGCCGCCAATGGCTTCCGAGGAAGACCTGGTAATAGAAGAATCACCATTCTCGAGTGTTGCTGTGGCTGAATAAACAAGAAGCGTGTGAAGTCCCTGAAGGGCCCGGTTCACTGGAATACCAGGCTCAAATAATAAATCAGAAAATTAAAAAAAAATCATTTTATTTGCCTGCATTTTGGTTAAATAAACCTGCATTTAACGTTATTACTTGATGGGTTTTTGGTAAGTTATGTTATACATTGTTTATAGTTTAAATTGTATAAATTGTATATTAAATAAATATTAGTTCAACCTCCTTAGGAAGGCAATCTTTTGCAGAACCAGTTTGGTAGAGTCAGTTGTAGAACTAGATCTGTAGAATCAGTTTACCCCTTGGAGGTTATATGAGACCACATTCGCACTATATTTGAGAAACAACTGTTTCTCTATTTAGTGGCGTAAAAAATATATAATTACCGGTTATTTACTGGCATGGGAACTATATTAGCAAACTCAAAAGACTAACATATCGATTACTTTAGTTCCAAACTGTATACTATATGTTCATTTGTAAATCATCCTTTCTCTCTTTGAGGTGCCCTCGCATCAAGGGGGAACAGTGACAAAATTATTTGTTGGAAAGTAGCAAATTAAACAATCATAATATTTCATTGTAATTTATCGTTGGTTAGGGTAGTATAACCTTATCAATATTTAACAAAAGGTGGCTCTGTTTGCATGCCTGTCGTCGTCCGAAAAAAAGGAATATTTAATACCGAGAGACTAATGACAATGAAGGGTAAAATGCGCATGTCGGTGAATGCAAAAATATGGTCGCAAGTTTCACGAGAACTTCGAAATATGTTACATTTTTTAGGAAATTAATGCTGAATGACGACTTATTGTAGCTATCATCTGTATACAAATGCTGAGCAATTAATTATTATGATAACGAAGGATCTCAGTTTTTCCCGGCGTATTGTATTCAGGAAGTTCTCTCGGGTTTCCCACCGGGTCAGCGTGGTGTGCACCGACGTTTCGACGGCTAACTCTGCCATCGTCTTCAGGGTGAAGTGCAGAGCAATGAATTCGCCATTCATTGCTCTGCACTTCACCCTGAAGACGATGGCAGAGTTAGCCGTCGAAACGTCGGTGCACACCACGCTGACCCGGTGGGAAACCCGAGAGAACTTCCTGAATATTATGATAACAGTTGTATTTCATTCATCACTTTTAGTTGCTGTACAGGTGACTATGAAATATATAGGCTATTTAATAAACCTTGTTTTCTGTAAATATTACTACAAGTACCTCCAAAATATGGTATAAATGTGTTTTTCGTGTTTCCAATAATTTAATATTTTATATCCGCGTGCAGATTTCCTATTCAGTCTCTCTGAAAATTTAATTTTGAAAAAATATGAAAAATTGTTAATTTATTGAAACGAGAAGCATCTGAAAGTGAATATTTTTAAATAAGTAATGATATGAATGAGAAGTACCGTCAAAGGAGATAATGAACACAATGTATTTTTTTTAAATAAATGAGTTAAAAACACTTATTGAATTGACTTCTATATGATGGTTGAACGACAAATATTTTGCAGATAAGCATTGAAGATCTGCTACATTGAATGTTCTTTAAAATATTTTTGGTGTATACGAACAATTAATTCAATTATTATTAAGGATATTTCATCCATTAAAGTAGCACATATGTACGTTTCTTAAAACATTCCTTTTGTTTACTTTTGAACGGTAGGATTTCCTAAATTTCTGTTGATAAATCTATGTTCATCAACTCTGCGAATACGGATAGATAATAGCACGCAGGTAGGCTTTAAAGTATCTACAGAGGTAATGTACATGTACGCTCGCGTCTCTAAAGCATATCAAAGGGAGAGTGTATCTACGTGCCTAATGAAGTTGTCCGAGTTTCATGTGCATGTCCTCCAATTATTTCTTTTGTAGGTATTTGCCTTTTTGGAATTAAAAGTACCGATAGAGAGCCTGGTTGTATAAGAGCTAGTTACCACATCAGAAGTTTATTTGTAGTGAAAATGAATTTTGAGGCGATGTGAATATAAATTTTGGTGTTCTATTAATCATCACAACAAATACTAATTCTTTCACCGGAGAATCAGAAAGCTATTAGTAGAAAACCGAAGTCATTTCAGAAATATTAAACACATTTAATTTAAAAGATGGAACAAAATTAAACGTTGCGGAATTAAGTATATTCGTAGGTGCATGTACATGTTAGTTGGTAGTTTGAGTGTTTGTATGTGTGTGGGGTGTAAGTTTTCTTGCATGAATGTATACCATGTTTTGTTTGTAGATGGTATAAATTTGTGGCTTTTGCATGCGGTTTTTTTTCTTTCTTAACTACGGGTGGTGTCCTAGGACCCCCTGCCACACGCCTTTACGGCAGCTTGCGGGGTATTAAGTAGATATAGATGCAGATGAGCAAAGGACTTTAAAGTATCAATTACAATAGCTTCAATCTGGATGTATTCATTTGTAAACAATTGAATACACATTTCAACTTGGGAATTCTAACTTGATCACTTTGGACTTTGACTTACTAACCCTGATGCATTTTCTCGTAAGTTCCCTTTAATGCTGGTAGCTGTTTAGTGCTTAAGAATAACAAACATGAAAAAATTAGGCACGCGCCATTATTCAGTGGATAAAACGAAACTTTATCAACAGTTCATGTTTTTGACAGCTTGCAGTAATATTTTTGTAATGCAAGATGATATTTTCTACAAATTACACCGATATTTTCCTTTTATCATTCCCTGCAAAGGATGTTACATTTTGATGAAGAGGTGGGATTCTGGAATTTCTGTTTTGAAATGTCAATCCTCGTTAGTCCTCCAGTAATGGAAATGCCTTCCTCCTAAGGTGGCTGTTATGCCAAAATAGTGACTTTACATAACTTAGTGATAATTTTAATTCGTATACAGCGTTTTTCTGTTCAATTAACATCTACTTTCTAAGTAACTCTTGAAAGCTTGTATATTTTTCTATTAACAAAATATAGGATTTATTATATACTGTTATTCTTATATACCCTCCTTCCGTGTAAATATTTTCAGTTTATAATTAATATTTAAGCGCTATCATTAATTCGGGTGCAACTCGTATTTTAAGATAACATTACGAAAATAAGCCAAGAGGATTTCGAGTGGCATCACATATTATATCGTGAGCTTTTCTCCGGAAACAGGGATCAGCTCCATTCTCATTACCCCGAACACTTCAGCTTTTTGCTTCAAACAGAAAGCTATTAAGAGTGATGCAATTGTATCGTTTTACAAAGTATTATATTGTATTCTTTTGAATGAATTCTGTGTTTGTTTGAAAATTTGGTTTTAAAATCGTTCCTGAACTGTAAACATTGGGTAACCGCTATTTTAACGTGGTAGAATAGTTATAGTTTAATATTACTAAGTCAACGCCCGTATTTGTTAACGAAAGTGTTTCTAAAGATTTTCCCAGGGCTTAGTCAGTTCACCCAAAAGAATTTTTTTTGACTCCTTGCTTTTATTTTAACCTGTTTTCTTTCCATTTAAAATTTCTATCACTTGTTATTAATCTCCCCTACTCCATGTATGCATTTATCTGCTGAGAGCGAGTTTGATGGGGGCTGCGGACTCGTGTCAAGTATCTTTTCACTACCTGCAAAAAGATCTTTGCTGCCAATGTCTGGTTTTCACATTCCTGCACCATAAAATGCCCGAGAGCAGCTTCCCGCGGCCCCGCCCCTCGCCTCTTCAGAGCCACCATCCACCCCTCCTTGCCTCTCGCCATCGCGCATCCCTACCTGGTAGCGGAAGAATTTATGTTTATTCTAAGTTCTTACGAACTTGCCATCCATCCGATTCTCAGATATATATATATATATATATATATATATATATATATATATATATATATATATATATATATATATATATATACATATGTTTATGTATATATAGGAGCATAAATATCCGTGAAAAACTATATATATATATACATACACGAGGGTCATCCGGAAAGTAGTACCCGTTCGTGCCGCATGAAGTGCTGACGACGCGAGTAGCCGCTGGACGAGGTCAGATAGCTTCAGTGGCTTGTCTGCCTTCTCTGAGCCAAGTTGCGTGACGCTAGCATTGCCTGTGTTGTTTCTGTGATTGTTTACAATGTTTAAAAAAATTGAGAACGCCGCCAGTTGTGAAGTGAGGGCAGTGATTAAATTCCTCAATGCAAGAAACGTTCGCCCATGTGATATTCATCGCCAATTAAAGGAGGTGTATGGAGACAATGTAATGGACGAGTCGTCTGTTCGGCGGTGGTGTCGCAACTTCAACATGGGGAGGGGGAACACACACGACGATGAGCGTTCGGGGAGACCGTCTGTCATTACAGACCAACTGGTGAGCTCAGTTGACGAATTCGTGAGGAACGATCGGCGCGTCACAATTGATGACATCTGTGAGCATTTTCCCAATGTTTCTCGAACAATTGTTCATGAAATTGTTAAACACCATCTGCATTATGCAAAAATTTGTGCAAGATGGGTCCCTCGCGTATCTCAATGAGCTGGCGGCGAAGGACTATGCAGCAGGAATACAGAAACTTGTCACACGTTATGACAAATGCCTTAATTTGCTTGGAGATTATGTTGAGAAGTAGTTTAAAGTATCCTCTTTCAAATAAAATTTTTTATGTTTGTTAATATTTACTTTTGTCTTTTTATTTCACGAACGGGTACTACTTTCCGGATGACCCTCGTATATATATGTATATTGATTATACGGAAACACTCACACGAGCAGCACAATAATGGGACGGCACAAAAGAACAGAAATAGAATAGCAACATTCAAAAGGATACACACGGTAAATTGTTGCAGCTTACAAAATGCAATTTACCGTGTGAGTGTCCTTTTAAGTGTTGCTTTTCTATTTGTATTCTATTGTGCCGTCCCATTATTGTGCTGCTCGTGTGAGTGTTTCCGTATAATCGATATATATATATATATATATATATATATATATATATATATATATATATATATATATATCGATTATATATATATATATATATATATATATATATATATATATATATATATATCGATTATACGGAAACACTCACACGTTTATATATATATATATATATATATATATATATACATGCATACATACATACATATATATAATATCTCCTCAGGCGATGAGGGTGTAGAACTTTGGATTACTTTTCTTCGAACCGGAGTCAAAATAAATAAGGAAAGCGTGGGAGATTCTGTTGGCCCCTGGGGAAGGGGAGTGAGGGACGTGGGGGGCGTGAGGGCATACGAAGGAGAAAGCAAACGCTAGGTGGGTACGGAACAAATATTATTCCTCCCTTTCCTTCCGGCACTTCCACGAAGCAACATCGTCCTTCCTACAAGCTGTTCCCGCTCTCCTCGACAAAGTCGTAAAAAATTGGTCAAGTCGCTGTGAGGTGTCAATTGATTTTCTAAGCGATGTACTATGGCTCCAGTATGGAAGGGTTGGGCACCCTTCGAAAATGGGCTTCCGGTGGCGTGGCCACTGCACCACGTCCGCGTTTTATGAGCCGAACTAATCCGACGAGGAAATTCAATTAAACTCCCAAAAGTATTCACTCGATAACTTCCGGTGTGAAATGCTTTTGAAAGTTTAATGCGGCGGCGGGGCCGGGGGGGGGGGCTGGGTGCGGGAAGGGGGAGTTGGACGGGAGAGCGAGCAAGACATCGCGTTGACGACGCCGTTGCCCGGCATCCGGTTGCGTGCACACGCCCTGTTCCTCAAGGGACCCCGGTTGCGCAATAAGAAAAGGGGATTGATGTTGTCCTTGAAATGAACCAAAGGTGGACATGGATTGGGTTGTGGCGTAAGCTATTGAACTTTCCGTAGCATTTCAAATGTAAGGTCCCGGTTCGAATCCTAAAATTACAGAACTTTTCAGAAATATCCCGATCCCTATTCGGAGAAAACTTCATACGCAGTACACCGTCCTATGGGACGTTTTACTGTGGATTTCGTGTCGTCTTTCGTCAGGAACGGGCTAATGTCACTCTTCCACCGTTCCAGAAAAATCCTGCCTACATCAAATCGCCCACTTATCTCTATTGGCGCAAATTGTCTTAGCTGTCGGTCCCCTCTCATCATTTTACATCCGCTCAATTGGGAAAAATAGTGTGGACGCTAAGGAGAAGAATTTTTTGAAGCGATTATGAATGTACATGGAGGAAGAAAATTGTAGGAGAAATTTGGAGTATGTGTTGTCGTTGGGAAAGACTAAAGAAAAATTACCAATAGTGTAGATCGCTCTGTGGCTAAGAAACTTAATGTGTGGTAGAGCCTAAGTGTGGAGGTTGGAAGTCTTTGAATTTCAAGCGTGGATAAATATGGGGACAATATGATGCATGGATTGGAGGAAAAAATAATGAATGTCAGATTTACGTAAGGAAAAAGCACATATTGTGCAGGAAAAATGGAGAGCGACAGGTGTCCGGTGGGAGATACTGAGAGAAGTTGCATGTTGAGCCCCGTGATGGATAGTAGAATATGTAAAGAAGAAGAATAAGCAAGGTAATGGGAGGAATTCAAGAGGAAAGTAATGGTAAGGAATCTTTTGTGAAGATAGAAAGTAATTTTGTGCAACGGAAGACTGATAGTAACACAGTTAAAAAGTGTTTATTAAGAACGAAGATCTAAAGAAGCCTTTCTATTACATTTTTCAGATACCGCCTAAGATACTTATGTTTTTCATCGATAAACTAACAATTAAATTAGTTTGAATCCTAAGTCACTCGTAATTTATCTGTTTTCTATTATTTACTCTGTTGTAAAAATTACTATACATCTGGTTATCACCTGTTGATATTGTTTTACCATGGTGTTCTACTCTTTTGGTAACACGGAAGCTTTCTCTTGAAAAATTCTCTCTGAAAATATAATGAAATTAATGCTTCCTGGAGGTATCTAGTTGTGTAGAAGTTATCACTGGCGTTTATTCGCATTGAAAATAGTCTTGTAATGTAATTTTTTAAGCCTTGCTTCCCTTTGCAATTTATGAATTTCAAATGTTCCACCGTGGCCTTGTAAAATTTCACAGAATGTAAGAATAGCTTGTTCATAACTTTACTCTTCCATGATATTTAATTTGTTAATATACTCGCTGTTTTTTCCTTTGTTGCTCTGAACCTTACAGGGTCTGTAATAATCTACATCTACACAATACCCTGCGAGCCCTCCCAAGGACGTGTGGTAGGGGGTGGTAGGTCACCAGCCATTCCAAATATACTCACTTTATTACCCGTGCACCTGGCAACCCGCGATCCACCAAAAACCGCATGGAAAAGGGGCGACCGAACAAAAATCATGTAACATGCCTGCACATATTACAAGTATAACATGGTTAGCAGATATTGCTTTGCCTAAAAAAAGTGAAAAAGAAAATATATTAAAAGAGAGCAGGCGCACATGCAATTCAGGCATTTATTACCGGTTAGCATTCTACGCATTCCGGACGGGCAATTCACACATTCGGAGATGAGCGTATGCTAATACCAAATCGCCTGCGGGTTATCCCCTGGATTACAGTTCTCCATACATTAATATAAAATATCCTCTCCTTTACTTACATTTTTTGTGTCAAACACTTCCCCAAACCAGTCTTGGGGGAATTTTCTCACTAAACATAATAAATTAAGGCCCTAAAGCTCCTACTTCCCTTTATCTATTGACAAAAAGAGCTTATTTTTGTATCTCTGCTGATACCTCTCATGAGAAAAATACCTGATTACCCACGGAATTACGAAAATTCACTGTTTACTTGTTTACGTGTTTCTCAGAAGGCGAGTCACCAGAGCAGCATTCGTGCCCCAAGGGGAATGCCTCTGTCCCGAGACCTTTGGGTTGGCAAACAGATGTGATGCTCGCCTGATTATGCTGGTCGGCAATGATATCTTATTCTAAATTGATTCAATGGCTTAAAAATTGATCCGCCTTAACTGGTTGACTAAACCATTCACCAATTTCTAGACAAGCCAAGTCATAATCAAAGCAATGCAATTGTTATCTTCACGCTGTACCCTTTAAGCCATCGTTGAAGTGTGTAGCAGGGGTGATTCATCACCAAGCGTATAATATAAAAAATATTAAAGTTTTTCTTAATTTTTAGTTACTGTATGTTTCTGTAAAATAATTAAAATTGTGTAGATCATGATAACTACAGGTGAATGCACTGCGGTATCTAGTAAGATTTACTCTCTACTCATACGAGAGGAGCTGCTACATCTACATCTATATAATACCCCGCAAGCCGAGGAATTATGTACCCATATGTTAATGGGAAAGCAATGTTTGGCGATACCTAAAATGGAATCATGGCTCATCTCTATGTTTTGAGTCTGTTTGAAATATGACGTCAAAATTTGAATGGAATACTGAAGACTTATTGGGACATGGAGATGAGTGCGTTACGCGGCCAGCCAATGGTGGACCTTGCATCTTCTTTCCATCGTTGAGAATAGATTCCCCAGCGTACTCTTAGCCGTTTCCACTTGTCCTCAACGCCCCTCCATCAGCTACCGCAGCCTCTCGTTTCCATGGTGATCCCAAGATACCCGGCAGGGCCTCATTCTCGACGCCCCCACTTCCCTCCACTCCCCTCTCGCGTCATCTTTGCAATGCCCCTGGAACTCTCGTCGCCCTCTTTCCATCCAAATTCTCTGCTCTCCGCTCAAACTTAATTGAACTGCCGTGATGCCACTTTTGGGGAGGAACCTCAACACGACCTCCAATTGTCACTCCTTACTTCTCGTGTTTCAATCGCTTCAGGATTAGATGCCAGTTAGTTCTGCCCAGTGAAAGGACATATATGTTTCTCTAGCCATCCCAGCCTTTGCCTTCGGAAGACGAACTCCGAAGTCAGTGGATCCTCTCTCTGAAGTAAACCAACGTTCGTTTTTTCGAAATCAAATTGGAGAAACTACTAATCGAGAACGTACATGATTTTTTTGCCTAAGTTATTCTTTTTGGAATAGTCACTGGGCAACTATGACAGTAAAATTCAGACATAGCTGCAAAAGATTAGCTCCCGTCCGCGGCAGTAGGGCTCATAGGGACTTCGGTGGGACGTTCATGGGGTCTCTTAGGAAGTAAAATCGCGCTTCCAAGGAATTTTGACCATCTGCGAGACTGAATTATCAAGTTTATTTTTATTTTTAACCGTAAAGGTCATTTCGATCGAGTAACTAACTACATGCATACGTAATGAAAGTCCCGGTGCTTTCCCGGCGTGTGGTATTGGTGACATTTTCTCGGGATTTATTTTACATGCATACATAATTGAATTTCTGGATTCTGGGTGTAGGTCCTAGCATGGTAATAATTAGACAATAATGTCTAATAATTTATAAAATCATGATGCCCTTAATTTTATAATTTAGACTATTATATCAGGAGAAATTATCATAATAGAACTTGAAAAATCATTTGAATATATATTTGAATTCATAATAAGTAGCGAAATGGACAAAACCCTTGACACGGTGACAAGGATCATGCATTTTGATGACTTCAAGATATGTGCTGGTGGGAGCAGTGATGATTATACCTGGTGGCGTCACCTAAGGTCAAAAGGTAAGAAACGCACAAAAGTTAGTGGACCCAGCGTTCCTGAATCAGGCGTCTGCAAAGGCGTCTCACCCCATTGAGGCTTGGGGTGGCCATTGAGTGATGGGGTAGCTTGAAAAACAGTATAAAGGGAGGAAACGGGAAACCACCTCAAACTCACCGTTGTTCCAATAGTAATACTATGGACGCTATAATGAATTGAATCCTGGCAACTAAGGGACTCGACCCAATCGGCCGTGTGTCGTGTTCAGCGGCGGAAGAGGCAAGGCTTCCGCCATCGTAATCTCAAGAAATACTAGCAGAGTGGAATTGATGACAGCAGCAGTACGGAAGAGGGTCATACTGGTTAGATTTGGGAGTTGAAGTATTTATACTATGTTAAGGACCAGAAGATTAGAAAATGTAAGGTATGAGATCGAGGGAAGAAAAATAGATGCATTGGGTCTAGGAGAGGAAGAAACCGAAGTCACTTTAGAAATATTATAAACATTTAATTTACAAGTCGGAAAAAAATTAAACATTTCAAAGACATCAGGTATATTTGTAGGTGTATTTGTATGCTAGTTGGTAGTGTGTATTTTCATGAGTGTGCGTTGTGAGGGTTTTTTCATAAAATAAACATCCTAAGAACATCTAAGAAATATCTAAGAAACATCTTAAGAGACATTCTTACAATTTATACAAGAGATTTAAGCTGTAATTTAATGTCCTTTCCGTGAGTGGTTCCCATCGTAGCTTCACCAATAATTTTGATGCGCTTATCAGTTTATCAGAAAATATTTGTACACAACTAAGTACTCTACGCTGCACACGACCCAATCCAGCAATCAGTCCAACTTCATGAGGATCCATCCGTTGCCATCACTCTATTTATTTACAGTACATACAGGGTTCGTCCGGAAAATAAGTGTACTGACTACTGATTTTTTCCCGCCGCGCCCAGCACCGCTCTGACGGGCTGCGATTGGAGGGGGGTATGTTGGCAAGCGACGCTGAAAAAGGCAGTCGGCTCTGAGCTGTGGTGTAGTGAGGAGCTCTGTTAACGCGAACCTCCACGCTCGACCCACGTCACGGAACGCGATGCCGAAGTTTTTGGAGCAGCGTTATTCCATCAAATTTGCGGTAAAGCTTGGGAAATCGTCTACCGAAACTGTCGGTATGATTAACCAGGCTTACGGGGAGTCAGCCATGTCCAGAAACATGATCTTTCGGTGGCACAAGATGTTCGTGGAGGGCAGAGAAGAGGTCGACGACGAGTCTTCGAGAGGTTCCCGATGATGCCTTCGCGGGAGCGTTCCAGGAATGGGAACGCCGCTGGAACAAGTGTATCGACTCACAAGGGTCCTATTTTGAGGAATATTAGCTTAAGATATGTAAAAGTATAATAAATTTTTTTTCCTGAGCTCAGTACACTTATTTTCCGGACGAACCCTGTATCATTTCAAACATAGGAGAGGATAATATATTTTTTCCCGTTTTTCAATGGCAAAGTTTCCTTTTATAAAATAAAGTAAGCCTTAAGAAAACTTAGAAGCTGTTAATACAAGACTTCCAGGCATGAAATAAAGGATTTTGTTAAATAAAAAAGGACTGAGCGATATAAAATGAGACGAAAACTGTGCAGCTAGAAAAATATGACAATATTACTTTTACAGATTCTTAATATATTCTAATCCTAATATAATTGTAACGTAACAAAAGGATTCAATGTAATATTAAATTGAACACACAGATCGTTTTTTGGCTGGGACAGTTGCTTGTTCTGCCCAGAGAAAAACCATGATTTGCACGCAGGGTGCCCCCTGCCTCCGCACCCCGCTGCCCCCTTGTCATACCTCCTTCCGCTCACCATCCAATAGTACCTGCTTTCCCTCCCCCCCTTTGGCCCCTCTTCGATCGCATCGCCCGCGGCGTCGATTATCGTCCGGGAAGATGATGGAGCTTTCTCAGTGGATCGAGGTATCCAGTGAAAGGATTCCCCCGTATCTCTGCGGGGTGGAGGAGGCATACAAGAGGAGAGGCGGGGGCTTTGAAAGGGAACTTCGGGCATGAGGGGTGTCGGAAGGAAGAAAGTCGCCCGTGAGAGTACCGGAGAAACGTCGATTTCCCATTTATACCAAATCCTGTTTTCATGAACCCCCTACTTCACGCAGTCATCTACCCTCTCCTCCAAAAAATCCTACCTCCTCATGGACGAAAGTACCATACGTTTTATCAGTGAAATCCATAGAAGAGTGACCAATGAAACCTTTCGAAGATAAATAGAAATTTCCTTTTAAGATATGAAAACACTTAACCCCTAGGCCTATAACTCGATGCTTTTGTTGGAACATTTAGCCTACAAAGTTTATAGAATTCACGTCAAATATGTTTGGTAGAGACATACCATTTTTTTTAATATGTTAGGGCTGCATTATTGAAGCACATTTTCAGAGATAGCATATTTTAGTATACATTTGTCGAATATTGGAAATATAGTGTTTTAGTGCCGTATATAGGAAACAAGTTGTATTTTCTCCAATTTTTGCATAGATATTTAAATTCCAGCGGAGAAAGACATTGACTGACACTTGGTAACAGTAAAAGACTTTAAAAACTCGAATACGAAGAAAACTAAAATTATGTAAAAAGTATTATGCCTTATTATTCTCGTATTTAGTCAGTGATGCACACATTTAGATTTTAGGTATTTGCGTTTCCTATCTCTACACCTAAAGGTATTATTTTATAAAAATCTTCATGATGAGTGTCTGGTGATATCTCATTTTTCTTTCGTAAGAGTAAAACTATAATCATGTTGGATTTAATAACAATCAAAATTGTGAATCATGCACTTTCATTTAAAAAACCACATTTTACAATTGTATTTCTTCATTGTCCTATTCTGTTCAAACATGATACTGCGATATTAATTTCGATTTCAAATATTTATTGTTGAATAATTTGTTGTTATCGCTTAATCAAATGACGTGACTTCAAAAATAATTTACTCATCATGATGCTAATTATGATTTTAATAACTTCTCCATGCCCAAAGCTATAAATATGATATTCATTTGAAAAAAGACCATTTTATATGTCTCAAAAATATCAATGTAGATGTAGTCGAATTCTGCGTATCATTTCGTGCTACGTTCACATATGTCTAACGATTTAGTAAGATTATTTAGTTGACATACCCCACAAATCTATTTTTATATTAATTCTGTCATAAAGCATTTTGTGTTTACCGTATTATAAAGGTCAGTCAAATGAAAACTGAACATCCGCTATAACACAGAGTCCGCGTAAAAGGTGGCATCCTGTTTTTCGTATCGATACCGCGATCGCTCTTGTTGGAGATCTGCTTAGTGACAACTCTCAGGCGCACGCAGTTGTTGTTTGTTTATGTTCTTGTTAGCGCGCGGACTGGTCTAGTGTGTTCGTCCGTTAGGTTTTCGTCCAAATACCCCTTATATATTCTCCGTGGTATTGTATAGCTCTAGACCCTACTTGCTAAACTGTGTAATGAACTGTTAAAATGGCCAATGAAGTAGTTTTCAATTATTGGATCGATAAGGAAAAGACTTATTTTTTAGAAAGCGAATTAATCAGTATGCAAATAACAATTCAATTGTTTATATGTATTCAAAAAAAATGTCGCTTCCGAGTTTCCCTTAATGAATAAGCCCCTCAGGTTAATCATATTCCGTATTCAAATATAGTCAAAACAAATGGTCCTGTGTTACGTATGACATTGTTGAAAATATTGTGTGAACTTTTAAAAGTTCGCAATTTTGGCGTGTAGGTAGATGCTTGGTCATTTGATTTTACTCATGACCTATCTAAAATACTCACGATTTGATCTTGAACTATCGTTTCTGAGAAAATTTTCACTGATGCAAAATAGAGTAGAAAGAAGTTATGAGCACAAAAAAAATTGGAAAGTAAAATTTACGGACTTATTTTTCACTGCAATTTGGGTCATTATCTGTTTGTCGCATGGATTGAACTTTGTTGGCTGTGTTGTCAACGTTGCTACTTGTACATCAGTCGAAACTCAACGCTTCAGCGATTTTATTTCCGGGAAGAGTTACTGTGTCTCAGAATATGCATGACTGGATGTAAATTTCAGCAAGTGATGCATCCCACCCTGACGTAATTTTTCCTCCCATCCCTTTTACGCTCCCGGATATTTATTTTTTTCCGGGGTCGTAAACTCAGTCGCGGACGACGGGTATTACCGTTACACGGCTTCCAAGCCTCCGCAGGGCCCTTTTATCTCGCTTCGAGGGAATGTTAGCGGTCCGTAATGGCAAAGGGGGGCAAAAGGATTGCGGGGGGGAGTGGAATGGGGCGTTTGGGGCCTTTTTCCTCCAGTTTTTTTTCCCTCAGGGGGAACCCCTTGCGCCCGACGTCCTCCACCACGGGGTTTACCCTAATCCCTGATCCGAGGCCTATCCCATTAACGAGGCCCTGTAGTTGTGATCACTGCTGCCTTGTGGCGCGGGGGTGGTCCATATTGTTCAGGGGCATGCGTCCGAGGGGGATGGGTGGCGCGAGGGGGGTTAATGGGAGTGCGATCGACGGACCGGCTGATTGGTCCCTCGGGAGGAACTAGGCAGAGGGAGTCCTTCGTCAGGCGGCTGATACACGCTCTCCGGGTGCGTGGGCCTCCCATCCTGCGGCGCCGGCGGTCCTTTCGCTCCAAACATCCCGACGAGGACGGAGACTCGCTCGGGCGGCGCCAAGACCAATTGACCATTAGTGAGGGGGAGTTTTCCCAGAGTGTTGATGATATTTCATTATTTTCTCCAAACGTACAATGTGATGATCTGGTTACCTTTATGTAGTAGTTATCTCCAAAATCTTTTATTTTAACTAAATTTATTCAAATAATGTACCGAAAAATAAACGGTAAAAACCTGGATAGGATTTCAGAGGCTACATAAAAGAATAAAAATATTTTAGATGGTAGACGTATCTATCAACAATTGAGAATTTTACCTGTTGACAGGCGGTGTAGATACAGGTATGTCGTTATAATAAGAAACTATTCAAATGACATAAAAAATATGTTATATAAAAAAGAAGGAGTTGCCATTGTACGGAAGATGGTAAGTATACAGAATATCATAAAAATCAAGGTTGAAGAAAATTTTAGATAACTTTACGTAACTCTAATTTTTAAGAAAATACTTAGGAATTTATGGATATAACAGTCTGTAAATAATGTGGAAAATAAAATAAAAGACTGGCTATTACATTAAAGGGAGTATGGCTTGAAACAAAATTTGAAACAGAATATATTTGTATATCTGCAGCAGTTAATATCCATCTTTTCCTTGTTCATGTGGCACCTGCTGTAAAGTCATAACTGACTGTATTAGTAGGACCAAAGTGAGTATTGAGTTTGTACCTCTCTCAATTTATACTACTATTGCACTTGATGAAAATAATTTCTTTTCCAGTGACATTTTCTATTCAACAAAATGAAAGGGAATTAACAGTTTTTACCGAAAAAATTCTCTTACCTTTGAATTGGTGTATGTGGTGCGAAAAATGATTTAACTCCATTTTCGCTAATATCCTTTATTGCACAACCTGGTTTAAACAAAATATTGTCACCGTTAGGAGAGCTATTGCCCTGTTGGAAATATTTTTGTGTAATGAATATATGGTAATGATTTTGGATTCCGAAGAATTTTGACCTAATACTCGTAATTTCCTTAGCGTAACGGACAATTTTGTTAATTTTCTTGGGAAAAAATCGTAAAAGTTTTAATTTTTTCTTTTTGGGATGAAACAAACATGGAATAATTGCCTTTTATATCTAACAGTCGATTTTAATATTCGGTAACTTATTTTGAAACTTGCTTGGAATTACGATTTCATTTTCAATCAAAAATTTCTCACCTGCAAATTTCATTTCACTGAATGTAAAATAAAATTTTTCCGAGTTTCCTTCATTTTTCTGAATTCCAATGGCTATTAGAGATGAAAATGTTACAGAGAAAATAATTATTATTGCCCATCGTCATTTTTATAAACTATTTACGTCGATATTTCTTAGAAATCAATACAATTTTTGTTTCTTGGAACTCGTATTAGTAATGGTCCGACTGAAAATGTCTTACGTTCATTGTATCACATTCATTAGAGAGTTAATTTTCAAAAGTGGCTCTTTATTGATAACAGTAAAATTATTATCTATTATGATGTGTTTTATACTTTTGTCCCGAGGGTTGAAATCCACGTTAAACATTCCTATTAATAGTTTCTTCCTCATTTAGCCCAGTAATTGAAACCTGACAAATTTTTGTTAATTGCATATTTCTCTCGCCCAAGTAAACGGAAAATTTGCCTGAATTTCGATGTAGAAGAGTATTTCATCCCTAATTCAATTACTTGCTAGCATGTGATTAATCTCATGTGAACTCAGCTTGGTGTAATAAAAATCGGATGGTAATATTGAGTTAATTATAATTTAATCCTTGTAGCAATACTCAATTATTTCAGGTCATAAGCTCCGACTGCCTAGAGATATGTTAGCTTTTAAGTGACCCATTTCACGTGTACAATTAACAAAGGCCAAAAGGAACTTCGTGGAATTGTAATGTTACCTTCTATTGCGCATTGTTAATTTGATAAAACCAGTAGAAATATAAAATTGCATCACTTATACATATGCATTACACCCTGTTGTATGTCCAACTAGTCAGACCAAAGTATGACTTTTTTTAAGGTTGTCCAACAATTAGATATTATTCGTATAGAAGAGAACAGAATCCGACACAACGCTATTTTGAATGTTAAAATTATTAAATGGAAAGTAATTTTTTTTATAATTTTACCATAATTTGCTAATGTTTATTGGATTCCGGATCAAATTAAGATAACTGCCATTAGGAAACTTCATGTAAAATCTGCAGCGACGTGAAGTGCTGATTTTTCAAAATGCATTGGAAACGGGTAAATTCGTGGCAATGGAAGCCTATAGCAAGGAAATAGCCTTCTTTTATTTTCAAATCACATACCTTAATGCTTTTTTGAAGTGATCTGCGTTATCGCCTTTCCATCAACGGTGCTGTTTTTTTATATTTTTAAGCTAATAAATTTGATGGCATACATATTTTATGAGGTGTTCGCAGCCATAAGTGCTTATTTATTAACGTGGGCATTTTACAAATAGGGTTTTTATACGCAGACCTATATATATGTATACATAAATATAGATGTATACATGGGTGGTCTGATAAGTTCCCAGCCTAACAAAGATACAAGACATTTTTCTGAAATTTTTGAGTTCGGAAACTTTTCAGTCCACATCCTCGTGTGTGTATGTATATATATATATATATATATATATATATATATATATATATATTATCTTTTCGCAGTAATAAACAGAATGCGTCAAGTATTGTGACCTAAAAATCATTTTCATCTCTAGCCGTACAAAGAGCGAAATAAATGGTTCTCTACAAAAAAGCGTAGTATATCCTCTTGGCAGCCTTGCACCTTATGGAGCGGAATAGTCCTCTCGATTGAGTGAACTCCAGTTCCGTCGCCAGTTTCTTAAGTTTTTGGAAGTCACTCCTCATTTCTCTTGGGAGACTATTGCGGAAGGTGCGAGACGTTTATGGCTGGGGAAGATTTATTTACTTATACGTATATTGAGATAGTGGGCTTTACAAAGATATAAACTCACAATCCTTCACACAAGTGAGTCAATAGTCACTGGGATCACAACGGTCCTCTACTACTCACGACTCCGGGTCATCTTTACTTCAGCATGAAAATATGAATTCCCATTTTACTTCATAGTACGTTGAACTTTGGTTTCACAAGCAGGAAAATACGAAAAAGTTCTAAAATTAACGTATCGAGCTATCCATTTCTCCATTGAACTCTTTTTTGATAAATAACGAACGGAGATTCAGGGCATTGTGCATGTATTGGAAATATGTTGGGCAATATTTGTAGAGAATATTATTATTAGGTAAGCTACCGATTAAGGTAGGTTTTTGGATGGACATAATTACTATTATTAGGTAATCTACCGATTAAGGTAGGTTTTTGGATGGACATAATTACTACTTAAATAATTTGTGACCCCTAGCAAAACACAACATCCTACTCTACATCAGATCCCTCTTCAGCTCTGAGTACTTTCTTCCTCCCTTCATCCCGTCCAACATCCCTATCCTGTTCCTTCCCTTTCCTCGTTTGCCTAACATTCTTCCCTCAATTACAGTCTTCAACATCCCGCTGCCGGTCAATACCCCCTTCAGCCACTTTTCCTGCCTCCATAGGATTGCTCCCAACAAAGCCTTGTCTTCGCCCACCATAGCAAGTACTTCCCCGTTTGTTTTCTTCTCTGTCCGTTTCACCTCCTCCATTCTTCTCCACACCCACATTTCAATAGCCCCCAGTCTACGTCTATCCTCCTGCTTCAATGACCACGTTTCCGCGCCGTATATAGCTACGCTCCATATCAAAGTTTTTACGAGTCTTTTCTTAACATCCTTGCTCAACGTCTCTGTCATGAACTCCCTCCTCCTTGTGAAAGCCTCTTTGCCTAGCGCAATTCTTCTCCTTACGTCCCTGCTACTTTGACCGTGTTGGTCCAAACACTACCGCTACACTCCTATATTTGATCGAGTGTAGAGAATATAAGTGAATGGAAGATATATTGAGAGGCAATTGGATTAAAGAGATGATTATTGAAGACAGAATTGTAAGAAAAGGTGGTAGAGGGAGGAAAAGAATACACGCTTTCGGAATAGAATTAATGGTGGCAAAGTGAATGAGTTAAATACTTCAAAGCTAAAAAATAAGTTTTTTTACAATATGGCATTTGATTTAAGGATATTTTATGCCAATATATTTGGGCTTAGCATTCCAGTAGTGTGTGGTGCCGTGGTCCTTCCTTTGGAAGTCTACCATAATCCCGTAGGTTACAGGTGAAAATAGTATGAATTTATTCAAAAAACTCTATTTATCATCTGGTTTCAACATAACGATGCCATCCTCGTGGAGTAGTAATGCTTGCGTAATAGTTTTGACTGAACCTTAATAATGTTAGAATCAACGCAAGCATTGTGTAAATTAAAAGTCATTAGAGGATTATCTTGCAAAACGAATATAATTATGGGCAAATGCAAGTTTATGTATTACATGTAATACACTCAAAAACTAAAGTCTGGGAATGAGAAAGATAAGAGTAGATGAACACATATCTATTATCCACAAATAATTGTGTTCTGTATGTAATATTACATGATAGACGAGAAATGGACGAACATTTAAGTAAGAGCTAAAATTCTTGGTTTTAAAAAAAATATTGATTCTTCTTGGTTTTAAAAATATCTTCTGGGATAATCTCTCAGAATACTTTATGCCTGCCTCATGTAGTTCATTGCGACAAAAAGAGTTAGCGCGCGGTTTTGGAAATTGGAAGGGAATATTGATAAAAGCAACGGATGGCTTGTAAGTTTACAATGATTTATTTTGCCTATTCTACAAAAATATTATCAATAAAACCACTCTCCACCCTGTTTCTTTTTCTAAACATTGGGATCAACGGGATCAAAACCGCCCAAATAATTAAATCTTTTAACAAGTTTTTATGAAAAAATTAAAAAAGTTATTTTGCGTAGATTTATTTATTTTTAACAATCTCCATTTAGCTGTACATACGTTTTCCAGCGTTTCTCCAGCTTTTACAAGTCGCCCGAAGAGTAGGATTTCGTAAGACCCTCAAAATAAGCATCTGCATTGACGATGAACCCCGTCCTTGACACGAAGCGTTTTCTGCCGAGTCATTTTTTTTCAAGTTTGAAAACATAAAAACGTCCCTTGGGGCCAAAACTGGTGAACCTGTTGTAATAATTCGCACTTTAATTCGATATTTTTCCTTTCGGAACAGCTTAGTTGCGCATCGGTGAATTGTCTTGATCGAACAGAATTATTAATTGTGAAATGAGGACGTGTTTCTTAATTTCTTCGCTCAACCGGAGCAATGACGGCGCATAATACCATATGCATTTACCTTAAGCTTTATATTGAGTTTATGCTTTTTGTGAGCAATAATAATTCTGCCTTAATCTCAAAAAGCCATCACTTTGTCTGATGGTTTCACCGTCTTAGCCTTCTTCGGAGCCAAATCGCTCGCAGCAACCCAGTGTTTTCACTGTTCTTTTGTCCCTGGAGTGTAGTAGTGTATTCATGGTTCGTCCAAATTTATGTTTTGACTCAAAACCTCGTAATAATTGTGATAGTAATACGCCCTACCAGCCTACGAATGGACCACGCGATTTCAAGCATTCTCCAAAAGGGTAACACGTAGCGCCCATCTTACTGATCAAAACCCAATCATTTTTGAATTTACGACCACGTTTAAACTCATTTATCATTAATCGTAAACAGTTGCAAGCACAAGAGCAGATGTTTCGCGAATTTCGTTTTCCGGCTCGTCTTTGTTCTCTTCCGTTGTTTAGCCCAATAAAAGGAAGTGTTTAATCATCGAGCGAAACTTTTTTTTTCCTTTTTTCTAAATAAGCAACATTTTGTTAATTCAATTGACAGTGAAAATTAAACCACGTGATTGACATAGCTGAAATATGATCAGCAGTGTAGCGAGAGTTTATGCTTACTAAAAGCAAACCCTTACCGATACTACGGATGCCGTATCCTGGGTTTTCTGAGAACATATTGAACGAGTAAACGTCAAAAATGAACCTTAAAATATAATAGTTTCATTTAGACATTTAGAATAACAAACAAGGATCTTCACCCTATCCCCATCATCTGATCCTTGAATTCAATTTATATTCCATCCCACATCTCTTTCCTTTAAACAATACTGTTATTACCCCGAGACCCACTCAGCCTGCTCTATGTTAAGACGGTTGCAACTATTTTACGGTTAAAGTTGAAGTTGACATTTTTACGTTGGAACCGGGCTATTTGAATAAATATCTACGACGGAAACAGATTCGTAGTTAATTTTACCCGAATCCCCACTCCTCCAGCTGTCTCCTTTTTCCAGAACTCCTTTGGAAATTTATTTTATCCATCCACAATCTTCTACATATCCGTTATTAAAGGTCATTTTGGTCAAATCCAGCTGAAGGTAGCCAATTACGAACGATTGCTGGCTAGTGTAATAATATAATAACACGATGTTATGCGGATGGTGAATGGGACTTGGCGGTAGCCTGAGAGCATTTCCTGATGTCACAACAAGGAGGTGTTAGGGTGTGCCACCTTCATCCACATCTACATACTACCCCGCAAGCCACCACAAGGGCGTGTGGCGGGCTGCTATGTCAGACCACCCATTAAAGTGGTTAAAACCATATGCAAAACCAACCAATTAATGCAAAACCTACACCCACAAGGGCGTATATATTCATGCAAAAATTATTTTAACTTTTAAGCTTGTAAATACATATACTGACACATATGCGCCGGCAAATTTCGTAAAAATCTATTCAATAACGTGGAAAATTGGAATTGAAAAATAAAAATAGGAAATTCTACTATCACTTGGACATGCAATTCATGGTCTCCGGCCCCAGAGACAGAAGTAGGGAATATGCCACAGCAGGCAGGCAGCGGAGGTGTCCCCCCCACCCCAAAGAGGGATGAGGGATGGAAGGAGAAAAACAAACTTGAAAACAAACACATGAATCCAATTAATACTGTAACAAGAACTACATTCTTAAATGGCAGTTCCATGTTGCCATGCGGGAATGGTTTTGGCAACAAAATATTCGAGACTAGTGAAAGTGCATGCCTTTGAGTGAAACTGATTATTCCCTAAACGCTGTGGGTGTTGAGTGGGATTTTTTATATCTATAACCCTGCAGTTCCTATGTGTATTTCCCGTTGAAAAAAGGAGTCTTTGAGTCTGCTATTTCTGGCATCTATTTCCCAAATTTTATATTCGTGATCCAAGCGACCAATGTATGTTGGAGTGCAAATAATTTGCGAGACCTCGCCGTTGAAACGTACGGTTCTTAATTTATTTAGGACTTTTAACCTAGCATGTAATCGTATCTCTTCTAATTATTCCCAAACCAACTCCAGAAGCATTTGTGTGACGCTTGTCGTATTAACGTAAAAGTTTTAAACAAAACGGGATGCCCTTTGTTGAACACACCATGATGAGATCTTGGCTATGCGGGTGGATGTCGGGGAACCTCTTAGGGAGTGCTCAGAGAAGGCAAAAACTTTCCTCGCTACCGCTCACAGTTTGCGGAAAGAGAGACTGAGGGGAAATGTTTTCCTTTCCTTGCAGGCGGAAATCATCAGTGGCAGGAATTTGTGAGTCACATGTTCCAACGAGGCAACGACCGTGAAACTGCTGTACTAGATGTAGTGTTTTAACGTTCTAATACCCAAGAATTATCTGTTTCAAGTGGGTTCATATAGCTCTTATGTTAGAGTTTCGTTCCGTTTACCAGTATTCAGCCGCCGTGAGAATTTGTTACTTTTATTTTAATCGTGCACGCAACGTACCCCGTGAATTTCAAGCGTCGCGGAGTTAGGCTTAGTACTAGATTACTCTAACCCAACTTATCAAACCAAACTTCGCGTTAATAACTGTGATTTTTATATAATAATGCTGTCTACGAGACTGATGGAATGCTAGACTGTTTGACTGTTCAAGTTTTTAACATGGAGGTTATAAGGTGTTTTCTAGCGAATTAGTATTTGTTCAATTTATTTTATTTTTTATTTATGACGTAATCAACCGGTTAAGGTGGCTTTTGGAAGGACGTAGCCACCAAAGAAATACCCTGAGACTTCCAACAAAACACAATCCAGTAACCTACTCTACATCAAGTCCCTCTTAGTTTGCCTAACATTCTTCCCTCTATTACAGTCTTCAGCATCCCACTGCCGATCAATATGCCCCTCATCCATTTTTCCTGCCCCCATAGGATTGCTCCCAATAAACCCCTCACCTCGCCCACGATTCCTAGTGCATGCTCATTTTTTTCCTTTTGGTCCATTTCACCTTCTCCATTCTTCTCCACACCCACATTTCAAAAGCCGCCAGTCTACGTCTATCCCCCTGCTTCAATGACCACGTTTCCGCGCCGTACATAGCTACGCTCCATATCAAGGTTTTCACGAGTCTTTTCCTTACATCCTTACTCAAGGTCCCTGTCATTAACTCCCTCCTCCTTGTGAAAGCTTCTTTCACTAGCGCAATTCTTCTCCTTACGTGTATCTAATTAAATGTTTTGGGATGTCTAATGGAGCTACCATTTCACGATGCATGCAGTTATTCATTGTATCTTCCCATCCATTAGGGTGAGGTTGGAAGAATTACTCGTGAGCTAGGGGAGGTAGTTATTTATCTCTGCTACGTCCGCTTACATTGTTTGGCAAACTGGCATGCTGCACGGGAATATTTTGTCTTTGTCTTTTGTCATCGAGAGAAAGGGAGCCTCAATTATTCGTCGCAGTTTTCGTCTCGTAGTCCCCGATGTGTGAGCCAATCCTTCCGCTGGGCGGTTTGAAATTCGTTGGAGTAAACCTAGATCAGTGTACGGAAAAACAGCAATCTTTTCAGCTTACCTAGAATCCGCGCGTGTCCCCAAGAAGAGAATAAAATCTACGTCACGACTCGTGAAAATAAAGTTGAGAGAGCGGGAGAGAGAAAGCGGAGGAAAAATAGCCTCGGAGAGATGAGTCGAAATGTACTCGAGGGACTTGCACCGACACGAAGAAGGGAGGATATTTGGATAGGAATGATGCTCGTCACGCGCTGGAACGTTGTTGCCCAAGGGCCGAGTGGGTGGGTGACCGGTAAGTGACTTTGAGGAAGCAGCAAGATGCAGGCGGAACCGAGGGGGGGGGGCTCGGCGCGGAAACTTCCAAGATGCCCCTTAATATGATCTGAAGAGTTGAGACCACGAGATTTGCCAATTCACGTGGCTTAAGTTTCCATCACTTTTCCGTACGTCACAGAAAAGTTCCTCGGAAATAGTTCGGCTGGAATGTGTATTCAAAAACGAAAACTCTATCAACAGTCGTGCTGCCGCAGCACTTGCATAGTCACACCTCCATTGTGGCAGTTATTCAATGGGGGACTAGTTACATGGCTTGGCTTTTAAATACATTTTTAAAATTTTGTTCCTGACTTGGTAATTTTTACAGGTGGTAATTATTATGCATTTATATATTCTTTAATGGTTCATCTTCAGGTAATTATAATTAGTCGCATTTCCATCCCATATTTGGGTATAATTCATAATAAATAAGGAAAATGACGACAAGACATTTTTGCTTGCTTTTTTTATTATTGGTTCTTAGAATAATTTTGATTCTGCTAAGCAAGTGTAAATTCCCTTAAGCTTAAATCTCAATTCTCCTGAAGATAAATATTATATTCTTGATGTTAATTAATTAGTCTATGATATTATTAGCATCATTAAGGTTTTCAATGCCCTTAATTATCTAGTAACCAGGGGAAGTGATGCCCTTTATTTTATTAAAGTCTCCAAGTAACGATATTTATCATTAATCTGCGTGTCAACATGAACTAATGAAATCATACATGTTGTTGAAGCAAACGTTTACTCTGTTCTGTTAATATCTAACTGAATCTTGCGAAGTGGAAACATCCCCTTCTAAGAAAATTAGGGAATCATTATTGAATCTCACACCAACCTACGGTTTAGACTCTCATTCATTTCAGCTTCTATATACCTCACCCACTATAGTTTCAGAGATCCATCTTCCCGCATCTCAAGTCAAGAATTTAATATTTTCCGTTTTCCTCTTATCTCACTTTTGGTGTTTTCTTTCTCTGCCTCCATCACTCATGAACTGTCTGTTCAAATTCGTCGTCCTCGACTCACACAAAGAATTTCGGTCTGCGTTATTATTTTGTTTCACCCTCACCTCTGTTCCTTCCCAAAGTCCCACATTCTCCAGAACCCATATATATCCATCCCATCGGCCATTTCCTTTCAGCAGTTTCCTCCGTCTATCATCCTCTCTTTCCCCCGTCCCCCCCACTTCTCCTTTTCTTCTTTTATTCCTCCCACCCCTCTAACCCAAACCAGCGGCCATTTATCACTTTCACGTTGCCTCCTCCCAATTGTCTCGTTTTCATAACGCTCTTCAGATGTCTTCCGACCAATCCTTTAGCATCCATTACGGTTTTCTTTGTGCTAACCTGTTCCCTCTCCAAAAAGTTCCCCGTCGCCATTAAAATCCACCTTCTCCGTCCCTCCCACTCACTGAATCTTCCTCAATTTATTTTCCACCGCTTCAAAATCCGACCTCATTTCTTATAAATCGAAAGCAATCCACTTTATTGAGGGATAGATGGTAATTCTCCCAATTCTCTTATATTTTTGAGTCGTGTGTCCCATTCTGATGTTGCTCTTGGTTCCGTTTGAATACTTTAGTGTATTTCCCATCGAAATGCGTGATTTTAAATTATTTCGAACAGGTATTGGTTGTGATGTTATAAATTATTTGATCCTATTGCATTTATCATAATATCTGCATATGAATACGATATATATAAATATATATATATATAGATATATATATGTATATATATATATATATATATATATATATATATATATATATATATATATATATATATATATATATATATATATATATATATATATTTATATATATATATATTTATATATATTTATATATATATATATATATTTATTTATATAATATATATATATATAGATATAAATAGGAATATACATATCTACAGTTATCTGTAGATGAAACCAGATTGCATTGTAAAATCTTTAGGATTATTGAATGGTGAAATTTTTGATTCCATAACAGCTGGAACAGAATTATTTCACAATCTTTGCATTGAGATGAAAATATTTGAGCATATAGTCGGCATCTACTCAGCAAATATGACTCAAAAAACCAAAATTCCTCCTTTTATCGAATATAACTTAGAGTTAGGGCATTAACCGTATTAATTAATAAACGTTTTAACGCAAGGTATCACTTCATTTATCTAAACCTAAACTCTATATTCTAACAGCTACGCTTATCGCATCCATAAAAAAAATAGTTTAATTAAAATTTTAATTTTGAACCAAATTCACGACCTAAATATATTTTGGAAATTAAATAATACCAAGTGCATGCAATGTCATTATTAAGTAATGTGTTAGCAGCTACAGTTTAGCCCACTTTCCCTCGTAAATTTTTGTAAATTCTTGTCGCCATAATTATATACTGGCAAAACACAAGTATTTTATGAAAAAATATTTGTGATAAGACAAATTAACTTACTTTCATGTTCGTCTATGGTATATAAATAATCGTGTGGGGGGCCGTAGTTGGAATATTGCGTAACATTGTAGCTAGTAAAAATGCTCTTTGTGTTGAAAGCGTGGACTCTATGGATGACATTTATAAACGGCTCAATAATTTTTATTCCATTCTTCAATTTTATTCTAGCCTTCCCCGACTTGTTCCTTTGTTATTTGCAATTTATTTTCACCTCTTTGGTATTCTAATATCCTCTATTAAGTTACTCTGATAGTTCCAGAACTTTAATGTATATTCCAAGCCCTTATATCTCTATTTGACCATGATTTCTTCAACATCTTTTTGCTTATTTCATAGGGTTTCTTTTGCTTTCTTCCTCTGAGGAAACTTACAATTAAATAAATGTCTCTAATTCATTTCTGCTGCTGACCTCGGTGGCGGTGGGGTAACGTCCTCGTCTGCCATGCCAAGGGTCGCGGGTTCGATTCCCGCCTGGGTGAGTATTCTTCAACCTAGGGCTTGGGTGTTTGTAAATTTTACCATTGTTATCGTTGTTAATAGTTCGATGTAAAGGCCAAAATGCGCTGTTTCCGGACTAATACTGAATAAATAAATAAATCAAATAAAATTTCTAATTTGACCTACAGGTCTCACATTCTTAGCAAACGTTTCCGTAACCTGATCGTTTGTCAAAACTGTCTCCTGCGCCCTAGGTATATAGCCTTATTCCTTTCTCATAATTAGTTACGTTGCTAGGAGCTTCTCTTCATCTCCCATGGGTATACGTTTTGCTTCATCCTTGTTCGATGATCTTACTTCAGAGAAATTACAGAGGCTTCTTCAATTTTTCATTTACGTAACTCGAGAGAGTTTATCAAAACAAAAGTAATAAAATTTTGCTGATGAAAACTGTTCCTAGGAAGTTTTTCAATCAGTGTACACCCAGATTTATCCCGTATATAATGTAACCATGCAATTCTCTCTAGATACTTGTCTTCAATTTTTCATTCTTATTCATTGTCTAGATCGTATATCACAACGTGCCCGCCAGGGCGCGATCAGAAAATGTGTTTCACTATTTGGAATCACAAGCACAGAGCACAGGCCCTCGGATGAATCTAGCATGTACTTCTTTCCTTCCTAAAATCTGTGTTATTTCCCCACTGTCCCACATCTTATGAGGAATCACAACGTTGGCTATGAATCAATCCCTCCCGTTGTCTACAAGGTCAGGTCTTATTTTGCTGAAAAGGAGGACGAAACATCTTTCTTATCCGCATGAACCATCTGATTACTTTTCTGGCAGCGAGCGGATGACACATACTTCCTCGTGGCTATCTGGCACTAGAAATAAAACTGGAGATCTCCGAAAGATGAATGAATATGGAGATAAAATATTTGGGCGGTGGAAAAAAACAGTCGTTCGCGTCTCGTTCTTGCGATGCCTGTTTTTTTCGCATTTGCGGAAGGACTTGTTTCCCAGGGATTGGCCTGAGATACGCTGCTTTCCCATCCTCTTCGTCTTTTTTCCTCCCTTCTTCGGTTTATTTCCAAGGGAACTTTTCCATTCCTTATCTGGAAACTTTTCTTTTACTCCAGCTCGTCTCCTGGACTCCCATCCACCCACTCCCCCCATCTCCCCCCCCCACCTAACCAGGCCACTGTCCTCTTTGTTTCCGCTAGTCCCTTCCCTTCCGGCGGCTGTGTTACAACAGACAGCATTTCCTCGTTCCCACATTCCTTTCTGGGGCGCAGTTGTTGGTTGGACTTATAACCACTACACGATATATTGGTTGCTCCTTCCCAATTCTATTTCAATGCCTTTTCCTGAAATTGGGTGTTCGGTTGTGGTGTTGGAAATCGGCTTCGCATTGGAGTTCTCAGATTGGCACTTAACCACCTCCTATGCCCAAATCCTCAGCCAGACTCACGTTTGCCTCTAAATGATGATCAAGAAATCTATCCTTAAGAACCTGAATGTACATGGTTAATATAAAAATTAACAGTTATAATTTTTCCTGAAGTGTGCGAGAGGTGCTGAATATAGAGAGTCTGTTATGTGTACGCAATATCGCAGATCGTATTGGCATTGATAAGATGACAGTTCACACCAATATAACTAAAAATTTGGCGATGAGAAAGAATTGCGCAAAACTCGCCCCAAAAGTCTTGATGGGTGACCAAAAACAAAGTCGAATGTCTGCTTGCAAAGATCTGTAACGGCATCGCGACGATTCCCAAACCGTCTTACAGTTCCTAATTGGCACCTGGAGACAAATTCCTACTCCCAATAGTGAAATTCTCTCTCAAAGGACACCACTATGGGTCCCTAGGTACCGTCAAAGATATTTGCGCGCGTATCCTTAATGACCTCTTGCAATTCACCTACCATGGAGCCTTTGAGTCGTGGGAGAGACATTGGCAAAAGTGTGTCGACTCTCAATGGATGTAATATAAGGAATTTTGGAGCATTGAAGCATTAGCTGAAATAAATTTATTTTTCTGAGACCTTTCTCGATACTTTTTATACAGTCCATGCAGCTGTCACATCACGACCACGTTTGCTTTAAATCGATAGATATGAGATATCTAATTCCTTGTTGAAAGTTATAGCTATCGAAATTTCTTGGATTAAAAATGCTGTTAATGCATTCAGCCAAGTTGTAAGAACATATTTAAAATATAAACAGGGATTCGCATCTGTTTTGACAATTTAGTGTAAACTGGTAGATCATAATACAAGGGTGATTTTTACAATTTATCATCGAGCATCTTCGCAATAAAATCAGTTTTGATCAGATACCGATTCTCCCGCGTTAGTGGACGAGCTGTAGAGAATCATTCTCATTTTGACCACATAACTCGCTTTTTCGTCATAATTCAGGTTATTGAGGGTTGAGCTATGTTTCAAATAATTTTCACTCAAGGCGCCTTGTTCTTTAACGCTATCGTTGTGCATAGGTCCGATTTTTTTTAATTTAACTTCTTTAAGGAGGTGCATATGCAGTAAAGAAAAAATCTTAATTATCTAAGTTTCGATTTGGCACAATAAAAAAACAAAAAATCAATCACATTGCATTGATAAATAAGTGAAAATATTTGAATTTTTGCTTCCCTGATGTTTCCTTCATCTCAAAACGTCTTGCAAAGATTCTCTACACATTTCATAACCCAATTATTTCGCACCTTCTTATCTGTATTTTCTTCTGTAAGAATGTTTCCTTACCCCTTTTCGAGCTCTGCGCCCACCATGTTGCCTTGGTCCCGTGTTATTATATTTATTTTAGCATCATTCACATAGCTTTCTTTCCGGTTAATCGCAGTCTAAAAAGCATAAAAGTGATTACGATTTTGTGAATTGACTTCTCTTTACCAATTTCTTCCATTTAGTCGTATTCTTTGTGCCTCTCTTGATTCCTTTTCAGTCTACATTCAATGACTTTCTTAATCTGCGTATTCCCATTAAGTGATTCAGTCCTATCTCAAATGAATGTTAAATGACTCGCGTCCATCCATTCAACATCACTACGGTACACTTTTCTCGTTTTTTATCATTTCCATCAGCATCCAATAAACAGACAATCAATATTCTCTATTGTTTAGTTAATCACTCATCTTTTTCACAATCGCAACTCAGGTACGTGATTTTTATAGTATTCCATGAGCACACGTATATAGAGGATTCTTGCAATTTTCATGTCATATTCCCCGTCCAAAAACTGTGAATGGAACATATTTAACAACTAAATATTTTAGGACACCTTTATCATAGTGGTATTCTGCCGGAATTCTACTGTATCACCACGGGACTCGCTTTTAACGGCTTCGTCCCTAAAGGTAGGAGCATTTTAATATGTACCCCAAGGTTAAGGCACCTTATTAGGTGTTTTTCTCTTTCTCTCGCTCTCTTCAAGGGTGGAAATAACTCATACCGTTCAATGAATCTGTAGTTCCAGGAGTCGAACGCCAAGTGCTTGTTTTTCCACCTTGACAAATTTATACCCACATAAAACGTCCCTATGGGGACGAGCCAGGTTCTCTATACTTCATTTTTGCAGGAGTTTTCATGGGTCAAATGTAAAGTATGCAGTATTGTAGGTGAATAATCTTAATTTACGAATTTTAATCTACAGATATACATTTTTACTGTACTACTTGTAAGCCAGATTTGCATTCGCGTAATGTACTTCTTATTTTTTGTCACTGCTGCCCGATGCTGTTATTTTTGTCTGAGACAAAACATAATTAAATTTTTATAATAATCCCTTAATAACATGCCTGCTTTCTAATTGTATGCTAAGAAAAGTTATTTTTTTCGTCTAAGGAAGTAATCGCCGTGTGGGAATCAGTACAATCCTGGATTGTGGAGCAAAATATCCCTTCCAAATTAATTTTTTCAGGCATCTTTATTTTGAAAAATTATAGGAATTCACTCTTAATTTTGAATGAAACGCATTAAACATATTTTTTTTAAGGAATTTGGAGATATCAGACAAACATTCTTCCTAGTATACTTGTTATTAAGTATGTTTTTTTATTATTTCCATCCCTTCTCAATATAACTCCGCTGTTATCATTCAAGCAAATCAAAAAAGTCTCAAATAATGGAAAAATTGATCTGAAAAACCTTAAATCTTAAATTAACTTGAGTAATTTGCCAAAATTTGCTTTCATCAAATCATTGAAAACCTAGTTAATTACTGGGTTTATCAATTGTGATATACTTCATAGTTATGGAAGCAAACCCATAAGGTAGCTCATTTATCTTCATTGACGTCAGTTCAATGTTGGAAACAGGTGCCCAATTGATAATGTGGTATTTCTCTGCTGTTTTGTCATAAATAATTGAATTTGAAACTGATTTAAATGAAGTAATTATAACGATTTTTGAAATCATCATGACGAAATACAAATTTTGACAACTTGTTGACGACTAACCACTGTATCATCTAGCATTAATTATATTGCCTTTGGGTTTCTTTTTATGAAAGATACATACTTGCTTGCAGTGTTTAGATTAGGGTGGTTTAATCATTTGCCTGGACAGATTTGAGTGATCATTATTAGCTATGGGTATCTAACTTTTCTGGCAGAAATTAATTCGAGGGCTTTGGCAGAAATTCACTTTAAAGCCGATTAATCGATGATGTATCTTTATTTGTGCAGATCAGTAATCAGTACTCATGCGGATATCACGCCACTTTGGAAAAAAGATTGAACCTTGAACTTTGGCATTTTAACGGAAATCGGTAAACATGTTCGTGTTGTCAAATGTATTTGTAAAAACGGTGGGCATATATTTGTTTTGTAAATGAATATATCTTTTATTTAAAGAAAGGAATCTGTTGAATAGGTCCAATTAGCTTACTTTTTTATGCGTTGCCTTGAAGGAGAGTAAAACAAATAGTGATAACAACATTGCTCTTTTAATCATGTTCCCTTTTTTATGTTGGTTTCACAACTCTGTTTATTGTTTAGCTCTTTTTTACTTAGTTTTCCTCGAATATAAGTTTACCTGCAACCATTTTGATTTGAAATGCCAAGAAGTTATTCCACATAATATAGATTCTTGAATTACCGTCTTCCATCAATTCATTCGAGTATAATATAATATTATAATAGAATAATGTAGTGTGTAATTCATTGGTTGTTCCTCGCCCTTTGTTTACATACTTTTTCTCTTTTTTCAACGTTCACATACTTCATTTATTGTTGGAGATGTTTCCATCTATATTCAGTTCTTCTCGTCTCCTTACACTGCCTCAGAACTATACGAACATCTTACTGGTACTCCTTCATTCACGCTCTAGACAAAACTTTTACTTTCTCATACAATTTTTATCTCTCCATTAAGCATCTCTTAAATGTAACTTTAATGCAAAGAGCACCAAATTGTGAATTGTAATTCGAGTCCGCATCTGCCCCTACTGAAGTGTTACTGTGTGAGTTGGGCATGCCATTCGTCCATAGCGCCCCCCACAAAACGCAACCTGACATCCAACGCTATTGATGATTGTGAGAACCACTTCAGCTGCTTGCGATATCGAACTTATCGTTCCGCAATCTTACCATATTGCTGCCTATTCCTTATTTGGAATTGGAAGTAATTCTGATCTGACGAAGATTTCCTTCCAAATTCCTCCCACGTAAATGCTACTTATTAGTCCATAAAAACACTTCCTCCAACATTGTCCTAGGCCTATAAATAGTGCCACAGGAATGTTGTCTTACCCCCACGGCTCCGTTTCATTTTATTTACATGAATCATTTCTATAAACTGTATTCCTACCATGTATTGTCTTAACCTAAGTGATACCCATGTACATCACATTCTCTTTCAACGTCTAAACTTACTAGCTTAATATCCGTATCATGTAGATGCTCTATGTATTTTTTCATTTCTCTGGGAATCCCCCCTCCCCCAACATTTTAACTATGTCTACTTCGGATTGCCCTTACTCTATCTCACTTCGACTTGTGTTGTCGTGACGATTCACCTTCAGTACGCGAAAGAGGACTACTTTGTGGCCGAAATATGCGTATTCGTATTCACCTTTCTTATCCCTTTCCTTTTTACCTTTTACCTTGAATTGTGGCATTAGCCAACTAATCTCATTTGTTCTTTGCTTAGAAAGGTTAACTGTTTACGGCTATTGGAGTTTTTTATTTATAAAATACTATTAGCCGTAAGATCTCAATTGAATCAATATTGTTTTTTAATCTTTAAATATGTGCAAGAATAAAATTAATGTTTAATAGCCTTTTACACCTGTGTTGCCGACATTGTGTCGCCGTTAATTATTTCCTGTCTTCTGACACATTTTGGGGACTAGTTTCCACTCCAGTGAAGAGAAATGAGGCTCCCTAATAACGATTTTTGCCGCATATGCTCTTTTGGCCCAGAGGGTTCCGCAGGCGCAAGGAGCGGCCGAGAATTGAAGCGTACGAGGAAGAAGACAGCTTTAACGTCCATGTCGCGGGAATCCTGGGCAGTACAGGATTTGACAAGGGGGGAAAAATAACCACCTGGGTCATACGTCCCCAAATGCCTCGAGTCAGGAAAAGCCTTCTGTTGTTCTTTTTTTATGTTCTCCTAAAGTAATCTCTTTGCAGAAATGACTGACATTCTCTTCTAGGTGTTCTGTTTTCGAGGTTAGGTACACTGTGAGAAGTATGTGTCATAAAGTTAGATTTTTTATTCCTTTCTTTACTTCTTTTTAACTCAGTTCCATTCTGTGCCAAACAAAATTTTAATTTACCACTTTAATTAATGTTACTCAAAATATTGAGGTTTACCATGAAGAAAATTTTATCAATATGAATTTGAAATGTGAAAAACACTACGTGAAGGCTAATCACATTTCCATTATACTTTGCAGTTAAATTTAACTTTTTTCGTCATGCAGTAATGGATATGTTATTTCTCATGTAACTGAATATTCTGTTCAGGCTTTAAATACAAATTATTATTATTATTATTAAAAATACACATGTGCTGATAGACAGTGTCAGGTGGCACACAAGTCCCAAATAATTGCAAAAGATAATACATAAAACCAGACTTCAAAACACAAATCTCTTTAACAAAACAAGTGAATCCCCATCCCATTTACAACCATTAATCAGCAAGAAATAAAAGATAAATTAAAAAAAAATTAAGCTATTACATATAATACAATACACCACACATCAATCAAATTATTACATATATGCCTTACATCTATTCTTAAAAGTATACACTCTGTTAGGAAAGGGCTCGAATAGTTTTGCAGGTAAGGTGTTCCAATCAACAATTGTTCTATTTAGAAAAGAAAATTTTTTTTATTTGTTCTCTGTGCCCGGCATTTTACCTTAAATTTGTGATCATTTCTGCCTATAAAATTTGGGTTCCCCGCCTCTTTCCTAAGATCTGCCCAAGCTTTCTCCCCCTTCAAAATTCGGAAAATTCCACAAAGTCTGCTTACTTTTCGTCTAGATTCTAGAGGTTCCCAGCCCAGCGTTTCTAGCATGTCAGACACACTCTCCATCCTCTTATGCTTCCCAAGTACATATCGGGCAGCCTTTCTTTACACCTTTTCCAGTTTTTTAATATGACCTTCTTCATGAGGGTCCCATGAATTCTTTTTCAATATTGTTTCCATTTTTCAGTTGAGTTTGTGTTCAACATTTTAAAAGATGACAGTTAGTGATATTAGGACCATCAGTTTAAAATAAAACATAGAGGGCACAAAACAAACATAAAAAACTCCTTCCTCAATCGTGGAATAAAACAATGGAATGAGTTACCTGAGGATATCTTTAAGTCCTTCCCTGTTTCATTAAATAAATTTAAAACGAGGTGTATGCTCTCCTTAAAATAATTAAAATAATTAACTGTAACGTGTGAGTGAGAAATGTACGTGATAAACCCGTATGTACTTCCTTGTATGTTTTAATGTGTAATGAATGGATGAAGTGGTTTATGACTCGTAATCAAGAACATAACCACCAAACTATCGCCTACTTGTAATGCTAGTTGTTAAATAAATAAATATGAAAGTACTTCTGACTGCAGCTTTGTTAATTTAAGGTTGTTGTTAATGTTTCAATGTACTCGAAACAAAATTGACGTTATGTTAATGGAAAATAGTCAACTTCCTCTTACGTAAAGGTCAATTCACATTGAATGTGAGTCAAAACATGGGTTAGAACGGGACTGTTCATATTACGTTTAAAAAACTCAGTGTACCCCAAAAATGACCCCTGTTCATCCTTTTAAGTCTTAAGACGCTGATCCTACCCCATCATGGGCAAGAACGAGTTCATAAGTCCTCCTATCTCGTATGTTCATGGCTGATGATCCAGCAGCACCACTGGCAAAAATACACAATACTGATTATTCACGGTAAGTCCTGAGTTATTCAACATGGATGCGAAGTTGGATGAAGTTGTAAGGGAAATGTCTTTGTCATAACATAATTGATAAAATAATGAGCAAGCGATGTTAGAAATCTCCTTCAACTCGTCGGCATCCTTGTTTGCTCAAAAGTTGTCACTGTTATGATTTAATATGTTTCCACAGCTGACCTCCGTAAGCCGCTATAAACGGGCAGGGGGTGTTAGGTCACCAGCCATTCTGCATATGTATATTCCCCTACTTGCTCATGTGACTGGTACCCCACCAAACACTTGTGGGAAATGCCTAACAGCAAACATACAGCATGGCTACATATATTATGAGTATTACATGATTAGCCGCAATTAGGACAAGAAAATACATTAAAAGAGGACAGGCAATTCAGACACATATTCTCAATTAGTATTCTACACGCTCCGGATGGACTATTCACAAATACAGTAGACCTACTATACATTCACCTACACCCCTACCTGCGACTTGAATGTCACGTTGCGTGGGGTGGACCGTTGCGTAAAGAACTCAACATCAGACCCTTGTTATCACCGGATTTTGCGAAAAACCGCGTAAAGAGAGAGAATTTGATGCCGTTGTGGAACATCAGAAATAGAACTGCCTGTTTTGTGGATGTGGTCGTTTGAGCCACGTAAATCAAGGTTTAATGTTAGTATCAGTTATGCTAAGCCTCGCACGAAGCGTTTTAATATCCGCAAAGCTTTCATTTTAGTTCCACCGAGGTTCGAGTTCTATACGCACGAACTGTTGTGGGCAACCCATTCGACTGACTGAACCTGTTGAAAATTAATGCACAAGCATAGTTTATCCACCTATGAACGTGCTGTACTTACCGAATTTCAGAGCAGGGATGGTCACCAAGAGATGCCAAGAGCGAACGATCCCCCCTGTTCCTCAGTCCCATGAAACAAACCCCACTCGTACAACGGAGGCTTGGTGGTGGTTTTAAGTGAAAGGGGAAATTATACGGCTACTACAGATGAAAGAACAACGTAGCGAAAAATTATTACGATTCCTGTGACAAATGTTCTCGGAGAGTTGAATATGAAATAGTAGATTCATATAATAGGCCTATCCCAAAAATAATTAGAGTGAATCTGTGGAAAAAATTTGTTGCAGATTTATGAAAGCACAAATTACTTAAATTATTCGTAAGAGCACCCTTATGTGTATCGGGAAACCAATTCCAGGGCCTCCGCCAGTTGCGGTATGCCGCTTGTAAGGCATCAACAAGACCCTCGTTCAGGCACCTTGTCATGGCCTCTTTGACATAATCAACTGTTCCTAAATGGTACTCGAGGGGGTTATACTAGGGTCGTACTCAAAGACCCATGTCTCATTACCAATAGCCACCTATTCTAAAAAAATCGGGTCACTTGCACCGAGTTCCAAGAAGTCAAAGGTAAGATTGTCGCACAACAGTCTTCTGATAACACCTTGGGGACTATTTTGGCAAACTTTCTTCATATCTAAATAATCTGTAAAAATGCTCTCAACTGTGGTTTCCTGAATATTGCATTCTTCTGCTAATATCCTGACCCTTTGGGGTCAATCGGAGTTGAGAGTGTGTCACACTTTTTGCACGTTTTTATGGCACTGTTTTGTTGATGGTTGTCAATCCTCATCGTCAACTTCCTCGTAACCCATCCAGAACATCCTGTGCAAGCAGAAAACCATCTCTTGGGACATTTCTCCACCTCCATTAGCATCCTTAACAATGATCATGGTTTACGAGCCAGAGTTCCTAAGCTTAAAGCTCAATTTAATCGCACGTCATTGTTCCATGGAGAGTGGCATCGTGAATTCGTGACGTGACCGTCGAACAGGGATCCAGCCTGGCAGCAAACCGCACTCTGCACATTCCCTCAGTTAACTGACGTCGGTCGCATTGCTTTCCCAAGGTCTCCCATTACCTTTCCCACCACAAATCACCTTACTCCAAACATCTGCATTGGTGGAGAAAAATCATTCTATTTCATTTTTGGGATAGACCCTGTATGCACGAAGGTTTCAAACCCAGGTTACACTCTTATTTGAAGAAATAATTCAATCTTCACTTTACCCCTTGGGTTGAAAAATAATGTTAAATTATAGAAGCAGTTTGTACAACTGACGGAACAAGTATTATCCTCCCTCCATGGAAGAATGGTAATATATGTACCTGTAAGATTGTAACAGTAATATAATGAATAAAACCTTTCAGTATTTATCTAATTATTTTCGTGAATGGTATGTTAACGCTCCTTCCATGCCCCTCTGAAGGATTGTTGGGCATTTCGTCGATGTAGGTGCAAACTATTTTCGCGAGTAGACTGAACCACGAAAGGAAGATGCGTCTAATACTGTACTGAAAACGTTTCCATCAAACAATTCCTGTGTGTGATATCAATCAATTAGTGGTCACACCATGATGGGACCCCAGGAGAGCTTGGCACGAGCCGTTGGTTAACGCCTTTTCCCAAATGGGTCGCGGTTTTCATCCCTCTTGTCTTTTGATTGAAACGGCAACCCCTTTTCGAGGGGAAAATTCGCGTCCGTGGAAATGCGCCCTAGAAGAGAGAGCAGGGGAGCGTGAGGGCGGGGATCGGGTGGTCCAAGCCACGTCAAGGGGGGCAATGGGGGGAGCGTGTTTGCGAGCTGTTGCCCCTCGACGCTTCGCATGGCCCGGCACACACCAATTCATTCCGTCTCTCCCACTCGCGTCCCACCGGCCGGGCCGCCCTTCTGGGCCGCTTGCTGCCTCCAAAGGAACGACGGGTGCGGAAGAGGCGACGGCGGGGGGGGGGGGGATACTTGGCGGTTCCAGGCTGAGCTGGGTCGGGTGAGGCCCAACACAAGCGGTCTCCTCTCCACGCTGAGCTATGAAAATCATTACTCTTATATATATATATATATATATATATATATATATATATATATATATATATATATATATATAATTCAATTAAGTTTTAAAAAATGGTATGTGGGTAAAACCTGATGTACACATTGTAGATTTGGTTTAATGGAAGCCACCATGTGTCAAGTACTTCTATTTTTCTCTAAATCTGCACATTCAGTGACATCTATCTCTGCGATTAAGGGATTGTCATTCTTGCACTTTTTAGTTCTCAAGCGATGTTTTTTAATCGTACGGTATTTTTCTTCTTGATAAACATTTCTTACGATAAGTTCTTCTCTGATTCTTTACCGTAACTTCCGCTTAAAACTCCTATTCGGCGTGCAAGTAAATTAATTTTCTCTCCATTGTTATATAGCTTGGTACATTCTATTCAACTATCCTTGCAGCCCTTTAGGATTCTCAGCTGCAAATATGGTGTCTTTTGCAAAGTATAGCCAGTTAATTTGTTTCCCTTTCGCCTTCATTTCATTAATAGCCACTTCTTCTTTCATAGTATTTGCGTTTACCGATTTATGACTGCTGTGCTTGTTTCGTATCATCAAGTTTATTATTGTGCTGGATAGAGGTATAGAGCCTTAATATTTTGTTTTATGACTTCCATAGGTAATTAGTGTCATTATTACGACTTGATTCTCGTATCACTGAGAAATTATTCCTGCGGCGTTACCCATGCTGTATGCTTCCAATAGTCTGGGTATCATTTTTAACATGGCGTCATCAAAGGCCTTCTACAAATCAATAAATACCTTACGCATGGATTTATGATTTGCAAAGGTTTTTTCTGTGATTAACTTTATCAAATGTATGATGCACTTGTGACATTCCTTTTTATTCCTGAATTATAATTAGTTTTTCAAAAGGTTGGCCTTTTTTCTCCAAGATTCAGGGCTCAATGGATCCCACCCTCCTCAGCCATTTATTCCTTTATCGATGGAATCATTGCAACATTTTTTAAATCATACAGTTAAGTTCCGCCATTGTGGCAATATTCAATTATTCCAAACAGGCTAAATTTAACTTTAATATCTACCGCCGTATTAATTGTTTCTGGTCAGCGGAATCGGATCAACTGCTGCAGCCTTGTTTGTGTTTCTCTAGTTCTTTAAGTCGTGTCAAATTCTCATCTTCCCGATTTTTTTTGTCGTCTTGAATTTTCTCGCTGTTATCCTTTTTCAGACCATTCTTAAGGGGCATCGGACCCTTAGATTTCCTTATTTTCATCAAGTTTCATATTATTAGCAAAAATTAGATTATTGCGTATGTTCTCATTGTTGAAAACGAAATGGCAGACAAAACATTGTGATAAGTAACCAGGAATGGGTAGAATAACAAGTTCAATGGTAGATAAATGAAGATTACTTCTTCTTTTCAGACTCTACTAGATTGACTGAGGAAAATTTAGAACAATGAAAACAAAGTACTATGCTAACTTTTTTTGTCTATGATTCTAATAAATAATATTTGTCGGATTTATTACCCTTCTAGATTAATCAGAAAATGTACTTGAAACATTAGTTCTTCACGATATGTTGTATGTGATAAAACTACTCCTATGGTCTGGGCACCATGCATAAACTTTTTTTTACTAACGCAAAGCGAAAACTTGATAACTCCTGTCTTGTTACAGTCTGTTTGTTATATAGTTAAATTCTTGGCCAAACGAGGTAGGCATATCTACAGATACGTAATTTCTACGACAAAGCCTCTTCCCCCGTGAGCCCGCAGGGTCAGCTCCCGGCCTACCCGCACGCCCTCCGGCCAGAACCATTTTGGGTTGGAGGGGAACGGCGCTTTTGTTACAGCCTGTCACGGTTGATAGTTCTCATATGCGTCCCCAGAGGTCAGCTCCCACGATACTTGTGTGTGGCTGGTGTGTTTTGTGTGAGTTTGGTCCCTCGGCCTCCACCTTTGACCCCCCCCCACTCCCGCTTCCCCACATTCTCTCACTCCTCTGCCCTCAGCTTCCACCACCTTTTAAACTCCCCAGCGCCCCAAAACACCGCGCCCCCATTCCCCCTTCCCGCCCGCCTAGTCGTACAAACACCGGGGTTACGTGATGGCCTAATATATCTTGTCATCGGGTGCCTTACTGCGAAGTGGGGGTGGGTTGGGGGCAGGGGTTCCTGTGGTGAAATTTTTGGCATCGCCAGTGCTCCTCATCCCTCGCCCCCGCAGGCGACACGACGAATCTGGATAGTTTGCGAGGCAGGTGGCGTGCGTATTTTTTTTACTCTTTGGTGCACGTTGGATGCTGCGTGTTAATGCGTACATTTTTCGATAAGTGTAGATCGGCTGCATCAAACCCTATCCATACCCAAAGTTGCAAAGGAACCAACGTTTCAATAAATCCTAATATTGGGTGTCTAATGTCTTCATGTTATTACCATAAACACAGGTGACGTATTACTCTCTGCCGCCGGTCCTCATGGCGGCTTGGAAAGTCGCAAAGGTAGGTGTAATTTCTGAGTCATTCCAAGAGTGTTCTTTATAAAACGATGCTTGATTTTACGTTGAGGGATGGGACGTCAAACTCATAAGTGGGGTTTACTGTCATACACACTTTCTTTCATCTACTAACTATCGTATTCCTCCCAGTTCAATTTTTTTGCACTTTTGGTAGAAGTTATCCACTAATGACGAGTTCATATAATTCGACTTCATCCCAATTGATGAACTTTCGCCTAAGGGACTGATCAAATGCTTTTCAGACGATAATATAGCATCTTTGCTTTCAGATCAAAACCCAGGATGGGCATGCACTGATTTTAAGAACAAGCTAAGTGCTATATCAAAATACAACACGATCTAGGTGACTCTGTATTTTGGATTACCTCAGTTATTTAGGGTAAAGTTAAGTAGCATAAGGTTTTTTTTAGAATCCAAATAATGTTATTATGTGCTATATTTTCGGTTTAATAAGAGAATAGTAAAATCGTTTTCCGTAAATTTCCTTCTGTTCCTTCTGAACTCCTATTTTTACATTCATCATTGCACTGCTTATCAACTTTGATGTGTTAGGTCTGTTGACACTTGCTGTGAGAATAGTGGGCGATATCTCATAAATTGAAATGAATGCGCAATTCTGTGGCTTGAGCTGTGTTGGAGGCTTTCTTTGGATAGAATCAGTAATTAACTCATTTATTTGAGAATCCTCTGCATGTTTGTCATAAAAAATATATAATTTTACCCATTTAATAACCTCACGCTCCATCCCGATGCTCCGTATATTATATTCATTTATCTTGGATTCTATTTGAAAGTTTTACCAGTTTAAGACAAGGAATCGCCAGATTATTTACCGTCCTGTCTGCTTGTCTTACTCCATAATTAAGTTTATTCTATCCGTAAAACGTTAGAATAGGCTCAAATGTAATTAAGAAAGGATGATATTGATGCAGAAATAGTTTAACAGTGATCGCTTGCCATTGATTTTTGGGCACTAGTAACCACTAGTGGCCATCGCTAGCTTATAGTCTTCGAAGCCTCTTTGCCCTGTTGTAAGCACTGAGTGTAAATCGTCGAAACAAGGTCATATGCTTTGCTTTAACACCGACGTTTAGTCAAAGGGACGCAGGTGACAACAGGCCATTGGTCTGCGGGATACTGAAATTCCCGATCGAATGGACATGTAGGGGTTGGGAGTTACGATTGAGGACAGAGGAGATTATAAGACCGAAGGGTTTGAAGAGGGTGGGGGGGTGGTGATTGCGACAAGGGATGAATTGCAAATTCCACGTCGAGTACGGCACCACGCGGAGAAGATAAAATGTGCCCGTCCGGGACGAAAAATACTCATATTCGCATCAAAGAGAAACTCGCGTGATTCGAGTCGTCTCCTGCCACTCCCGTATTTGTTATTCGCCGGAAACCACGACCCCATACCCTTCCGATCCCAGCCCTTACCCTTCTCTACTCAAGCCCCGATTTCAGAATCCAATGCCGCCGAACCAACGTATTTCCCCCCATCGCCCCACGCCATCCCGAAGAAACCACCTATCTATCAAGCGTTCAGCTACGCAGTGGAAGGGTGTAGGGCGTCGAATCTTTTTCCTCAACAGTCGCGGGGTCGATAATGGCAGATACGCGTCCGTGCGTTCCGTGTCAAATGCACAGGTCGGCCCGACGCGTGGACCAATCGCTATCTCTCTCTCTCGAACGCCCAATCTGGGTCACTAGATGTAATTAATGCACGAACTTCAAATTCTGATTGTTACCATTTCCGTCGGAATTGCTGACTGAATTCTCCGAAATTGTTTTTCCTGCCCGTAAAAGCGCTTTTGAGTGCCACTGTGCACTCGAGGAATTAATTGCCCATTGAGATTTCGAATGCTCCTGTCTAACCATCCCCCGTTACCCCTCCCCTCCCCCAACTCCGCACCCCCTCACCCCTTATTTGCTCGTCCTTCCTCTCGACCCTCTGAACCCTTTCGTCTAGTTTAAGTTCGATCTAGGAAAAAGTCGGAGCCCTTCAGACTTGAAATAGCGTGCCGCCGGTAATTAAAAATCATTCCGATGATTAGAGATGTTTTTTTTCGCTATTACTTCTCATTATTATACAAAGACGAATGCTAAGTCCCGAACACGTCCTTTGAACGTCTCTTTGATAGATTAATTTGAATCTAGGGATAGGAGCATTGTCATTCACAGTTCAGGATTGATCTTCCGTTTTATTCGTACCATTTATCTTTCATAAATTAATGTGAAGGAAAATCACCTCCGCCACCACCACGTATATCTGTACTCTTTCGTAAACCATTGCCCGCGCGGGAACCTGGGGCAAGAGTCATCCTTCATTGATGTGGATGTGTAAATACATTTATTTTCCTAAAACTTTCCTTTAAAAACCTCGGCAGTTTTTAAAACGTGCGTATCAGATTTTACCTCTTCAGGCCTTCTTTCAAATTTAAGTGGCAAGTCTAGGTTTTCACTCATATTATAAAGTAATTTTGTTTTCATCCAATTTAGATATATCTACAATACCCGGACGATAATTGCATAAACACTGACTGCCGCTTTGCTTAAGGTGCAATGAGGTCTTCAAATGAATACAGTCAGATAAGTTAGAAAAAAGTGTTCCCCTTTCCCTCGGAATTCTATTGGTAATTCGCGTTAAAAAAACCCTAAGCTCTGAGTTTCTATGGTACGTATTCACCTTTGACTTGAACGGTTTTCGTGGCGTCCTCCGAAAAGCCAATTATTTTAAATTTTACACTAACGGGGAAACACAATTCAGATAAAAAATCTCCTTTTATTTTTAGTTGAAATATTTTTGTATTTTCTCAAAACTGCAAAGTCAATTGAATAAAGGAATTGCGCAGTAAAAACAAGCCTACAAGGATCCTACCATGAAATATTTTGATAAAAATAGCCTATCTAGAACAATGAGGCCAAAGTCCCCTTCGATCGACTGCCCTTGGGACATCACACACTTATTCCAGCCTCTCTTCCAATTTTCAAAACAATCGATAGAGTATTTTTCCGGAATGGTTGTTGAACAGCTGCCGCTTTGCATTCCCCTTTATCTTGTCAACGTCCAGAATCTCGTGGTGCAGTTGCAGGGGATTTGCTCCAAGCCACAAACGATGACCAAGGTTTTCTAAAAAAAAAGGCCTTATCTGGAGAAGAGTCATGTGTTATGACACTGAAATAAAAACCCAGTCTTCTCCACGATGGGTTGACGAGATACAGGGTGCGTTCCAAAAGTAATGCAATTTAATTTCCTGCTTCGCTCCTATTGATCGGATGAAGATAAAACCACTTGAAGTATGTGAGGGGGGGGGGGCGCTAGGCTTTGCTGTAAAACCAGTCTTAGCGCTTTCCATGCTGTGAAAGCGGCATAACGTCAGTTATTGTAAACCTTGGCTCACCGACCGTGTCACGAAAACAATGGGATCGACGATCGAGCAGCGTTACGCGATTGCTAAGTTTTGTGTTCAACTGTAAAAATCACTTGAGGAGACCAAAAAAATGATTCGTGAGACTTACGGGGACTCTGCTGTCCTACACACACAAGTTTCTATGTGGTTGAAGGCCTTTAAGGAGGGCCGGGAAGAAGTTCACGACGAACAACGCTCTGGGCGGTCGTTGACCAGGAAAGCCGACAACAATGTGGCTCATGTTCGACAATTGTTGAACTCTGAGCGTAGAATAAGTATCAAGATGTTTGCCAATGAACTGAAATTTTCGTCTACTTTTGTGTTCCGCATTGTTAGTGAAGATTTAGCGATGAGGAAAGTGTGCGGCAAGTTCGTATCCAAAGTTGTTTGCCGCGACGCACTACGAGTCCGCGAGTTCCTGGCCAAAAACCAGTTGCCAACGCTGGCCCACCCCCTCTAAAGTCCTGACGTCACCTTAGAAGACCTCATTTTGTTCCCTTGGATTAAGGTAGCCCTGAAAGGAACCCATTTTTCGTCCGTAGAAGAGATCAAATCAGCCTTGACGAAGACCTCGCGAGAGGTCCCCGAAGACGCGTACCGGTCATAGCTGGAAAAAATTGATAGAAGCCCAAGGACAGTACTTTGAAGGGTTTTAAGTGTTTGTGCAAATCTGTTCAATAAATTATTCAAAACTAATAATTGCATACTCTTGGAACGCGCCATGTAAAGGAGGATGCGACAAGACTGCTAATGACCATTCCGAAAAAGGACTTTGCCGATTGTTTTGTAAAGGCAAAGAGACGCCGGGATGATTGTTTGAGGTCCTAAGGGGAGTGCTTCGAAGGGGATGAAAACCTTATTGTTCTAGATGGGCTATTTTCATTAAAATATTTCATGGCAGGATACGCTCCGGACATAATTCATTTAGTCTATATACTCAACTCATTTATTTTATTTTTAAATGGTATTTTCAACGGAGTTTTTCAAAATAATTTCGGTTCACATATTAAAACTTTTCAAAATCATTTATTTTCTTTGATTGGTTTGCTTTTTTGTCATGGAACGGAAAGCAAAATTATTTCTGTAAATAAAATTCTCAGAACTCCATAATGGAAAGCTCTAGAATACCAAACCCTATTCTCATTATGAGATTTTAAAATCTGTTGTAAAATGGCAAGGAATTGAAGGAAAAATGTACAGTTTCTGAAGTTTCTTTTCTTAAAAAAGGTAAAAAGGCAAACTCTATCGCAAGTTAGATGCATAATAATTGGCCATAAGTTGCTGTGCAGTAGTGTTTTGTAGATTATATTCAAACGGGCCATAATTGGAGTGAAATAAAGAAGGAAATAATGAAATGACTTTTAAGGATCATGCTCTGAAAGCCTTCAGCTCTGGTAATTATGATGTAGTGAATAGGCCGAAGAACAATCTATTAGCTTCCACGCTAATTGACTTCGAAAGTTCTGCATAGTGATTGTCAATAAGTTTTACTCAGTACGTCATTTTTTCTTTGATTATTACTATGTTTTATTTTATTTACTTTCCAGGGGGCTTTTTATGACAGTTGTGCAAACTAGGAAATTTTCGTGTAGGAGAACTTAAAATGATTTGGAAGTGAAATAATATAAGAAATTCTTTCTCAACCCTTTAGCTTAGTTAAATATTTCACGTAAGAATTTCCGGTTTCAAGAGAATTTTTGTATCTGACATGTTACCGTCCCGTATGATTGACAACACGAAACTTATCCAATAGTCCTCTTTAGAGAATAAAACAATCTCGACCAATTTCTCGACATACCACACGGCTATGAAATGTGAAAGAGGCAACTGCTATATTTCTCGGCCTCGGTGAGCGGAGAACATGCGGAGTCCGAGGGCTTTTCTCGTGGTGGGACACCCGAATCTGATTTTGTCGACATGCGGTCGGCAGTCGACTGCTTCGTGAGAGGCAGCGAAGTAAACGCCCCAGAATAAAGCCGTCGCTTTCGCACGTGCGGACAAGGATTCGCACACCACAGCCGTTCGTTTTGAGCGCCTGACATTTACTGGCTCGTGTGGAGTTTGGGAGGGATTTAGACCACCCTCCTCCCAACCCCATTCCACCCTCCACACCCATTTCCTCCTCCCCCCGACCCAATTCCACCCTCCCCCAACCCCCATTACACCCTTTGCCACCCCCACCTCCCCTCTCCTCATCCTGGTGGAAACTGAATCCACGCAAATTCGTTCGAGTGGTTATTACGTATGGCGAGCACAATGGAATCCGTGAGAGATACAGACGGGGAGGAGGAGACGGGCAAGCCGGAGACGGACAAAGAGAGGATCACACACGATAAGGGGGGGAGGGAGAGACGACGTGAACTCTGGGAGGGGCGGATGGTAAGGGGGAGTGGGAAGCATTGGCGATATGTAATTCCGCCGATTGCCGCTCCCTTGTTCCGCCCGGAGCAGCTCGGTTTTGAAACCAGTGGTGGAAGCACCGTCGCGCGCCATTGTTGCCACGTCGCCACACGCTCGCGGTAAAAAGGGTAATTTAGGATGTTTGCCCCCTCGGGTTTGGAAGAGGTGGAGTAAGGTGGGAGTGTATCCCTCCCCATCTCCCGGGGTATTTGGGAATGTGGGGAAGGTGGCTCGTCCCCCTCTCCCTTCCCTCCGTATGCCACCACGTCTATTATTCGGGCATAATAGGGGGCCTGGACCCGTGATCGGCCGTGGTGGTGCCGATGGCCTCATTTCGGCGGCTCTCGGATCGTGTACTTAGGCGCCTAATGATCATTCATGCTTCCGAAACCGATACGGCGTCGCAGTGCTGTGTAACTTCTGTAAGGGTGTTAACCATATAGAGATGCTCGCCGTTTTGGTCATTTTTTTATTGTAAATGAGAATGGAGGTTAAGGGAATCAGGGCAAGAATAGCGTTGGAATACACGAGGATGGGGCTTGAAGGACACTTTTCTTTTCCCGAATATATGCAATGGGCATCGGTGCCGGGACCACCCGTACATTGGCATCTGTCTTCAGTGCTCACCTGCGCTTTGCAGTATGAGATTCTTTCGGAAAGGGGTGCGGCTTGTTCTTGGAAATTCTAACAGTTGTTATCAGTTCTTAGGAAAGACACGTGGCTGATTGTGAAAAATTTTAAAGGCGGAATATTTGATAGAAAATAATTCCAATGCCGGAGTAAAAATGAAATAATGCTAGACTTGAGAATGTGACGATGTGAGGTTCAACGACGTGGTCCTCGAGGTATATTAATGAAATATCAGAGGTTGTAAAATATACGTCGACATTATGGTGGAGAAAATAGTTAGTGGGTAAATAATATGGAGACATCTGATTTGGAGGAGAGAACGTTGCTGATCATTGGAAGAAAGAAGAGAGAGTGGGCAATGTGTTGGAAACAAATTGTTCTGTGTAAATGATGGAAGTTCAGTTGGTTCCTTACTTCGGTATGGGGATTTAAAACATGTATTCATTTTTGCCTAAAAAAAAATACGCACGGAAGGTATACACAGCCGATGGGAAAACTTGTGCCCTACAGTAAGTATTTTTCTTATTAATGGAATTCTAAGGATTTTATATGTCAGGGATCGCAAGAAAAATTTAAAAAATTCAAATGATGGAGTATATGTTGATAACATTTATGCAAAGAACGCATTGTATTATCTGATTCTCTGTTTAAAATAAAGATGCATTGCAATTTATTTCCTGTAAATTCTCCATATCCTATATATTCACGCGGAATTATGTAGGTTTTTTTCGTCATTTTATTAATAATCACTTCATGTACATAACAAATTAAAAGAATTTAGTATGATTAATTTGTTATTTATTTTCTTCATACACGCATTCCATTTCTTCTGCGCTGAAAGCATCTATTTTCTCCGTCGTGAGGAAATTTTACTCCTTCGCAAATTTGCGCAAATTCATGCTATTTTCTCAACTCAAAAATATCGTAGAGTTGGTTCGAATAGTTGACGTGTAACACATGAAGCCAGAAATAGCATGGTGGAGGCCGCAATGCATATGGAAAGTTTGGAGAAGAAGGGTGAAATTGGTGCGCTTTGCAAGGTTAAAAGACTACCGGGAAGTAATAAGGAAAAATCTGTGCTATTAGTGAGAGATAAATCCGGTAAGGTAATAGTTGACACAGGAAAAATCCAAGATAGATGGATGGTATATATAGAAGAACTGTGTAGTTAAGGACTCAGACCAGCAAAGTTAGACATAGAAAAGGAACATGACGTAGAGGAAGATAGCCTAGGTACAGGCATACTAGACGATGAGATAGAAAGGGCATTAAGGGAGATGAAGCTAAATAAGGCCGTGGGGGTGGATAACATTCCCGCGGAACTATTGAAATGTTTAGGAAAATGTGGGAGGAAGAGATTATATGGGCTGATTCGTAGTATCTATGAGGAAGGAATCTGGCCGGAAGACTTTGAAAGATCAGTTTTAGTTCCGATTCCGGAGAAGGTAAAGGCTACATCATGTGAGGACTACAGGGAAATAAGTTTGATATCCCACGCAACTAAAGTTGTTCTCAGGATCATAAACAAAAGGATGGAGAGTAGGACAAATGATTACTTAGGGGATAACCAGTTTGGTTTTAGGAAGGGGAGAGGTACGCGTGATGTCATTGCAGTAATGAGATTATTAATCGAGAGGAATATAGAATACAACCAGGAGATATTTGCCTGTTTCGTATATTTCGAAAAAGCGTTTGAAAGAGTGACTTGGGGAAAACTAATGAGTATATTGCAGAAAGTAGGAATATATTGGAGGGACAGGAGGGTAACAGGCAGGGTGATAAGCGTAGATTGGAGGCTTTTAAAATAAGGGTGTGAAGAAGAATGGAGAAGGTGAAATGGACCCAAAGGAAAACAGATGAGGATGTACTAGGTATGGTGGACAAGGCAGGGGAATGGTGGGAAAAATCTTTTGGATGCAGAAAATGTGGATGATTTGATCGGCAGTGGGATGTTGAAGAAGTTAATAGGGGGAAGATGTTAGGCAAACGAGGAAAGGGCCGGAATAGGATAGAGATGCTGAATGGTATGAAGACAGGAAGGAAGTACAGAGAGAGGAAGAGGCACTTATTTAAGAGTATGATGTGGGGTTGTGTTTTGTTAGTAGAAGTATATTTGGTAAATTTGCCCATCCAAAACGTACCGGCTTATACAAAGACGTCAGTGCATGACCAAACACCATTTGCCCTTAATATTTACTTTCAGTTCCGCTACCCCTTACTTCCTTTAAATATCTTTCGACCGTTGTTCAGATGTAGCTAACATTCTACCGCTGTCTGGATCTTTAACAACCTGTCATCTCTCAATAGTTAATATGCGTCAGCATCATTTAAAGTATCTAAATTATACGATTTATTAAAAAATCGTTTTCGGACATTGAATTCAAAATGGAAGAAAACTTTTAGTACTTTTGATAAATTCCCTTCCTTTCGTATTAATGGAATATTTTTTTAGTTTATTCAATCTGACTTGTTGTTATTCTAATCTACTTATGCAGAAGAACACGAACGTGTTCTCGAAGACTTTGTGGCAATTACTTGGAAATGTATTGCTCTCACCAATTCAGGTCTGCGTTTGGAAGAGCAACGAGGAAATAATTTAAAAGGAGTAACGGTCCACGCACGCATCATCAAACGCCTTTGCGGTTATTAGACCGCGTGTAATGGGCCTGTATTTTAACTAACTAAACTTGTTCACCTAAGAGTATATTTAGACACAAAGGGCTTAAAGTTCTCACCGATACTCTAGCAAATTCTGATACACTTCCTGCGTTTTCAGTTCACAATTATAGTTCATTAAACATTCGCCATCATAGTAGCATTATAATTAAAATTAAGGTCAATTGAATAACATATTATCATGAAACGTGCAACCGTTTGAGTACATGAATTTTTCCTATATTTCTTTATTAATTGTCTATTATTCTGACACCCTTATTCGTTCAAGAGTATTTACCTACACCATTACAACAAAAATGATTTTTAACCTTTATAGAATGTTTTCTGCTTTAAAAAAGTTTGTATTAATTTTACTGTGTAAGAATCATGTATTACATTACACTCATCATATACTATAAAGTTGGATATTTGTCAATTACTCTAATTTTAATTGACAGAAAATTGAAGGTTTTAGGTGTTCGTTCGAAAATTCAACTTTGACGAACAACTTCGTGTATAGATTTTAATCGGTTTGAAAATTTTGTTAGCCAAGTTGTAATTCTAAATGCTAATTAATTTTTTAATGCATCATAAATGCCGGTAGGCATACATTGTTGTATTATTGTCCCCTCTGATCTCCCAATGAATCTAAAGACAAACTTCATTACTTTGGCTCATCACTAAAATAGTATTGCGGTAATTCCACTTTCCTAGCGCCGAAGCACGCTTTTATAATACTTAATGGAGCATTGGCTAATCTAAAATGAATTTAAACATGTTTATCACAACATGGCAAGTCTCGAAAGACGATAGAAAGTGCTTTAACTATTTCTTCAATGGAGGATATCGCTACGCTTTGACTCCACGCCTTATTACTTCCGAACACGTGCGAGAATTAGAGCATGGCCCACGAGTTTCTGCTGGAAGATTAGGCTTTGTTTACAGTTGAGATCAACAAACGTTCCAGCAACTGAACTGTTCTACTAGTGAACTATTTCGTCCAAGTACTCCGACATGCTGAAACTTGCTCACTGCTGAATTGCAAGAATGCCAGGCACTAATGTAAATTGTGTACTCCCAGCGATAAGTGTGAGCACAATTTTATCAGCGCATGCGAATTGTCGGGAAAATAGTTTATAGCCGTGATCATACAATGTATTTTTCTTTCTCTACGAGTGTATAAATAATTAAATATAAGTTTATAAGTATGACTTACGTTTTTTTCATGCCAATATTTGTATTCCTAGCCTCTCCAAGAGGACCCAGATTCGAATCCCGGCGGCGTCGAATATTTTTCATTGGTATCCCGATCCCTACTTGCGGTGCTTTGTGGAGAGCACTTGGAGTGAGTATGCCATCCATTGGATGGGACGTTAAGCTGCGGACCCCTTTGCGCCTTCCGTCAAGAGTAGGCGAATGCCGACGCCGGGTTTCTTTCCACCCTTCAACCTTTACTGTCCATCCCTAATGGCGAAAATAACCTCGGCCGTCGGTCGCCTCCCATAAAAACTACTGCTACTATGTACCTGGCTTTTTAAGTTCAGTGTATCAATCAGCTCACTCAGTGACCATTTATTCAGCTCTAAATATTATAAGGATTAACTGTCATCATTGTCCGTTTCAACAAAATTTTAAGAGACAAAACTTTCATGCCGCCCTTCCGAGTGAAATACCCTGGTGTTAATGTTCAATTCCTTGCCCAAGCCTCATTCAATTTGCTAGTTCACTTTACAAAGTACGCCGATAGCAAAATTGAAGTGCTTCATTTTTTACTACTCTTACGTTATTTTAGTCGCACGCTAATGACTACGTTAATTAATGTAGTTACCAATAAGGAAAATAATTTTACATGATCATTTATTAAAAAAATTCAAAACTTAATCATATCTTATTACATCTCGCAGTAGTGGGAAGCTAATTTTATTCTAAAGTTGCGTGAAGTTTTAAATGACCTTTCCTCGAGTTCTATCATTTTGAATGACGCACATGCGACTGTTCCTACAGAAACATTCCTTCTTTTATTCTCAATTTATATATTAACCGTGAATTGGCTTTACTGTGTTATTCCATCTTATGTAGATAACCTAACTTGACAAGTCTCTCACTTTTATCCATGTATGGCATTATTATTCTCTCAAATTATTTGATGAAGAATGACCCCATGGGGTGCAAGCCAGATATGCTCATTCTCAGTTTTTATGGGAACCGATAAGTTATAAAGGGTTTATCTATGGGAAAAAGACTGTCTCAGATGGACAAATGCTGTGTTGACCAAGCGAATTAGAGAACATCGCTGAATTCCCAATCTGGGCGGATAGGGGAGTATAGTCCGTTCAATATAAGCTGATTGACACTCATTAGTTAAATGCGTCGGTGGGTATAGTCCATCTTGGATAATAGGCAGTTGTACTTACTCTCCCTTCCTAGAAGCACCCCCCTAACGAAGGCGCACACGTGCACCTCCGGGTGGAGTGGTTATCGCGCTCTGATGAAGCAGAGGGAGGCGGTATCCTAGCTACCAGAATGACCTCTCAATCTGGATAAGCCTTGGCAGACAGGCCAGGCAAAGTGTGTTCCTCTGTATCAGAGGGGGTAACTCCAAAGATACGGTTAAGCGAATCCTCTACGAGGGAAAATCCAGAAGTAAAATCCTGGTCCTTCAGGATGGGGGTGTGCCATAGTACCTGCTCCGGTGTAAATACCTGTTTTGTCCAGAAAATCACTTGCGTTTTGAATTAAAATATAAACCTAGTGGCCAGGTAAAGCTTCAATATAACAATTTGTGAAGCACATTCTTCAACAAAGTTTGTACGTAGTCGCCATTTAAATTTAAGCATTTATCACAAAGTAAAACAAGATATAATGGGAAGAGTTCACCCCAGCCGTACTCTTATAAATGGGCAAAGGATGGGTGGGGGATATTGGAGAAAATAGAAGCAGTAAATCGATAAAAATTATAAAATTAAATAATTAACTGAGAATAAGACTAACTATAAATATAGTAAAAAAACTGAAAATAATTGAAATATTTAAATACCGCAAACGGTTAGACCAATGAAATGGAGGACTGCAAATAAATCACGTACTATCTAGCTTGGATATACTATACAGCATTGATCTATGCTAGTCTCAAGCACTCAAACGCACGTAGTAAAATTTAGAATAATACAAAAAATTAATTTATTTGAATACTAAAAAATGAAAATTAATCACGCATTCTCTAGCTTGGATGTACTATGCAGCAGTGATCCTTGCTAGTCGCATACACTCCCACTCTATCAGGGCTACGAGAGGTTTCCCTCTGCGTCAGGGGCCCACCAATCACACGTAGTGAAATAAAATTACGAAGTATGATAAACGAAAAATGATCACGCACTCTCTAGCTCGGATTCACTATATAGCATTGATCCTTGCTAGTCACAGGCACTCACCTTCAATCAGGGCTTAGGAGAGGTTCCCTCTGCGCCAGTGGCCCGTCAGTCACACGTATAATAATAAAGGCAAAATAATCACGCACTCTCTAGCTTGGATGTACTAAGCAGCAGTGATCCTTGCTAGTCGCATACACTCCCACTCTATCAGGGCTTACGAGATGTTTCCCTCTGCGTCAGGGGCCCACCAATCACACGTAGTGAAATAAAATTACGAAGTATGATAAACGAAAAATGATCACGCACTCTCTAGCTCGGATTCACTATATAGCATTGATCCTTGCTAGTCACAGGCACTCACCTTCAATCAGGGCTTAGGAGAGGTTCCCTCTGCGCCAGTGGCCCGTCAGTCACACGTATAATAATAAAGACAAAATAATCATGCACTCTCTAGCTTGGATGTACTAAGCAGCATTGATCCTTGCTAGTCGCATGCACTCACACTCTATCAGGGCTTACGAGAGGTTTCCCTCTGCGGCAGTGGCCCGCCAATCACTCACTTGCTTGGGTATGCGAAGACACCTTAACCCTAGCAAAACTCACTCACTCACTCACAGGTCTACCGTGGAATTTCTTCCGACGTTAGTACTGTGACTCGCACTTGGTGGAAGGGTAAAGGGAGTGCCCAGAAGCTGACACAAGTGTTTCGACTGCCAAGCAGTCCTCTTCAGAGAAGGAATGATTTCGTCTCATGTGTGGTGACTTCGCTTTGTATATGTAAAACAAGATTTTCAATTCCGTCTCTGAAGAAATCTGCCCTCTCTCACGAAGCTAGAAGTGTGGTCCTCGTCGCGAACATTGGTGTGACCACTATTTAACTGAATGCACGACTTCCTCACTCAGCCTTCACTAATTTTTTCGTCTCCCTACATTTCGCAAAGTTACCTCTGAGTTTCAATTGCCCTAGAACCACGTTTCCCAATGGTAATGATTCTGGATACGCGAAAACGACTGCGGCTGCGTAAAAGGACATTGACTCGTGAAGCATGGAATATATCCAGATTTATTGGAACAATTGAGGAAAAAATAAAGGTAATAGAACAACTAATGGGAGAGGTTACCTTAATAAAGACAGAAACGGTGAGAATTGTGATACAATTTTGAGATAAGGACCTCCACCATTGAAAATACTTCTCGGCTAAATTTTCAATCTGATTCTTGGAGGAGATGAAATGCCGGAAGAATGGTGTTTACTTGTATCTTACTTCTCTGCTATTTAAAAAAATAAAACAAGTAATGCCCAAATAATTATAGAGGGATTAGTGTAATGGCATTCATCATTAAACTATTAAGCGGCATTCTTAAAAATAGGTAAAATATGAAATAGACAAGAAGAAAATGGAAGGTAATGCAGCGTTTAGTAATAGACGATCCTGTCTGAAACATATTTTCAGCCCGAGGCATATTCATCAAGGTGAGAAGATGCTACGAGTCAGAAAATTTATTTGATATTTGTGAATCTTGAAAAGGTCATAGTTTCTTTGCCTATTAGTAGTATTTGTTGGAATATATTCATTGGATCTCGAAAGACTGACATCAATGAATAAAGGTATGTTAATACCAACACTCTTATGCTGAGGTTTATATAGGAAAAAAGCTTTCTTCTTTGTTCTGAACATATAAACGGTTTAGACAAGCCTGTAAAATGTCCCCCAATCATTTTAAAACATGTATGGCTTCTGTGAAAGACATCAAGAAAAGTTTTGAAATAATAGATTAATTTCAGACATTGCTATAATACCTCACAAGTACATCCCTTGAGCGTCGACACGATTTTGCCAGCGGATTTTCCACGACTCGAAGGCTCCCTGGTAGGCGGAAGGCCCTTTTTAGGGTACGCTTGCAAGCTTCTTTGACGACACTTAGAGTAAGATAGTGGTGTGATTTGAGGGAGGATTTGACTTTTGGGAATGGGATATAGCCCGCAGGTGCCCAGTTGAGATTAACTGAAAAGGGGTTGGGTATTCGTCGCGACGCCGTCTTCGCAAGCAGACACTCGACTCTGCTCTTGGTCGTCCGTCAAAACCTTTGGGACGAGTTGACCACAAATGTTTTGCATCGCCAAAGTTTTAGTGATAATGGTGTGCATTGTCATTCTATCCATGCCAATATGTGTACATTTCAGTATTCACGAATCCGTAAAGTGCGAATATACTTTTTAATGATGCGTACCTCAGGCTTGAGGAGCAATTGAAATCTCAAATAATGTGAACACCTTAAAGTAGAACCCAATCTGTGGAGAATGAGGTGATAAAAAGAGGTGCAAGGACATTCAAGTTAAATCGAATAAAATTAAGATATTGCTCAAGAAGTGGACACAAAAGGTCAGTGGAAAAAAATCAAGAGACGAGCTTGTTGGACGTAGTCGGAGTGTAGACATGCACGAGCAATCATCCTGAAGGGGAAAGGGAGAGGGTGAGTTCGGTTTCATCTCCTTCACCCGTGTGCTTGTTTACATCTGCATACACGCGCCCATGAAATCCACGGCCCTCACCCTCAAAGGGCCGAATTCTAAAATTGGACTCGACCGAATTAAAATCAGTCATCGCGTATGATGTATAACCACCACCTACCACGCGAGCTTATCCAATCTCCTGCACTTGTTAACCTTCTCACGTGACGACAACGTGCAGGGTATCACGATCGGAATACACCGGTCCGTCTTCGATGGCTCGCTGCCTCTCTACTTTCGCTGCCTCTCTACTTTCGGCGATTTCTTCGGTGCTGAATCTTCCCTCCCAGGGGACGTCAGATCGAAGCCCTTCCGTTTATCCAAACAATCCTAACCTCATTCCTGTGAATGCATCTCCTGATTTTGGTGTATATTACCTTCATTAGCGTTGCAATCCATGTGAAAATTTTAGGTTACCATTTACAATGTCAGAGAAAGAGTACTGCATAGCTGAGTTCCGAAATAAGTTACAAAGAGAAAATGTGTACCTTCAGGTCTCTTATTTCCGGTTCGAAAGAGATCCTCTGGTAGGAGTGCACGTACCACTTGATACCTGTTAGAGGACGGACGACTGGAATAAAGAAGTAACCTTAATTGCTCCAATATTATTGAGACAAAAGACTGTGATATAATTTCAAAGCGAGAATGAACATAGCAGAGAAAAAATAAACGCTTAAATCTGTTTTTGGGCCATTCAGATGTTAAATGACTTTCCAAAGCGATATTTCACTAAGCCTTTCCTACGTACACCATGGGCTCCAGAAGCATTTCGATATCGCCTGGAATGTGATATAATCTACTCGTTTGAGGGTTAGATGGGATTTCGTCCCCCTCAATCACACTCTGCTGAGCGCCCGAGACAGCTGATCCGAGTGCTGGCATGGTGTACCTCTGCCATTAACACAATTCTTGCAAATGTCTGTAATTTGAAGATCGGTACTGATGGTATGCTTTTTGTACCGCAGGTTATTATTAATTGTCCTCAGACAAAATTGTATGATGAACAAGAAATGCTGGGACTTTTTATCATAGATCTCGCGACACTAACCGTGAAGTCACGAAACCTTTGTGGTTTTATGTGCCAAAAACTGCATTTTTAAATGTGCCTATCTTCATCTTTATAGGCTCTGAATTATGATTATTTCCTATTATGGTAAAATATGGTATATTTTCATGATAGATAGTCAACGTGGACGTCAATAAATATAAATAAAAATCTTAAAATTATTGAAAAATCTTTCATGAGGCCGTTTGGGAAAACACTCTTAAGACCTAGAAATGCAACTAACAGGTATTTCTATGGAATTTTTGTGATTTATATGCATAATAGTTCCATCAACATTATTTAATCTCTCTCTTTTCTTCCATTTTAGGTAAGTGGACGGTTTCTGCAAGACTTCGTGATATGGGCTTTTGCAGTTAATGCTGGTGAAGGCATTTATTATTGTTCATAATACAATGGTAGGTATGCCATCCTTAGTTACGCCGAAACCTTTACAAATTCTCTACCGTACCATTTTGTACTCGATATTTTTCCTCGGAAAAGGATATACGTTCTTCGATCTCTTAAGGAAATCACTGTAATTATACTTATTGATTGAGCTTAAGTGAGAAGCATCAATGTATAGTGGAGCAAGTTAACATGATCTGAAGACACAGACTGAAAATGGCTGGAGTTAAAATTAATGATTTATGAGGGCAAAAATTATTCATTCAGTTAAAACAAAGAAAAAGTGCTGAAAATGTAATAAAAAAGTGGGAATAGGGATGAAAGTTGGTGGACAATTTATAAAATCTGCTAGATTTGCTAGAATGATCAAGCTGTGGTTAGCTAGCAATCCGTGCTGATGCATTACAAAATAAGTGTGATATGCATAGAATCAGGATAAATATAACCATAACAAACGGAATGAGGGTGTCAAGAAAGAGGGAGCTAAATTAAACTTTATATAAAGATACCAAAAACTAGAGCAGGAGGAAGAGTTTACTTATTTTGGGAGTGATTTGGGCTATGGTGGTCACAATAGTAGGGGCTAAGGAAAACGACTGCAAAGATTTTATAGCAGGTGACCATTGATGACAGCATCGTAAAGTTAAGAAGTAAATTAAGAATATATAACATAATCGGTACGTATCGTTGTTTTGTGTGCCTCGGAAACTTGGTCTTTGAAGCAAAATATTAGGCGTAGTTGGACACTTTTAAGAATAGAGAAGCAGAAATGGGTCGATGGACAATCAAAACGAAGAAGTGCTAAGCAAGTCGAGGGATGAGAGAGAACAGTTGGCAGAAATCTAAAGAAGGATGAAAGGGTGATTGCAGAGCATTTTGGTTGCCGATGATAATCACTAGATTGAGAGGAGGATGTTAAGGATACAAGGAAGGAATAGGAACATTAGACGGAATGAAAGGAGATTAAATGTATGCGGAATCGAAATGAATTTACTGTGACATGGAGTCAGGTGTTATCTCATCAGGTGAGGTTTAGATATGCATGCGTATTCAGCCGTAGTCCATCCAAAATCTGCCTTTAACGGCGGAATATCAAAGGCGAGTGTATGGAAAGAGCTCTTTCAAGTTTTTTCCGTTGTCATAGTTTCTCTCCATATGGTTCTGTTATTGATTCATTATTTCCTAGAAGCCCACTTTTTTAAGGTAATCTACCGGTTAAGGTAGGTTTTCGATGGACGCATCTACCAAATTAATATCTCCTTACAAAATGCAACCCTACACCCTCCTCTACAATGAGTCCCTGTTCATTTCTGAGTACTTCCTTCCTTCCTTCCTTTCTTCAACCTATCCAACATCCCTATCCTATTCCTGCCCTTTCCTCGTTTGCCTAACATTCTCCCCTCTATTACATTCTTCAACATCCCACTGCCAATCAACACGCCCTTCATCCATTTTTCCTGCCTCCATAGGATTGCTCCCAACAAACCCCTCTCCTCGCCCACCATTCCTAGTGCATGCTCATTTTTTTCCTTTTGGTCCATATCACCCTCTCCGTTCTTCTCCACACCCACATTTCAAAAGCCTCCAATCTACGTATATCCTCCTGCTTCAGTGATCATGTTTCCGCGCCGTACATAGCTACGCTCCATATCAAAGTTTTTACGAGTCTTTTCTTAACATCCTTACTCAACGTCCCTGTCATCAACTCCCTCCTACTTGTGAAAGCCTCTTTGACTAGCGCAATTCTTCTCCTTACGTCCCTACTACATTTACCACGTTGGTCCAAAAACTTCCGAGATACGTAAACTGTTTCCCCTGCTGCAATTTCTGCCCTTCTATTTTAATGTTCAGCTTAGCTTTTCTCTTTCTGAAAAATCGCATTATATTACTCCATAAATCTCACTCCGGTAATTCCCACTATCCTTCCATCTCACCTCGCATAAATATCAAATATCTATATTTCCTCTATCCATCCCTCGCTTTATATTCTCTAATTTTCATGTCCTATGAATTTTCCTAACATTTCAAGTTCCTATGCCAACTATTTCGGTCATTATCTTTTGGCCTGATCCTCTGTTTTGCTTTTCAAGGTTTTCGTGAAATGACGCCAGCGGAAGCCATGTCTCCCCTGCCGCCGGGCACGACACACGGCCGATTGGGCAAAGTGCCGTGGGTGCCAGGATTCATATTCTCTATACTGTCTATCATACAGATTTCGGAATAATAATTGAGGTGGTTTCCCGTTTCCTTCATCAGTAGCGTTTTTCACGTTTCACCATCACTCAATGGCCGCCCCACTAAGGTCAGACGCCTTTGCAGCCGCCTCACTGAGGAACATACGCTGCCCGGACTAACTTTGGTGTGGGTCCTATCCTTCGATCGTTTTGGCATAGGTGACCCTACCAGGAGCAATTATTATCACTCCCGCCAGCGCAGCTCTAGGGGTCATCGGAACGCACAAGCTTTTAGTCCATGGAAGGGCAACCACTTACATGTTTTTAAATAATGGCATTTTGACTTAGACACGTATTTGCCAAAGGGAAAATAATAATTTTTATTCTCAAACATAATTAGTATTTGATTTAAATTTGGAATAAAGAATGCCATCTTTTCTTGATCTCCCTAAAGAATCTAGTAAATGGTGAGTCAAGTTTTTACAGTGCTATCATTTTGATAATATTTCGTCAATAATTCAGTATTATGAGAAATATTCTTATTCATTAGCAATATAAACATATGATGATATGAAGTTTTAATGATTTAGTAACATTTACACACAGTTTTATCCTTGCTTATTAGCCTTAATCAACAGTTGTGGAGTGCCGGGTGCCGAGTTAAAACACGAAGCAATGAATATTTCAGAATTAAATGCTCTTGGGAAACCAAGTATAAAATTCTAACTCTAAAATCTTGCGATTGCGGTTATTTTGTGACACTGCATATTACAAAGAGAAATAAATAAATTTATTCTCTCACTCTGAATCTGTAGGTTGAAATTTTTAAAAGTTAAGTTTAGTTCGCGGGGTAACGTCACGCATCATAACCGAGCTTTGAATGAATTGCTATGCGCGTGATGAAAGTAGTTTCAATTTCATATGCCAATGAAATAATTTCGCAGATCCACAACGTTTCTAAGGTTTTTTTAACCTAGTTCCTAACTCAACTACACGTACATAAAATCGCACCACTTTATGTATTACAGCTATGTACAAACTCTGGTGCACGCTCTACATATCCAAATAATTTTTACAAATTTGGACCCTGAACTTCTTTTTAATAGCTTTGTCAATTGTTGACCAAATTGCATCGTACCCACTCCCGCCAATATCATTTGAAAATATGGTCTTCCAATTTCATTTCCATATTAAATTAACGGCGCTGTAAATAAAAAAGCTGCATTGGCGTCTTCGAATCGTATGATAAAAGTTTAATTGTAATTGAAAGGTCTTAATAAGTTCTATTTAACACTTATGAAAGTAATACTAAGGCCATATTCTCTGAAGAGACATGCACATGATATGAAATGGGATCTCGTTAATTAAAATCTAATTATCAGTAAATCAGTATGTAAGTATCGATCTTAGCTAGATATTTATTTATTATAAGATTCATTTTAAAATACGAAATTTAAAATTGTTTTAACGCAAAACATCCGTAAATTTAATGTAAAAAGGCTACTCCGTCCTAGGTAATTCAATAGCATCAAGTCTAAGTAAATGCAAGAAAAAATTACAGTGTTAATTTAAAATGTTAAATATCAATGGGCAGAAAACATCGATAAAATAAATTAAAAATTATCAACTATGGATAGATCATACCAGGGTTTCCGTTCTAGTGTTTTTATTTTGAAGGAAAGAGAAAAGAGTGTTCGCCGATTTGCAACGTGTGGCAGAAATTCTGAGACAAAACTGTGAGGTTTATATTTTCCCGTGTCAAGAGCAGATCTTAATAAGTATAAATTTCTCCTAAATGCTATTGGAAAACTGTTCACGTCAATTCCTTGTTAATCTTTGAGAGCTATTGTATTTATCGGACCTGGATTTTTATTCTTCTCGCAATCCTCCGATAGTGTCTGATGGGCTTGTCAGGAAAATCTCCCGAAAGCGCTATGTTAATTAAACCGATCGCTTATCCTTTGGGTATGTAAGCAAAAATTCCGGCCCGTCTCCCGAGTAAGGGATGAATATAGAGAAGGAGGTTTCGCCTCCTCCCCGCGCGACCCTTCCCCACTACTTTCATCCTCGCCTCCTTCTGCTCATGTCTCCCTCAAAGACCCCACCCTCCCCGATAGGATTGCAAGCAAAGATACCCTTTATCTGATTCTACGCACGAACCTCTGAGAAAAAAGCCGCAACTTTGTCATTGGAGCTACACTCCACGCAAGTGGGAAGGGTGAATGGGGGGCTGGGGGGGGTGGAGGATGGCGAGAGGGGTGGGTTAGGGCGGAGGAGTAGAGAGACGAGTCTCTGATTTGGTAACAAAATGCTCTCTTGTGAATCTTGATATTGTGCTGAGAAACCGATGCACCAGAGAAGAAGGAGAGTCGAGATAGTTTGGCGTTGGATGATGAAAGTGAGATACGGTGAAACGTGAGTTGGGGAGAATATGAGACGATTATTAAGGAGGTAAGGAGGAGGGAAGAAGATACGGCAGAGAAGTAAGGAGATAATCTATACGCAGTTTATTCTACTAGGAGGATAGTAATTATTTCAGTAATAATCTCGATCTTATAATTTCAGTTTTTATTTTCAAAATTTCTCTACTCTTTAGAAATATGTTGCTTCTTCTTTCCATGAGATAATTACAAGTGTTGATAATTTGAAGTAGGAAGGCATTATTCCACATAATCCCGATGAAAATGTTGTTTATTATTTTAGTCTTCCCCGCAAATAAAGTTCGATTCCGAATATTTTCAGGTCAAGACGTTTAAATTTGTGAGATAAGTCTATACATGCGGTAGGAAGAGGAATAACAATGGACTCTGTGCCTTTGTATTAGTTTTTCTAACGCCGTTTGTAAACATTTTGCGATGAATACGGTCAACCACTTTTCTCGCATGGTACCCAGAGTTTGGATGGATTCTTAGCTATTATTTACATTATTTAATCAGTTTTATTTCATTATCATTACCAGATGATTAATTTTCAAATATTTTTATTTGGATCAATTATAGTGTAAAAACCTCTAGGTGAAAATGACGTAGTCGTAGAATACAACAATTAGTTTGCAAAGAATGAAATATACAAAATCTAATATCTTCATTTGGAAGCAAAAGTATTATTATTATTATAATCATGATCCGATTGGCTGACAATAGTCACAGGTAATTAAGGTTCCCTAACTTGCTTAAAAACAATAATTTAAGATATTTGCATTTATGGCAATGGAAGCGGAAATAAATTGAGGTATATTTACGCAGGATTATGTGAGTTAAAAATGCCTAATTTTGAGGTATAAAAAAGTCTTTAGCAAGAATAAAAAATGAATTAATGGAAAAATAATAAAAGGGAGTGAAATATCTTAGAAAAATTTTAAAAGTGGAGAATACGATATCTCTTCACCAGAGGAAAAACCGGTGTTAAAAGGTAATGTAGTATTTTCATTAGGGGTCTACTTTATTAAGAGTAATCAACCTGTCTAGAATGCTTTTGATGGATCCACTGCTTAAATACAGCTTTATCTCAAAGCTTCGTTGCACATTACACTAAATTAATCTAAACTCGAAAACCTGCGGCCCAGTCGACTTTTTTTTAACCTTGCATAATATCTGCCCCTCCTCATTCCATCCAGCATATTTATATTTTTGCTACCCACTCTTTCCCTCAACCTCACGAAGGAATAAGCTAAATAAAGGAATGTAGATCCGCATAATGCTACATAGTGGAGGAATTATTGAGACGAGTGATAGCTCTGTCATTAAAAATAATAAATATTGGAAGTGTTATAATGGAACTTCAAAAAGTTTGTAAAAAAGAAAAACCAACTAAGGAAGCCACATCTTTAGTGAATTTTAGGAATTTGCGTGAATTGAAAACAAATCGCAAACCCATACGGTTATATCGCTAATGTATAAACGATTTTATGTTACAGTAATACAGTATTGCGGAGGCAATTGGTTAATCGCTTTCGTCAAAGGCATCCAAGGATGTCCATACGTGAACCGAAGGCGATGCGTTAAGCGCGTGTATTGCATTTTAACACCAATACTATTGCATAGGAGGATTTTAGCCGTGGACAAATCTTCTGAACCGTTTTCGGTTGAAAATTAGTGATAATTGGAATATGGCCTAAACTGGAGATGGATGGAAACTGGAAATGGTTCAAAGCCTAATCACGTTGATGCGGGTAAAAGCTTTAATTAAATGGGAAGAGACATCCAATGAGAGGAGCAGTTTATTAAATATTGCTTTGCCTGCCCATGTGTATACGCTACGGGCAATTCTATTTCAAATATTGATATGTCCGGAGAGGAAATTTAAGGACCAATTTTTAAAGGATTCACTCGCTGGAAGCTCAGAGGGATTCAAAGTCAAAATGAAGGCCTGTTTTATTATAATTAGGGTATCACCATCTCTGGCCTATTGAATAATTCGGTATCTCCAAACTCATTTGAGCCAGATGATATCATAATATGTGCGCAAAAACATGCGTATTGGAAATATTACTTTGTGTGAAGTCTATCGCCTTAAAATTTATATTCCAGTTTATTATTGGCTGTTATAGGTAATGCTATTTAAAATTTCGATACATAAACCAAAGGTCTGAGTGTCATTTTTATAATTGTCTTTTTTCCAGGATTTTGACGTAACGCATGAATCATGTGTTTTTCTAATTTCTAAAGTTACTGTTGCGGCATCTCCCGCAGTTTCTTTGGAATATGTGTTTTTCTATTAAATGTTTTACTGTCATATGGAAAAATATAGTTTTTGATGTAAATCATAAAATACGTGTATATCCGAATATTATAGTCGTGTACCAAACTCTCCCTCGGTTATAGGCTTTTCCAATATCTTGTTAAGTTTCCCATCAATTCCATCCCTCAGTTGAGGCGATGATGGATTACCTTTAGTGTGATCAAGTGTCGGAGATGGCAAACACCAGTTTCCCAAGGTGAATGGAAATACTGACTGATTTTCCCAGAACATCTTCATCCCGGCAGATGTCATTATATTACGTTATGGGTTTTTCCCACCTTTCGTCAAAAAGCTTTATTTATACAATTTTTTTTAATTAGATTCCTATAGATGCAGTCATTTTTTTAAAGCTTTTAACACTGTCTTTTTCTACATTAACGTAATATTTTAGGTGCAAATATTTACTATCTATCCTTTACTGTCTTTAATTCAAAGAAAAACTTTCTTCTTTAGTCATTTTGATCATTATCATGACATCCTGAGAATTAAAGTGTGTTGTACATTACCTGCAACTCTGTCCATGATCCGACTGTAAGATAGATACGCCATGAGGAAAGTACTTTCTATTTCGGGAGCTGAAATAAGAAAAATATCAGCTTCATGAAATAAACGGTGAGAAAATATTATGCTGATGATGCTAAGGTTAAGTATGCTTGCTAGTTAGATAGGCCTCTCTTTTACTAAGCGTCACTAATTTGGAACAAATTTGCAGAAGGATGCTTATGATTTGTCAATTATACATTGTACAGAGATAAATCACTCCTTTCACTAAATATTGTTTAAAAAAAACGGAGTGTCGCAGGATATTTGAAAAATATGATAACGTAGCAGAAAGATGAAATTCACGACTTCACCTTTTAGGTAAGTGCAAACTCTCCTATGGTAAATCCCTCAGGAGGTGAAATAATTCATCCCTTACATTAAATTGCCACATAATAGCACAGAAATGAGTGAAGGAACATTGAAAGCCGGATAATCCGACAACGTGTATATTTTTCTCTCATGCAAATGCTTATAAATGTAGAAAAAAAGAACGTTAAAAACTCATTCTAATTCCTCGAAAACAGTATGTTAATTTTTCCTACTGCATAATTACATTGCTAATTATACTAATGGCTGATGCTGGCACATCCTTTAATAACCGTCCTTATGAAAATATGCAGCGGCGTCGGATATAAGTCACGCCATTTCATTTTTCGTTCTACCCATGCACAACAACCTTAGTCTTGACGCAATGTGCATGCGTGTATATTCGCCTGATTTATCCATGGGGAAGTGAATGAGGTGGGGCAGGCCTAAAGGGAAGCAGCTTCAGAGGCAGGGGGAGGGCGTGGAACTGAAGGAAGATCGACTTCAGGGGAAAAAGGGACAAGAATTCATCCTTCTATTGCCACCATACATTGCTAATGTGATCCGCCTCCAGAAATAATAAAGACGTGAGCCGTGGAAGACCTTCTCCTTCCTTATATTCCTCTCTTATCAATAGGGGATGTATTAGATGGTATAACTTCTGAGGCATTCGTCCACATTACCGATATATCTTTGTCGAAGTACCTTGTTACTTTTTTCTTCCTCGATTGGGGCAGAATTGGCAAGTGAATCGCCGAGAGGGAATGTAAATAGGAGTTTGAACACGTGGGGGGGCTGTTATTGGACATGACCTACTAAATCGCAGCAGTTTTGCTGTATTTAATGATGTGCACCAAAGCCTCTTGAGTAGCCATTGAACGTTGACGTATATTAAATTGAGAAACATAAACTCTCATCAAATAGAGATTTCCTAGGGCTGATATGCTGAAAGAATTCTAATAGGAATTACACAGTACATGTACGTTGGTTTATGTTACAAGTTGTCTATTAAACGGTGGAGGTTTCTGAAATCGAGAGATTTTCTCATTCCTTTATTAAACCCCCCTATTTATAGAATGTAAGTGTAGTTCCTTATATGCTAACAATCGTGAAATAAAGTTATTCCTGAATACTTAATATTATTTTATATTTTAAATTCTTTTAACTTTCATGGCCTCTTGAATTTTATTTCTCTTTTTTCTGACTCCTTCATACTTTTTTCATACCAACTCTTAAAGTTTAATTAACGCATTAATAACACTCCACTGTGCATTCTTTTTACTTAATTTTTTCGAAGGATGCAATAAAATAAGACATTTTTGTGACTTCAGAATAATAAATATTTAATTCATAATCTCAATCCTGGTAGCCTCCAATAGACAGAAATAAACTATAGTGGATGTGTGACATACATACGTTAACTCTGAAAACCGTTTTTAGATAAAACTTTGATCCATCCCTATGTTATAGTAAAGATGTATAGTGACGATAGATGCAGAATCATTGCAATGGATGAGATCAACGGGCAAAATAATATAATAATATTTGTTTTGAATATACTGCTTAATTGAGGACCCTCTGTTAATCATTAATGAGACATATTTACAGAGCATCAGAAAACACCAAAAATTTATAAGCATAGCAAAATCTCTCATTGCATAAGTTAGAAGTGATATAGTTGACGGACATTTATAATTAAAATGACAGGTAAAATGGCTTTTGGTACATAGTTAAAGTTTACCTTCCAGCTAAACTTTTCAACGTCATAAAATAATGCCCGCTAGGTTTTCTCATTGTTTTTTTCATCTGATAACTGTCACCTCTCGATTCCAGAAAGAAGGCACCATTTATTTTGTATTACGTTTGCAATAACATCTATTTATAATAGTCTTATATTAAGTCCCTCTCTTACTTTAGTTATCTATCTTTCTAAACTTCTTGCTAATTCATCCCAGGACATTGTATGTACCTAACTCAGAAATTTAGCACATATATCATCTAACTAGTGCTATTTCAGAACCTTCTTGGAAGCCAAATAATTGGTGTAATATTAAATATTTGTATATATTCAAAACCGTTGCAAGAGGCGCTTACGAAATTCATACTCTCTCGTTCACCTAGAGTGCCCAAGTGGTCATGTTAGTTTTCATGTTAACACGTTATGTTCAAATTATATTGGTTTCAAGTAGTACTTCGTTAATACTGAATTCTAATCGTAATTTTAAAAAAAATGATCATATTGATGTATTTTATACCCTTGTAAATGGACTTCCGTGTATCGCGACTCATTAGAAAAGTGTTTAAACCTGCCCCGTTTGCGAGTTTTTCGAGATTTCGTCTGTGGACATTGCATCATTTAGACTTTGGTCGTTGTCGCTTGCTCCCTCTACCTATGTAACTTACCTGCTCAGGCTAAAGAGGGCCTGGGAAACGAGATGAGGAATGAATGAAACGGATCAAGTCTCTAATTTCTTCAGCCATTTTTCCTTGCCTCCATCATTATTCTTCTTTTTGCCCCATACATCAGTCAATTCAATTTGTGCTTTTGCTGCCGTATTTGTTGAACTTATTCATTAATACTTTTTCTCATGAATGTTATAACGTGTATTCAAAGAAAACATTTTTCTGCGATGAGGAGAGAATATCACTTTTCATTTGAATATTTTATTTCATTGGAGTCAGAGCTTGCAAGTTATTTTGGAAGTTTTATGAGGGTAGGCTGAAAACTAATGCACACATTCTTGTAGACCACCAGCAAAATGACACTCAAAAGCAATGCTGATGGCACGTGGAAGTAACTTTCCCCCTCAACACTCATGCGCAGGTTTGAGGTCGTTACATTCATCCAGTGTATTTTGAGAAGCGGAAGTATGGATCTCAAACCTGCGCATGCGTGTTGAGAGAGAATGTTACTTCCACATGCCACCAGGAGTGCTTCTGAAGATCATTTTGTTTTTGGTCTACAATCATAAGTGCATTAGTTTTCGGCCTACCGTCTTATTTTTAAAAAATAGGCTCACGCGCAGTTTAACAAAGGATGACGTGCTAAGTTCTCAGCGCAAACAAGAGGAGTTTTATTCACAATTTTCATTTGTAACTGGTTTTATAATATTCGTTTCAACCATTCCATCCACTCGCTGCAGAATCAAATGCAGGAGCCTCGCTCGATGGGAGTGCTCGGGCTAGTGGCAAACAACCAATCGAGACTCCCTCTACTTCTCCTTCATTCAGCTCGCTGTTTGCTATATTCTCTTTCGTTCCGCGTACGTTAAACGAAATATAATCGAGTGTGGGGAGATGAGGAATGTTTTCACGCCCGAATTTAAAAAAAAACAAGAAGGTGCCCTTAGGAATCGGCCTCGTAATGGGATTTTGGTTTTCTCCAAAGAGATGCATCCAACAGAAGCGCCTGCCAACAATTTCTCCTTTATGGCGCGTGCGATGACTAAAGGAGTCTTGCGTGCGTGTGTTCAATCGTGTACGTGTGTGCGTGTGGACGGAAGGGTCTGTTGGTGTGAGTAGTTCCAAGGGGCGGAGGATTTATAGCCGTGGCAAAGGGTTGTTCTTTCCACTTTAACCGCCTCAACTCCGTTATAATCCCTCCCCGGCCGTCTCCTTCCTCACACCCACACGCCCCTTCCACGACTAGGGCGGGGAGGGAGGGAGGGGTGTGTGGGAGGTGGTTTCCGCCGAGATACTAAGAGGAACTCTCCCGCGTAACGGGAGAAATTGTAGGAAACAGTTTTCGAGATGAGAAAAGACTGTTGCGGTCGGCCGCCATGTTGTAATTGGACAGCCAAAGAGATATATGATAGCTGCTGCCGCTCGCATGTGGTGGGGATGGTGTGAAATGAAATAGATTGCGTGGGAGTGATTTAGGAATTTATTGGCTGGTGAGAAAATTTTCCTTCTTACTCGTTTTTACGTGATTGCCTCAAGGGGAACATTTTTATCTCGCCTCACCTGTATGGGTGAAGGTTGCGATGGATAAAAAATGAACTAGACATTTTGAGTTCCAAAAGGCGGGCTCAAAGTGCGTTCCGGTTGGGGCGGAAAAAAAATTCGGGCCAATTTTCGATTTGGATGTATTCGGAAGGAGTAAATACCTTGGCGGACGTATAATATACATTTAATTTCGATTGATGGGGGCTGTCGTAGACACGGGGCAGAGTGAAACACGCGTTTGTGGAAATTGGCTTTCCCAGCTAATGTAATGGAAATATAAAAGAAAATGGGAATCTCTCAATAAAATGCTTCGGGGAAATGCAATTTATATAAATTGGCTGAATTTCGCATCCGGGTTTTCCCTTTTTATGCGTAATTGTGCGCCAAAGGGCTGAATGCAATTACAGATTCCAACCACAATAATTGGAAATACGCAACAATTGAAAACTGCTATTACTTGGGCCCTCGCTCCATTTTTTTAACATCCGGATGGGCGGATAATTTTATTTTTAATCAAAATTTATTTTGTTAATTGGCTCGCCATTACATGGATTTTCACCTTTTTCGACAATAATTATCCAAAAAGCACAATCGCAGACATGAGATGCGCTTTTCAGCCATTAAAAATTTACCAAAAATTTTGGTTTTTCAAATTCGCCAGGAGAATTAAAATGCTAAGTAAAACATCTGTTTATAAATTCCGTATAGACTGTTATTTTCAATGTAAATGTAATAATCTCATTACCCCAACATGATATCTACTTGCCCGAAATACCGTCTTTATGCCATAAGTACACGCTCTTTCCCCCCATAAGCTGAAGGGAATGGATTACATACTGTAATGATAATATTCTATGAATCTTTTATTTCCGATCCGAACTTAGTTTTTTAAAGTAGTTTAAAGATGTCTTAGAGTGAAGCACTCTTATGTTTCTTGTTGTAATTTTATCATGTTGTCTCACTCGATTGATTGGTAGGAATATTTATGTTTAGAAAAATTATCTGCATATAATAATTTATTTACGTTCCTTCTTCTCCCAACTCGGCCATCCTCATTCCTCAGCTTTTCCCAAATTCGTCTTTAAAAAGGATTTCATGAAGGTATACTCTCTTCCCATCGCCTCATTTTTTTTGCGTTTTACTTCTTTAAAAATGGATAACCAGACAAATGATGAATATATATAATTTCAGGAAAATCTTTTTTCCCATAGATCAAACATTATAATATTGTTAAAATAATCTGACTATATTTGGTTTTATCCTTAGGATATACCTTAACGCATTGTTAAAAGTCCATTTTGGTAGTAGTGAATTTCAGTGCTTTGAAAAATTTGATTCTAGCTCAATAAAGTAATTGTTTTTCATCAATTATTTTTTTGCTTACTGGATGTCTCTAGTGCTCTGTGAGTCCCCCAAAGATTACACGAAAGATGTGTAGGTATTGAACGGTGCCCTTTTGATTAGCACGCAGACGTGTTTTCTGCATATTGCTAATTATATTATTAGAGTAAATTTTTGTAACTTTGCAATGTGCGAGGTGGTATCATATATAAATTCAATTTGAAGTCATGAATACAATTTCCTTCTCGTACATGCAGTCATCTGAGTCATTTTTTGCAACTTTGCTTAAAAATATTTGCAATATTTTGATAGGGCTGAAATAGTTCTGCAGTTAGATCGTTCCAACCAACAATTCTTTTCTTAAGAAATAAAATGTTGTTAACTTTTAACAGTTTTTCAAAGTGTAAAAACCATTGGCCTCTATCGGAATTTGAACTCAGATCGCTCAATGTCCGCCCGAGTGCTTTAGCCAGTTAATCTACCGATTCGTCAATTGGTAGGCCCCCAAATATTTTAAGCGCCTACTGATGTGCGGTATCTACCGCAGTTTCTTTAAACTTTCTAATATTTATCCTTGGTACCCGGCATTACACCTTGTATTGGCGTTATTAATTCTTGAAAAATTTCATTTTCGCAAGTCCTTTCCTAGTTTCCTCAAAGATTTTTCCCCTGTTATTATGTGGAACATTCCAGAGTCGGCTTCTCATTCTTTTAATTTTTATAGGCTCCTAACTCAGTATTTTTAAAATTTCTGTCGCACTCTTCGTCCTCCTATTCTTTCGCAATAGATATTTGTCCCCGTTCTTATATCTTACTAGACTAGTCGTTTGTGTTAATCATAGGAATCTTGAGGCTCATGAGGGAAAAGTCATCATTAAGATTGTCACCTAAGTAAAAATCAGTGTTCATTATACTTTAAATCATAAATTGTTCACATACATTGCCTTTAGAGAAAATAATAACAGAGGGTAGGGTTCATTGTGTCGTGGCAACTTACTTTGGCCCTTCATTGTACGATCTGTCGGTCCTTGTCTATTTTGTGCGTGAAATGCTTTTGGTATGTACCTAAATGTACTATTGAATGATATCAATTTAATTTCATGTTGAGTTAAACATTTTCCATACGTATTACTTAAACGAAAGTAAGGTAATTTATTAATTTCTGTTTCTGATCCAAAAACTACTTTCTACGAGTAACATGCTTGATACTATTATGCTCAATATTCATTTCAGTAGACATTATTCAGGAAGCCATTTTACCTTATTGTCTGCTACTCGGGTAGGAGAACTATCTTTCACATCTAATTTAAATGTATATATTGCCCCGGTCTACTTTCATCAAACACATGATTTCACTAATGCGACATCCCTTCTGGCTTAAATGACGGATCCTCACCGTGATGGAGTGAAACCGTGTTGGATTCGACGTTTCCCATGCATCTTCCATTCGTGCAAGACAAGTGATGAAGTCGGGCGGTTAGTAGAAATTTTAGTGGGCATATTCTTTGACTACCTACCAAGGGCCTCCTTGTATATTAGATTGAATCCTCCTCTTACGCTCTTTGTTTTTTTCCAAGAACCCTTCCTCCTCTGCGGCCGAACTCTTTCCGATGATTATTATTCTTCCCTGCCTCCCGGGTCTGCCTCCCTTTTTTTTCGATTTAACACCTTCATAGTACGCTGCCCATCCCTTCTTGTCATTCCCACCTGGCTCTCTCTCCCTCTCTCTCCGGTGGCAGACCGCAAGCCTCCCCGCGCGCCCAACCCGGACCAATGCGCCCCATGGATCCTACGACGGCAGCGCGCCGGGCGGAGCACACACGAACCCCGGGAGCGGAGGGCCGACGAAGGTGGTGTAAGGGGGGATCTGGGGCTTTTCGGCAAGTGGTGGAAGTGGTAGTCGTAGTATTTGGAGTGGTGGTGGTGGCGAGCAGCGGCGAAGAGCCGGGCTGAAGGCCCCTTTTCTGTGATTAATGGTGGCGGGGGATTTGCTCACGATGTGCCGTGGGATGAGGAGTAGGACGTGACGTTGGCGAGGGTGGTGGAAGAAAGGGAAAGGGGAAAAAAAGGAGGGATATGGCGGCGGGTTTTGGTTTTCCGAAGTTTCCGCGGATGGGGAAAGTGGGATAGGAGGGGGAAAGGGGGGCACCGTGGGCCCCGCCCCTTTGCCAACTCTTTCCTTTGTTTTTTCCGCTTGTTTTATTTCTCCTTCGAAGCGTGCATTGCGTGGCATGTAAGTGAAGAAAAATAGTCTGCAGGTATTTAGAGAGAGAGGCTACCCTAAGGAAAACTGGGGGGGGGGATGGTAAGGGTATATCTCGGGAGGGAGGTTATAGAGATTTTTTTCCCTTTTCCCGGGCGTCTGCGGGGGTAAGGGGGGCGTGTGGGGTGGTCCGCTGCCGTAAGAATGATGACGGGAAGCCGGTTAGGGTGGGAGGATGGATGTGTATCGGATGGGGAATCTCCCGCTTCAATTTTGTTCCCGTTTTTCTCTCTCTCCGTCCATGGCGTGCCGCTCGTGGGGAATGAACTACAAATCTACTCCCTCCCGAGGTTCACAATGCCGAGAACTCCACACGGCTAGCGCGGCGTGTGTGTGTGTGCATCTGTGCATTCCTGTGTATGTTTATGTTTGTGTATGTCGAGGGAGTTTTGCCATTTTTTTTATTCTTTCTGCCGCTCCGGGGAATTCGGACGCACGCATACACGCTGACCACACTCTTTCTCTTCCTCCCCGCCCACCCCCCTGTGTCTCGCCCCCCCCCCCTTCCCCCCCACGACCGTAGAATACTCCTAGTTCCAAGCGATGGGTGTTCCAAAGCAGGTGACCTATTTCATTAACTTAATTATATCACGTGCGAATTAAGTTTTAAAACAAGCTGCTATCCCTGCTTTGTTATTCCCTGAATGCTTTAATCACTCGTAACGCGCAAGATCTCCCGAATCATTACTGGCATTTTGGCTATCGATATGTATTCAGTGATGCTGGAAATTCGGTAAATTTGAGAACGACCATTGCACTGGATTTATTTGGCATTCATCTGGCCTTTATTTATATTTTTCCATTAATTAATGTTTTGATATTTTATGTTTTAAGTGAATTCACGATTGAATATTCGCGAATCAGTCATTGCATTTCTTTATGTGAATTTAGTTTTAAAATGAATGATCTTCAGTTATACTTGAACATAATTGTTTTGGCCCTGGGAAGATCGGATTCGTAATTACTGTGTGTCAGAAAAAATATTGTAATGCCTGAAATTGGTTCTTATATTTTTCCACGATAGGCTTTAAATGTATATGGGTACTAATGCAAAAAATCACAACATATGTTTAACGGTTGCTTCTCTTCAGGAAAGATAACATGCCGAGAGAGTACATTTCATTAAATGTTGAAATTAATATTGTATGCCCGCTAATGAAGTAGCCTCTCAATTTCACCTTATTTCACCGGTGTTATTTAGCCGTAATGCCATACACTATCCCAAACTCAAAGTAATGCCTATTGGACATGCCCATTGCTACTATTTTATGTTTTCATTTTTTACAAAGAGATAGTCGCTTCATATTTTAAATGAAAAGCGTCATGTACCAGATTCAGAAACTAAAAATTTCGCTAGTTTTTCTACAAATTTGCATAAATTATAATTTTTCATCTGCTTATCATTTTAAATGATATAATGTGAAGATATGATTAGCAAATACGAAGTTGGAGATACCCGAAGTGTGATAAAAAGCACAAAAATAAGAATAATAGCAATAATAATGATTATGAGGGATTATATACCCTTATTCTTTTGTCCATAATTAAAACTTCAGTTAGGGATAACGTCACAATTGATCCCAGTGATGGTTCTGAATTTGCAAAAAGTTGGTGCTTTGGTAAATTCATGCGCAATTTTGTATCCTATTATTATAGTGTATTGTGACGGTAAACGATTAAACTAATGAACTAATATTAGATGATTAAAATTTTAATTTGAAGAAAGCTTAATCAATTTTTGGGTATTTTTATAAGCACATCCCGATGAAAATATAGCTACCCATTTTATTTCGTCAAGATATCCATGGGTGGCGTTTAAAAGATATTAATCGGGATATCTACTAATTATGCTGCCTATTTTCCCTGTCGATTAAACTATTTGTCTCTAAATCTTTAAAAAAAATCCGCATTAACTGACGCACATGGGAAAATATCGGTATCTGTGAAATCGGCTATCAAAGTTCAATTCCCTACACAATGAAAGCATCTCGCTTTAGTGAAGTGAAACTGGAATGATTTTATCTTTACTTTTCCTCGAGGATGAATTATTAATATTCCCATTAAATATAATCCTTAATATTTCAGAGATTTAACCTTAGCTGATGCATTCTAGTTAAGTCAGAATAAGTTGTTTTTCCACCTTTATGCCAACTTCGGGCCAAAAGTTTTCATATTCCGACTACTGACCTTGACAGAGGTCTAAATTATGACTGGATAAATTGGTTGCCGTGCTAATGACATCTTCATTCAACCAAACGTAGGAGAGAAATAAAACTGCGGCTTTTAAAGTGGATAAGGGGCGGAGAGAGAGAGGGAGAGGGGAGGGGGGCAAAGGAGGGATGAATAATAAAAATAAAAAAACACTTCCCAAACATATCTAACTGCCAAAACAATTTCAAATTTATCGTGATGGTTAAATCGATTTCTCAAATGCGCATTCTCTGAAACTACGGGATTAGAAAGGGGAATCTTGAGGGTTGGGGGAAAAAAAACTCTCTAAGGCTCCATGGAGTAGGTAGGAACTGCCTATAAATATAAAAACATCGCAAATTTATATAAGCGCCCAAATTCCAGCGGAGTAGCCGGAGTTTATTAATTTTTCTCCCGTGGAATAAAAATAACAGGCAAAACTTTCGTAAACCCTTTTCATTCTGACAAAAACCAAACTAAAAACGGAAAATTACCAATAGCCTCGACACGGCACGCCATAAATCATTTAGAGGGCCACCCCCACTGCGTATTTTTTGACAACCAAGTTCCATCTCATCCCCGCCCTCCCCCGCGGCCCAGCATTCCTGACACTCATGCCCATCTAACCGCCCTTCCCTCCCCCCCAGGACCATCCCCTCCACCCCCCACTCATCCCCACCCTCCCTCTCTTAGGTGATTTATTCTCCCAGACCGCTAAAACCAATCAAACTGAACGGGTCAAGTATCCGAGCTATATACCCGACACATAGCTCGCACGATCGGCAAAGCCAGCGAGACGTGTTCGCTCTAAAATATGGATGGACGAATGGGAATGGATGGAACTCTATGGGTCCGTGTGCGGTTGAGTGCCAGGACCAGGGGGAGATAAACCCTCGTGCGTGACCCTTCAGTTGGCAAATGACCCTGACGTCGGCACTTCAGAGAAGCTCCTCTCGTTTTGGTAAATATTCACTCGCCTCTGCACCCTGAACTATTCGAAATAGCCGAAAGCACTCCTTCCTAGGAGTAAAACGCTGTGGCGCCATGCTGCATAGGTATTACTCCCACCCGTGCGCTTCGATCTAAAAGTGGAACTCATGTGCGCCCGGGAAAAAAATATTAATTTTTTTTCAACATTATATTAAAGTTTCAAATTAAACAACATGCGGAAAACAGCGTCGTGGAATTAGAACATGTGACTTTTTTGATTTGGGATTTAGTTCGCAAATACTTCTAGTACCCTCTTGCCTCTTAACGTATTAAAAATCAAAGTAAAATGATTAATTGAAGTTGCATCCAGGGTGACAAATCGGACTTCAGGGATCTGATGTGATTTCGAAAAGTATTAATTTTATTTTGCATTTCTGATGCACTCAAACTTTATGGGCAGTTCATTCAGGAGAGTAATTGTGTTAACTGGTGATAAAATTTGTATTCTACCGTGCACAATAGCGAAATTCAGAAAACTCAAGTCGCAGTTCGATGTTTTGATGCCTTCCCACATTCATTAAAAGCCGCGTTGCGGATTTCGAGTCGTTCACAGTTTAATATTCGTTGATTTATTGGGTGGGGGAGGAGGGAGGTTTGGAATCGGCGCGGTGGAATTCCTCTCCTTGGCGATCGTTGTATCGTGATGGCGTGAGGGGGCAGAGGAAAGCAGGGGGCGAATTAGCAAACGAGGGAGGGAGATGTAGAGGTCCATCCGCCCCTCGCCTGATTGGAAAGGGCCGCCACGCCCCTCTCTTCCATTTGATTCCGTCAACCGACACTGGAGGGTGTGTGAAAAATCTCACGTTTCTCGACGTGGTAACACCCCTTCGAATGACTGTTAACAACGCATCCATGAATGCGGACCAAGGCGTGTGTTTTGGGGCCGCTGTGACTTCTTGAACGACAAATACATGACAATTTTAATGTAATTTTGTAAATGCTTCAGTTATTGTTCACTTTCAATAGAATTTTCGAATTATCGATTGTGTATTCCTAATAGTATCTTTCTAAATCTCATTATATTCCCTCTTAATAATAAATTTTCTCATTTACTTTTAAAATAATTAAGGTTCTAATAGGCAGATTTGTACTTCATCCAGAGTATCTAACCATGAGTTCTTCCATTCGATTGAAAAGGAGGCGAACAATTAAATTTGTCAATTTTTTCGGGACATACTGATTCGAAGACTATTCATAAATAGGTAGTGACTAATTTAACAAAAATGGTGTTATATCTTAAAGATTAGCGTGCATTATATTCTTCTTTATTTTTATTGTAATTCTTAAATACGTATATACTGGACTACGATTACAAAATGGCAAAACTTAAATGTACCCTACATTGCTATTCGTGAATAAAATTTAAATAAAAAAAACTAATGAAGCAATTAACTTGGCATTACTTATAGTGGACATTTTTCTTTAATTTCCCAATTATTTTCATGCTTAATTAATTAAGTAACATTGCCGATAGGAGCATAAAATCAACAGCTACAAAATGGAAGAAGTTCAACTGATGTCAAACACATTACACATATTAAGCGTCAACCGTACGCCATCAAAGGTAAGAATATAAATTAATTTTTCACAGTATTACTGGCCCTGTACAGTTACCCAAAGAATGAAGTCCCTTATAAAAATATACCTTATTTAGGCTGGCTGTCACATTGGCACGGCCTAATCGTGAGCCTCAAACAGTGTGTCCGATGCCGACTTTTAGGGTGAAACACTTGAATATGCAATGCCGTTACGTCCATTTTCTGGTAAGAAAGATTTATGGAGGCGATGGACGATACGTGAATGAGAACCACGGAGGGATCGATTCGTTTGAAGGGTAAACAATTCTCACTGACGTTTACCATAAGTGACGTGCAATGGGGATTGAATGCTTCGAATTCGAAATGGAATACGAAAATGACTTATTGATACGGATTGATGAACACTACATGAAGTTCGTAAAACTCTTTAAATTATCTGATGTAACGTGATGAAAAAACCCACACATATAGCGATGTTGGATATCTATATCAATATTTAATTTATATCGAGTCTCTTCACTTGAAGGCGTTAGGGTAATGAACGTTTTACTTTTCCTGAGATAGAAATTGGATATTTGCATTCCTATCTCGATTCTAGCCGGGGCAAACTCGGCCACCGTCTCCATTCGCTGGGATACTTACCCTCTAATCATTTGGTACGTTTCATTAAGAGTAGGTCAACTCGTGCTCTACATTGTGTCCCGTGAGCTGAACTGCCAGTCTTGATTCTTCCCAATTATTTCTACCTAGTCCTTATTACCCACTTACCAGCATTATTTCAAATAAAAGCTCAAAATATATCTCTATTAATCCTTGTACTTCGAATTAACGACCATTTACCTATCTAGTGTTGGCACCTTTTGGTTGGGTCCTTCAATACCCCTTTCCTGATAATTAATGGAGTCTTTAGTGATCATCAATAACGATCAAAATATGTATCAATGAAAACTCAAACGCTTATTCTTATATCCATGTTATTAATTTTTATGGAAGATTGAAGTAATAACCCTTCGGAATATTTCGTTTAAAATTACTAGAGGACTACCGCAACCACCGAAATTCTTTTGCGTGACTATGTTTTTAAAGAAAAGAATTTGTTTTAATTATTAAATATTTCTCAATTTCTATTCAGCAGAATATTAAATAAAACCCAGATTGAATGAAAAATCTAAACATTCTAAACTAATGGATCGTAGTAGTAGTAGTTTTAAGGGAGGTGACCGACTGCTGAGGACATTTGGACCCTTAGGGATGGATGGGAAAGGAAGGGTGGAGGGAAACCCGGCGTCGGCATTTGCCTTATCTCAATAAAGAGAGGCGCCAAGGGGTCCGAAGCCTAACGTCCCATCCGACGGATGGCGTACTCACTTAGTGCCCTCCACAAAGCACCTCAAGCAGGGATCGGGATCCCATTGAAAAATATCTGCCGTCTCCAGGATTCGAACCCAAACCTTCTGGATGGTAAGAAAGTACGTCAGCCACTGCACCCCCCTTATCCCCTGATGGATCCTACAGCTAAGTTTTAATTGTGGAAATCTTCTGTGAAAATGACGAAAATGGATTTCTTGTTTGGATATTATCCAATCAAAATTTCGTGAATTCACAGCCTCTAAGTCCTGGTCCATGGGACATAATATCGATTTTAAAGATGAAGTGGCCTCTATTAACCAACCATATCCTCTATTTTTATGACGTTATTATTATAATTCTGTACATTGTGAGTGTCCTTGTCCATATTTTAGCTGCTCGTTTAGGATATGACTGTGGTTAGATCAGCATAATTGGATATTCGTTTCTCATAGCCTCGAGGAGCATCCAAGCCACGACGCCTCCTTGAGACACTTCATCCTGCCAGTGTGCGAATTTTATGCGAGTAAATGAAGGGGTGTATGTGTGTTGACTGCTGAAAAGTGGACCATGGAGCAGTGGATACATTATTGCTATGGAGACACGTGATTAATATCGCTATTCGTGCTAACGTTTTCGGAGGGATTTGAGAGAGGGGGAGTGGGGAAGGGTTTGGAGGATCCCTGGTGGCATAATGTGGGAAGACAGGATCGCCTGCGAATGACAGGGCATCACAGCACAGCTCAGGGCTCAACATTTAATCGCGACCCTGAGAGCGAAATGAGTTTATCAAATATTGATAAAGTCGGTGATAAGCCTATACTACGCACCCGAGTAAAATAACCGCGTTCTTCATCACTTAAAAGGATGATGGGATTAAAAACAAATGGGAAAATTCGGGGGGGGGGGGAATACTGCTTGGAGATAAATGATGTCTTCCTGCGATAGTACTCTATAGTGAATGGAATACGTTAGCTCGAAGATAAGGGTCTGTAATGAAGTGCTTATTTGGACCATATCTCATGCAAAATTCAATGAATAAATTTTCCATCTCGCTTTAATGATTTCCTCAATTCAGTTTTTCCGGTTATTTTGCCATCAGTGCGTATCATATTTTTGGTAGTCAAGTGTTTGTCGTCAAGTGAAAATGTCCCTGTTACTGTGTTCGAAAACTCTATCGTGTGGAATATCTCGGTTAAAAAATGGATCCCATGTGGAATGTTTGTTGCTGAGAGTGGATATTTGGTCATCGAGCTTATGTTGAAAATCTACATCCACCTAATACCCCGCAAGTCGCCGCAAGGGCGTGTGGCAGGGGGTGCTGGTTAGCACACGAATTGGAATCTGTTAATCGTGAAACCGTTTGGAAAACCCTATCTGTTTTCTGTTTCTTCCGTGTGCCAATTCTCCGTTTCAAATACTGTTTTACATTTTGCTGACAGAAATACGTTCAATATCGATCTACTGTTTCTATTGCTGTGGCAATATAATGTTACAATTTTTATTTGGCCTATTACCTTTTGATTGAAAGTTTTCTAGGTGTTCACTATACTATTTCGCGAAGATTCATCGCTAAAAGGGACTTTAGTTATATACTCACTCACATGAATATCTTAACCATTAATCGAGACACAAATTTCATTAATTCTCCGCGTGTTATTAGTCCTTTTAACGTTAGCGTTTATTTGTATTTTTATTTTGGGGATGTGAGAGTAGTAGCCTAATCTGAAGTAACAAATAGTGCTAGATCCAATTTTATTTTCCCCATTATATGGCCTGCTCTCTTTCCTGCCAGAATACTGGTTAATGTGATGAAAAGGTCAAAGGAGAGGTGCTATGTTTCACTGGTAAGTTCTCATTTAGAATATGCTTCTAGTATATAGCATCCTCACAAAGCTAGATTGATTGCCAATTGGAGGGGCTAGATTTGTAAAATGTTATCATGATAAACTAAGTAGCGAATCCAAAATATTAGAGGAGCTAGACTAGGAATCACTCCCGGAGTAAGAATAGTCTTTTGAAATGCATAATTTAAGAAACTTTTACATAAACCGTGTAGGTCTGCTAAAATCCTACTTAGGTACCGGATGTCTTGGCCGCACACAATAGATTAAGGAAGATATTTCAACATGAATACGAAATTCAGCGCGATCATAAACGTTTTTAAATAGGTAAATAAACAGAAATCATATGGTGAAGCCTTCAGACCATAGTACTACTCAAAATGGTGAAAGAAGTCTCGCCACGACATAATTCTGATGTTCTCAATAACTCTTTTAATATGATGAACAAAACCTTAAATGCTAAGGGATATATCGGAAATACATATTTTACTTTTTAAATAAATCGCCACCAGTGCTTCCTATACTCTTAATTATATTTTTGATTCGTCGTTAAAAACAGGTGAGTATCTAAGATTTCCGAACAATATCTTGCTTAGACTTCTACCCTAGGTAACAACCTTTAAAACCCCGATGATTGTAGATCAATTGGAATAATCAGTGTTAAAATTGAAAATTCTACCGACTTGTTTTCAATAAAGTGAATGTTTACAAGTATTTTACTTGTATTTCATGTGCCATAATCGAGGTTTGTTAGATTTAGAGTAGTAGAAATTTTCTCTGGACATAGCACTTTAACTGTTTACTTCGTTTATTTGGACGTCAGCCCATGAACAATAAACATCTTACATAATTGTATTTTATTTTTCAAAAGCCTTTAGCTTAGTCAATCATAAGCTAGCACTGTCAAAGGGAAATGGATACATTATTTTAAATTCGATTTTTAAGTAATGACTATGAATCGAGTCTTATCGTCGTTAAATGAATCCATTCATACCTCTCTGGGTGGACACAAGTCTTAACAGGAAACACATCTCTCAAACCCTGCAAACATCTTCGCTGAAATGGTTCAAGGCGCACTGCTGTCGGCTTTTTTTCTCTCTGTTTATAAATGACCTTCCAGAATTCTCAATAGACTCAAAGTATCAAATGTATGCATACGTTTTTCAAATATATATTAATACTATTAAATTTCAAAACTTATCATTATAATACAAACATAAATACATTAAGACAGCTTATAAACAAATGGAAGTGACTAATGACTAGGAATACAAAATTAAAGAAAAACTAATTCTATTATGATTGATAGCAAATATTATTTTCTACGATCATAATCCAACAAATCCCCGCCATTTCTGTTAAGAGAAAGGGTCTAACAATTGCAGAAACTGTCAATTTCTTGAAAATACTATTTTTTTAAATCTGAATTGAAAATTCCATGTGAAATCATCAGAAAGGAATCCCAAAACACACTCAACAGATAAAAATGTTAAAAAGGTTTTATCCATTAATGTACGTAATACTGTTGTTGATACAACAGTTTTTATTCTCTATGATTGCTGGTTCAAGGAACACTGATTAAAAAGCGAACAATAGATTCCAAGGCAATAAATGCTGAAGTGAAATTAATGTAAGATTTGAAATGGTGGAATCATGTTACGCATTCATATAAGAAAACTAAAATGGACCCAATTAAAAGGAAGGAATGCGGAAATATGGAATAGGAAAAGAAGAAATACTCGTATACTACCTTGATCAAAAAGTTCCCGGAATAACCACCGTGTGGCGCTCCCATCGTTCCGATTTGAGTTCTGTTTTTTTTGTTAAATTAGTACATCTGTTGTTGATATTCCCTTTAAATCTTAGTGTCATAACTTGACATTTGCAAAAGTTACGGTCGGTTTTCGGTATGTCCATCAGTGCTTCCTGCGATTTTTCCATTACTTCCTCTCGGCTGCTAAAACGCGTTCCCCGTAATGGTTTTTTAACTCGATTGAACAGAAAGAAGTCACAGGGAGCCAAATCAGGTGAATTCGGTGGCTGTTGGATGGTATTTGTTGCATTTTTCGTCAAAAAATTACGAATAATGATAGCACTGTGCGACGGTGCGTTATCATGGTGCAAAATCCACGAGTTTTCTGCCCACATTTCTGGTCTCTTTCGGCGAATTGCTTCACGCAAACGTCTCATAACGCCCAAATAATACTCTTTGTTTACTGTCTGGCCTTCTGGCAAAAATTCATGATGCACTACACCGTTGTAATCCATGAAAACCGTCAGCATTGCCTTCTTTTTTGACTGAAAACGACGTGGTTTTTTGGTCTCGGCTCATTTGGTGAACGCCATTCACTTGCCTGATGTCTGGATTGCGTGTCGTACTCATAAACCCACGTCTCGTCTCCAGTAATGATCCTTTTGATGAATGTGGGATCGGATTCAGCCTCGCAAATCATGTCTTTTGCGACGTCAACACGGTCTCTTTTTTGCATGAAATTGAGGTCTTTTGGCATGCTACACGACGGAAACCCAAATCATTAACCACAATGTCTTGGGCGGATCCATAGGCAATGTTCAAGTCCTCCGCTATTTCTCTGATGGTTAATTTGCGGTTATTGACCAACATTTCTTTTACTTTATCAATTTTTTCACCGACTTTCGATGTCGATGGTCTTCCACTGCGTTCATCATCTTCGATTGACTCACGACCACTTCTGAACCGCTCGTGCCACTGGTAAACGACCGTTTTTTTTAGAGAATCGTTGCCGAAACACTTTTCCAACATTTCCAACGTCCGTGCGCCACTAAATCCGTTTTTTACGCAAAATGTAATACAAGTTCGTTGTTGCAAATTTAAATCCATTTCTGAAATTGTAAAAAAGCGCCAACACACACAGAGATAGATGTACTCTTGGCTACGTAACTTTTGCAAATGTCAAGTTATGACACTAAGATTTAAAGGGAATATCAACAACAGATGTACCAATTTAACAAAAAAAACAGAACTCAAATCGGAACGATGGGAGCGCCACACGGTGGCTATTCCGGGAACTTTTTGATCAAGGTAGTATGTCTCTTGCAGCAGCATTCAGGTTATAAATCTTTTAATCGATCATATTGAAAAATGCATCCGCGACTGAGCTACTAGGTCTTATCACTTTAATTTACAAATTCAGCGCCTAAAGTCTGAAATGAATAATTTAATATTTCAGCTGGTAAACCAGTCTTTCTCTGCCAAGAAGGAACTTAGAGTACGACATTTTTAGGCGATTCATTTACTCCTTCACCTACTGGGTCAGATGTCGTGGTTTTGAATCCCGTCTACGTGTGCTGCCCTGCCTTGGGTGCTTGTCATCGCAAAATCGGTATGCTCTGTGATGTTTCGGTGAGAAAATTTTATTAAAGAAAAAAAGAAAACTAAAAGATAGTTTAATTTAAAAAAATACTAAAACAGGACAAATTAATAGCTCTTGAAGGAACTATGAGTCATCAGACTAACTATTTACTCCCATCTCCGGTCGTCTGCATTGGATTGGTTGCATGACAGAATTGAAACTGTGTATCATGCGGTCATGCCAGTTAATTGAAATAACCATCGAAAGCTGTGACAGTCATGAGTGAGTTCCTCAATAACGCCGCTACAAAATTTTTCTACTCGCTGCACAGTAATTTGCACCTATGACAGTTGAGAATGAATCAATATATCTTGAGTCAATTAGCATTTTAATTGCTGCATGATCATTTAGCAGTTTCAGTAACCTCACTTGTGTGCTTCTTATAAAGGTACTTGTAATTTAAATATTCATTTGCGGGTGCAACTTTATTTTTTATTCCCATAGCATTCCCATTGACCTACTTACACTAAACAAGGAGACCCAGAGTGTTTGCTCCATTTTCCGTGCCCATGTTCTCAGTTGAGAGTAAATCGGAAGTCGTGACATATTCCTGAGCTATTCCCGGCCACCAGAAAATCTGCCGCTTACTGACGCGATGCACGCTCTCTTATGCTTCGCTTGCGTTTCTATCGAATCCTTGCTTCTAGTGCAACATAGACCGTTTATGGACCGTCACTGGATGGACAATATGTGTCACCGGCAGGGATTTGGAGACGGCCTTCCGCTATGACCTCTGGCAAACTCGCACCGTTTCGGCACAGGCCAGGTTTTATGCAAAAATCAATATTCTCTGAACGTACGTATCGCGTGCGTTTTTTTTTAACTCCCCCCTCCCTCCCCGATCCCCGTTCCCCTCCCATCTGTCAGCACAACCCGGATTATTCGTGTGGGAGTTCTCGGCGGTATTTTTGCGGCGGCTTGGTCAAGGGTCCGGGCTTCGCCGCCCCCCGTTCGATCCGGCCCTCGCTCACAAGTACGGCACACACCCGGCCGCCTTGACCTCTCCTCCTTCGTCCACCACCGCCACTCCATCGCCGCACTTAACCCCTCCCCCCCCCACCCCCCCTCCCCCACTTCCGAAATCCCGGACAAAGGATTGAAGAAGCCCTCCTCCCTCCACCCCCATTTCCACCCACTCCCCCATTTCCATCCCTTTCACTCACGATTTCCTCCCTCCGCCATTATCGTCAGCAGTTATCATTCCGAAGAATGGTTTGCCTCAAATCCCTCCGCCGTTCTTTTCTCAGCCAGTCTATTCGTAACTTTTTCCACGTTTACATCTCCCATTATCTGCTGGACGTTTTCCCATTCGTGGTCATCCTCTACAGTTCATCTAATACGACTGCAGCTGAGTATTTTCTTCCTGAGACTTTGAGTGAATGAGTAGAGATGTTGGCGCACATCTGCAAGTTACAATCTTTTTATTTTTCCTGTTCCAGTTAAATTATTAAATGTTAAATGTTCTCCAATTGGGTAGCTTAATCCGTTCACTCCATTAAATTAAAAAATTAATAAATTGGTCGATAAATCTTGGAAGAAATTGTTTCTTAGGTGAACATTAAGTTTCCAGCACACGAGTGGGCGAATGCAAACTCTATCCGTAGCTATTGGTTGAGTGTTAATCACGTCTTGAGGGAAGGAGTAATAAGTATTCGTTTTAAAGGAGTGATCTCATCTGTAGAATTCCGTAAAGAAATTAACTCTTATTCTTCCTACTCTACCTGGTTTACCTTTGAATTTGACCTTCATTTACCTACTGTTGTAATTTTTCCACGCCTTCATCAGTACGGACATGGTACCAAGGGCCTGCGGTGTATAAAAGCCTGAGTTCCCTTGTTGAATGAGCAATGCTAACTCGGAATCTAATATGGAATAACATGATCCATATATGATTCTAAAAAAATGTTTCCTTTGCTTGCGTTTCTAAACGATAGGGGTCAATTCTTCAGTTTTCCCAACGCTCAGTACATAATTTGAAACTCTAGTTTAGTTCAGACTCTATCAATGATAACTTACGGAAAGCGCGAGTTTTCTCTCTTATTTCCCTGGAATTATTTTCTTCTTTTTGTCTTCTCCATAAAAATCACTGTATCGTATTTCAGCCAGAAGGTTGGCATGATGTTGTTCGTCAAGCTCAATATTTTACTTTCAGTCGTTGGTTTTTAGACGCGTAAATTTACTTGTAACTTAGAAGGCTCGAATAGCGAGATGCACAGCTCTCACCTTAAGTGGGATGAATAGTCGTGGGAGATTTTTCTGCTAGAATTTTTACTCTTTTCCCTGGCTATTCTGCTCACTCTATCTCCCTTGCTCCTTCCATCTCTGGTGTGCAATGTTTTTTTACTCTCCATCGCCTCCCTTTTTCGGTCCGCCGACGAATGCCACCCCTCCGGATGCCGCCCCTCACACCTCCCCCTGCCCTCTCGTGGCCCAAAGGGACCCGTCCCCACGCCCCATTCTCCGTACCCCTATCTTCCCCCGGCATCCAATTTGAATTGCAGATGCGGTCCAGCATTCCAAAGAGTCCCATCCGAACGCCCCTGCCACCGAAACTTCTACTTTCTCGCCCTCTTGTCTAACCCCCTCCTCCCCTAACCCCTCCCCCCTCCACGCCCCATGCCATTCCCCTCCCTCCCGACACACCCGAACCGTGCACTTTCTATCCACGCCTCCCGCACCTTATTTCATATTTAAATTTTCTCATTTTCTCTATGAATACGCCGTCTAGGAGATCCCGAAGTCAATCCAAATCCACTCCAACCGTTCCTTTTCGGATTATCGAATCTTTTTTTATCTCAAGCGGGATCCGATTGGAAAACACGGCTTAGCGATCCCCTGGAAAAAATATATATCCTCTGGAAAAAAAACCTACCGTTGCCGATATAGGTACACTATTTATGCATTACTATGTTATTACTTTTGCCCATTCCATTGAATAATTTTTAAATGTTTAGATGGGTAATCATTCATTTGGACTTGCTCCATTGCCTATGTAAGGTAAAGGCATAAAATTCATTTGGTAAAATTCACCCTTTTTACTTTCATTTTTATGAATTCCGTCACATTCTAGTCGTTCATTTATGTTATAATAAGAAAGACATGGAAGTGTTTTTTTAGCCGAAGATGAGTTTTTTTAAGGTGTCTCAATATTTGAAAGGGAAGGGAAAATTTCACTGAACGTCTCAATTTTGCCAGTGACACTGCCAACATAAAGTCACATCAGTGTAAACTGCTTTCCTTTTTCTTAGTCTTACGGTGAAAATACGCTATCGTACTTCTTTTTAGCTCCCCTGTTCATCTTTATGTTTATTGGTTCCGGACTTCAATGCAGTTATTCTTTCATTTTTCCGGTTAGGCATATTGAGTCTAAATCTTTGCATGTCCTCAAATTTGATTTTGAAGTGGCGGAAGGTAATTCCGGAACATTTCCCTGTGCACCTATATCATTTCTAGTAACTACTCTACGTTTTTTCCCCATTCTCTCCTAAATTCAACGGGCGATCTAGAGGAGAGCTATAGCTGAGAATAGGCGTCTCGTCAGCATTGAAACTGGTAGCAATTGGAAAGATGAAAGGTTTGCTGAATAACAAGAAAAGAGACTCCAACTGAGCTTCCTTTCCATGCGGAGACTGGAATCATGATATACTATATTCCGAGATATATAAAACCAGTGAAAAATCAACAACTTTGCCAAGTTTTCACAAAGCAAGCATTTCCCACGTGATAACAGATCTTTCTCCCCGAGATTCGTGACTTTACTGCGAATGCTTTATGTCTTCTGAAGGCAAAAAAGTTATTTCCATCTCATATCAACGTACAAGTGACTCGTTGGGATAGTAAAAAAATGTATATTTACCTAGAAGTCCGAGTAAAATCTGTGAGTAGTCATCTCAGTGAAAAATTTTGAAATATTTTCTCAGAATATAGATATTTTAAATCAGTCCTTTCATATTTTGAGGATCTATTGACTTCCTTTAGGTATCACAGGGATTTATATAACATAAAATAAAATAATTTTTCCGAGATGGTTTTTGGAATTGTATTTCTCGTTGGATGTTTCCATTAGATACGTAAATCTTGTATCAGAAGAAAGAACTCTTGCCCTACATTTTAATGCAATATGAATAATAGATTATATGAATCGTAATTTTTTGGCATGTCCGGGTGCATGTGTTTTTCTTGAAAAGAGGATTTCAGTTGATGGGATGAACTTCAGTTCACACACTGGATGTAATATTTCCTCATGTTATGTTTATTTGAAGTAGTAGCGCTTTAATGAAACTTCTTACTTACCTATAAAATTAATATATTATCATAAAAATAGGCATTTTCTTGGCTATTTTTCTCTCAATACGAATGACAGGGTTCTTGTACTCGTCGTGAATAGGTCCAAGAATTCGAACCAATAATTTTTCACTGTAGAGTACTTCACTATAAGGTCATATGACTCAAATGCATTCAACTGTTATTTGAAAAACAATCAATAACCCAGTAAAATTAAACTTTATTTTAATTTGTAGAGTAAAATATTATTTTACTTATTCTTTTTCAAAACTAAAACATGGATATTCTTGTATCCCTGCTATCCGTTAGCTTATAGATTTGGAGTGTGTAAAATGACCAATAATCAATAGAAAGTGTCAAAGAATTATGTTCAAGTTATTTAACAAGTGATTTTCGTCTCTTTTCCAAATGTTTTTGGAAACATAACATAAGTTCAATGAAATTTCTAAATCCTTGATCATGCATTAAAAGAAATTCTTTTTGTTACTATACAATTTTAAGTACATTCTTGATTTTATTGCCATTACTATTTTTTTATTAAAAGTACAAATTGATTCCATGTGTGACATAATTTTTGGAGCAAACTTGTTGTTTTATGGTTTTATGCATCTTTTACCAATTCAATGATTACTATTTTATTGCGTTGATGTATATTTCGTTATACATGTATTTTAATTGGGGTTCATTCTGGAACAGTATTTGGTTAAATTATTTTTTCGGTACATTTCCAAGACATCCATCATAGAGTCCTTAGTATTCTAAACAGTTTCATCCTTCATATAAAAACACAAATTTTGCTAAGTAAAATGAGTATACACTTGCTAACCAACAAAATGAAATACAGCGAGCCAAATGCATGATCTTAATAAAGAGGCAAGTAAGACATTTAATATTTGGAGCCACGAAACATGTGTACCGCATGCTAGTTTAGAACGAAAAATCGAAGACGTACAATATTCGTAAAGTCTAATAAGAATATCTGTCGTAGAGCCAAATTTAAAAACAAACCCTACAAAATTCACAGAAAAATTAATTCATATATTTTTCGTACTTCATGTTTTGTTTGGCATAGTTATTCGCGAATAAGTGGCCACATTACCGAACCTAGATCCACAGTGTTATATTATATGCCCCAACCCTAGTTTCCCCCTCGAGAAAGTCTCTTCTACACACTCTTTCCCTTCCTCCCTAATGCTCCCTCCGAAAAGAAAAAAATTCAAACAACTGATCTGCTCGGCCTTGTATATTTTTATCCACACCCTTTCTCTTCTCCACCCCCTCAACTTCCATCTCCCATCCTCCCGCTCACGGAAAACTGAGCAGAAAATCTGACGACTAAAGGAAATGAAAATGATATATAGTACATAAAAATGCCCACGAGTTGGCGCGCACGGCGAGAGAAATCTCCCTTTGCTGGACCTATCCTGATGTTCAGACCAGGGCGGGATGGCACGGCGGCAGACCCCCCCCCCCCCTGTGCTAGTGCGAGTGAAGGTTGGGCGGTCGAGAGTGAAGTCAGGGGGTGAGGAGCGTTTGGACAAATGCGAGTGTGTGAGGGGTGGAGCGATAAGCAGGGGCGAGGAAGTAAATGAGAGCGGAAAAGCACGGGTTGAGTGGATGTAAGGGGGTGTGGCCGTGGGAGGGTGTGAGAAGTGGGTGAAAGTGAAATAAAGGGTTGTAAATTTAAAAAGCCGGGGACTGAAGGAAGTAGAAAGGGAGAAATGGTGGACAAAATGGCGATCGGGATAGATGAGGGAAAGGTTATTTTTTGCAGTCTTAACGATTCGCATATAGAGAAATTTTTCGCAACTCGGCTCAGCACGATGAATGGAGCACAATACCTTAAAAATAAGAATAAATCTTGAATATTCAAGTATGGATTTAGTTGAGAAGAGCGGTACGCAGTATATCTACGCACAGAAATAGGAAAGCCATTCTTGAAACACACCATTTTGGATTTTGTAGAAGCTGTTCCTGATGCAGGACTGGTAAGTTTTTCAAAGTTTCACTGGTTATTGCTATTTTTAGTCGATTAAGGGAGCTGTAGTAGTGAGTACAGCCATGAGTTGCGGCCAGCAGTTTCTAAGGCTCGCCATCTTGGATTTTCAACTGTTGGCCTTCTTTGTAATACCATGTAAAGCCTCCGCGAAGGCGGGTGGTGACACAATCACATTCATGATACCTCTACACAAATATCATTTCGATCATGCATTCGGTAAAAGTTAATCACTCGAAATCGGCAGTATCTTCAACCGAGTCGTCCACCAATGTGCATCCATATATTTTTATTATTATTAGGTAATCTACTGCTTAAGGTGGCTTTTGGGTTGATACAAATTTCAAATAAATATTTTGTTTCTACTAATAAAACATCACCCAACATCCTACTCAACAAATCTCTCTTAATCTCTGTATACTTCTTTCCTCCCTTCATCCCGTCCAACATCCCTATCCTATGCTTGCTCTTTAGAAGGCTCAGTGCCTCGCGACTGGAAGCTAGCCCATGTAACTCCCATCTATAAAGCCGGCGATTGGGATAAACAAACCATTTATTGACCGATTTTTTAACATCGGATCCTAGCCAAACATTAGAACACATTTTTGTCATTAACATTATGAGATATCTTGAAATTAGGTAGATACTAAACCACAACCAACGCCGATTTAGAAAGAGCAGATCTTGCGAAACACAATAGGGTCTTTTCATTCACGATATGCTTCGACCGAAAGAAAACTAAACAAAAGTTGATGCAGTATTTCGGGATTCATTAGAGCCTTCAGTTTAGTTCACATCATATATTGTTGCACAAATTTAAATGCTATGGTACCAATGAGAAAATAATAAATTGGATTTAAGGCTTCTTGTCCTATCGTATCGCAAACAAATAGTAGTCATCGACGGGTTGTACTCCACGGATTTCATGTAGATTTTAACTTCGGGCGTCCCTCAAGGAAGTGTAATAGAGCCGCTTCTATTCTTAACATATTTTGTTGGCTTAAGCTCACACGTTTGTATCATTCTCAGATTATTTGACAACGATAAGATGATATACAGAAAAATAAGGGGCCCATGAGATTTCGAGATACTTTCTAGAGACTTAGACACAATATCGGACCGGTGCAAGAAATGAGGATTACTACATAGTGTTGTTATGTGCGCAGTAGGTTCATGCGCGGCATGTAGGGTTCATTGTTACTACGGCCCATTAAGTTAAATGTTTGCGGGTAGTTCTAACACCACGACTCTCTTGGGGAGCGCATATCAAGGCAATATGAGGATCCACTTTAAAGAAACTCGGCTTCTTAAAGCGGGTGGTAGGAAAATGTAATGATAAAGTAAATGACAGATGTTTATTCGTCTACATCCACACAATATCCAGCAAGCGGCCGAAATGGCGTGTGGCGGGGGGTGTTTGGTCTCCGCCCGTAAACTAGAATAAAACCTCATGCAAAGCCAAATCCTGTCACCTCTAAACAAATGTCCGTTTACTAATGCCCTCGGAAAACCTTAATCACACGAAATAAATTACTTACATTCAACAATATTTAATGACAGGATACGTACATTAAGATCAAGCTGTAGAACTGTTAAAAACATAGGTCTATTAAATGAAAAGAATAACATGTAGGGGGAAACATGCAAGACATATATAAACATATTCTACCAACTATATATATATATATATATATCTTACACAATTGTTGTCAATTCTATTATGATCTGTGATGGTTCGAGGAAAAAACGACATTTTAAATCCTTCCGTTCTGCAAAAAATGCCCCTGATTTTACGTTGGTGTTCTGATCTACCATAGTAAGTAGGGGCTTGTAATATGTCCTAAACATCCTCATAAAAGTAACCTGCCTCAAATTGCAAAACGATTTGAGAGGGAATACTTCAACTTCTTACCATAACCTTCACAGTCAAGCAGCGTACACCAATCATTTGGGGTGTCGACACGAAGATAGATGAATCCCCACAATTGAAAGCACGTGAAAGGAGGAATGAGGAAATAAACATGGGTAGGAAGGACCAGAAGCAAAGACCTTAGGCAATTGGGGGATAAGTGCGAGGCGTAGGTGGAAAGGTACGGAGAGAGAGAGAGCGGAGCAAAAGCCTCAAAAGGATGAGGGAGAAGATAAAAAAAATGATAAATAAAAACAAACACGTACACAGACACATACGCATACAAAACACGGGGACATTTGAGATGTGCGTCTCCTCCGCCCCTTGTATCCTCATTCAGTTTGCTTTCCTTTCTTTTCCTTTCAGCCGGGGTGAAGTGTGAGAGGAGGTTCGAGTGAGAGAGGAATGTTTGACCGTTATATTGCACTAGTTAGACCTCATTTGGAACATACCACAAGGATTTGGGATATTTCGGAAAAAATTTAGCAAAAAAGAGTTATATAAATTTCACAGAAAATCCGCTTAATTCGTGAAAAATTGTTACAATAGGTAAACGAGTGTGACAGACCATTTAGGTGAATTAGGCTGGGAGCCACTTGAGATGCGAGGAGAAAAAGCCAGAGAGTGACTTTCAGAAAGATTTAGAACAAACAATTTTAAAATTGACACTAAACGAAATACTATTATGGTCCCTCACTACTCAGATATATCAGACCATAAAGATAATATTAGGGAAATAGATTACAGCCCAGATAAATGCAAATGCTCATTCTTTCCCCAGTCAATCAAGAATAGTGGTAGTAAGAAACCAAATTCACTATAGAAATATTAAAGACATTCCATTTACAAGTCAGGAGAAGATTGAACGTTGCGTTGGCATAAAGTATATTCGTAGGTGCATGTACGTGTTAGTTGATACTATATGTATCTGCATGCGTGTGTTGTTAAGGTTTTTGTAAAATACATATGATATTTTGTGGGTAGATTTCCATGAATTTGTTGGTTTTGCATACGATTTTATTCTAAAATACGAGTGGTGACCTGTAAACCCGCTACACGCGCTTGCGGTGGATTACGGGGCACTATGTATATTTACACTTCTTAACAACTAAATTGTGGTCAGAGTCCGTACTCGCTCCCGGGAACCAGTGCGAATTGATCACAGTGTTCCTAAACCTGCGCCTAACAATAATGTAATCTAATTGTCAACTTTCTTTGTCACGTAGTATTTTTTATGTATACCTGCGTCTTTTGTGGTGACTTAACCAAGTGTTGGTGAAGACTAACCCCTCATACAGAATTCAATTGCCTTCTCGCCGCCATCATTTCTTGTACCTAAACCGTAGTCCCCCACCTCATCACCATCTCTTCCTTCGCATACCGTGGCATTCAAATCCCCCACCACTAAAAAATATTTCCCTGCAGCAGCACGCGATTATGTCCTCTAATGAATTGTAAATCCTAGCGACTTTCTCCTCATGATTCCTTGAAGAAATGTATACCTGAGCAATGACCAAGTTAGCCGGGTGTCTTTCTATTTCTACTAGTAAAACCCCGCGTTTGCTCTCGTCCCCTCCGCTTTTTATTACTCTATAACTCTCACTCCTATTATCCCCGCTATTCTTCCATCGAACTTCGCACACATCTGAAATTTCTATATATCCTGTTTCCATTTCTCGCTTAATAATCTCAAATTTCCTGTCCTCAACATTGTCTTAACATTCCAAGTATCTGTTCTATTAATTCGATCTTTTCATCTTCTGTTCTCCTACTGTCGGTTTATCTTTGTTAGGTGTTTGTGAGTTGACGACCGCGGCAGCCATGCATTTCTTGCTGCCGGACAAGACACATAGCCGATTCGGCCGAGTCCCGTAGTTGTCAGGATTTATATACTCTATACTGTCCGTCATTAAATTTTGGGAGGGATAATCAAGGTGGTATCCCATTTCCTCCCTCAATAGTGTTTTACCGTAACACCATCAGTAAATGGCCGCCCCATTGGGGTCAGACGCCTTTGCAACTACCTCACTGAGAAACAAACGATGCGCCAACTTCCTCTCGTCTGACTCCTAACCTTTGACCTATCAGCATAAGTGACCTTATTCGGAGCAAATATCATTGCTCCTGCCGGTATAGCTTTAGGGGTCATCGGAACGCACAAGTTCTATTGCCGCGTCGAGGTTGTATTTCATGATATATGACATATCAAGTATAACATTCAAAGAACGATAACTGTATTGAAAAAGCAATCCCATAGTAGTAAAGTAAAACAATACGCAATTGAGGTGGTTTCCCCTTTCCTTCCACAATAGTATTTTTAACGTGACACCACGACTAAATGACCGCCGCACTGGGATCAAAGGGGAGATATATATATATATATATATATATATATATATATATATATATATATATATATATATATATATATATACATATATAAATATATATTTATACGCATATATATGCATATATTATATATATATGCATAAATAATATATATATATATACATATGTAATATATATATATATATATATATATATATATATATATATATATATATATATATATATATATATATATATATATGTGTGTGTGTGTGTGTGTGTGTGTGTGTGTGTGTGTGTGTGTGTGTGTGTGTGCAATATATTTATATGTGGGCTTGTGTCTTTTGGCTTTGTACTTTTTCGCATGAATGTCACTTACTTTACTCCTCGTACTTTGGAACTTGAACAGTATATGAAATTCAGTCTGCCCTGTTTTGGACAAAATATTTTGAAAACGGTTTATAAAAAGGAGATACGGTTTATTGAAAACTATAAAAGCCGTTTCTTTTTTGAACTCCCTGTAGTGCTGGTATATAAGAGTTTCTGCTAGCAATGTGTCAACATTGCATTGTGAATTGAATAAGTTGTAATGAGATTTTTCTTGCGTGTTGCCTAAATCTAAACAATGGTCCAGACAGGAAGTGATCATATTAGTTTACAGAGGATATTAAGTGTACTCATACATTTTATATTCATAATTTCTTCTACGACCTTGCTTCGAGATAAGACAAGTTCTCTGAAGGTAAATACTTAAATCGACAAAATTTCGTATTTGTTTGAATACAATTATGTGCTCAAATTAATTTTGTCATTGTCTGAAAATAGAATATTTCTATGGAATATGTGTAGGTGGATATGCATTAAGATTGGGTAATAGTGGTTAAAAATAATATGAATTAATTTTTTCCTGATCTTATTCAATTGAATAAAAATATTCTCCTATGATATTTCCTTCAAGATATGTGAAGCAAAAAGGGTATTTTCTCCAAATAATGGAATATGATAGGTTAGTATGAAATGTATTCATCTGCCTCCATTTGTGTCATGTGAAACTATTCTGAGCTCCAATTGAATTCAATACCTCTGTGTTATGCAATTAAATTTTACAATATCATGCATTTCCTGGTGAGATAATAATCCCTGGTAAAATCATTGACGTGGACTATGGACACCCACAAATTTAACGTATGACTTTAGAACTAACCCAACTTTGCTGGAAATGGAATATTCAGTAAAAGGAACTGGCTACTGAGTCACACAAATTTCGAATTGCCACAAGTCATGCAACCAGGCTATATATACCTTCACGTATTAAACAGTTTTTTTTTCAATTCAAAGGCTTGTTGATAATGCGTTAAAGAAAATCTTTTTTGTGGGGTTTGCATATTCGTTAAGAAGACGGACGAGCCACGCTTATGAGAAAAAATATCCTAATTGTTGATCAATCTAATTTTTATCTGCACAAAATGCTTGAATTCTTACAATCAAAACAAACATTTTATGAGATATGTGAAGACTAATTGAGAATTCTGCAGATACGTGTTAGTCTTTTGCGTCAGAGGATAATTCAGCTCAATAAGAGATTCGAACTCTTGCTCCCGTAGCAGTTATGGATTTCAATTTTGAAAAGCGGAGCTCATGTATCACAATGACTGCACGTTACCTCTCGAAGTGTTCCGTTCCGCTTGGAGTGATGCACCTGCAGAAAGCGACGACGTTTATATCATTCCCCAAAGCGAGTTGAATCAATATACGTGTCCCTTTGCACATGCCCAATTCCTTGTAATTAATTAAAACCGACTCAGGCCAGTCTCAACCCAGGAAGACAGAAAAGAATTAAGCACGCTTTAACCGCATTCACAGCCAGTGACATATCCATGTACTTTACTGGTAGTATATGGCCGAGGTCATTCTTTAGCCTTGTATTCATTGCAAGTTTAATTTATGATGATGTACGAGTGTAATTCAAACTTCAACTTTGCCTTAAAATTGCTTATTACTAAAAAATGCAAAAAGTTTCGTTGCGCCAAAAAATAAAATCTCATTGGAGATTTCTACTTTCTGGAGAGATCTGTAGAGTGTCATGGGAGAAGATTGAGTCCTTTGAATGGAATCGAAAAAGTAATCTACTCTTCATATTTCCTTGGAAAAATGAATAAAAATAAGCAGCCTGCATCTTGAGAACAGCGAGATAATCTTGGTAATCGAATTTGGCGTCGCCCCTCGAGTGCTTCGATTCCCGCAAGTCATAGCTCCCGAAACAGAACGGCGGAGGAACAGTGGATGCGAGGAGTATGGACAGAAAGATAGGATTTTAAAGGAATTCAGGCTATTTTCATTGGGAAATGGAGCGTGGAGCGAATAAGGAAAGTTAAGCATACTTCATGGTTGCTGGTGACCAAATGTCCACAACGGAATTTGTGAATTTTAGAATAAAAAAGTCGTTCATTTAGTTGGAATGAATACAGAAGATGTTCAGGAATTTCAAAATCGTGCGTGGTAGTATTTTTATTCGCCCTGTATCTGTTAGAACGCGTACGGATATAATGCCCGAAAATTTAAATTCATATTAACTTATGAATCCCAGTCAAGGCGAATGATTTTTACACTCTGAAATTGTTGCATTGAAATGCACATTAGCGGATGACTCCGTTAAAAGTTACTGTTGCGGCATCTCCCGCAGTTTCTTTGGAATTTGTCAAAGTGAAAACACTATAAGTGTTTAAAGTTGGCTTTAACCTCGTGGACTGTGGCGCCTCGCGCACGAATATTAATGCCTGTGACATTGTATGTACGGTATTTCGTCACAACATCTTGTTCCTTTAAAAGCCCCAAAATTTCAGAGTTTAAGAAGACGCCTCGGTAGCTTAAGTGGATAAAGCACTCGACCGGATATTGAGGGATCTGGGTTCGAATCCCAGTCAAGGCGAATGATTTTTACACTCTGAAATTGTTGCATTGAAATGCACATTAGCGTATGACTCCGTTAAAAGTTACTGTTGCGGCATATCCCGCAGTTTCTTTGTAATTTATTGACGAAGTTTTGGCCCGTCATCTATGAAAAAAATGCACGGACTCAATCTCAATGCAACAATTTCAGAATGTTAATAATCATTCGCCTTTGCCAGGATCCCGGTCAAGGCAAATGATTTTTACGCTCGGAAATTGTTGCCTTGTAAGGAATATTATCGGATGACTCCATCAAAGGTTACTACTGCGGCTTCTCCCGCAGTTTCTTGGAACACTGTCATCTATTCATAAATGCCAAAATGAGATTCATTTCTTAGATATCTTGTCCGGTAATAGGAATAACGAAGAAGTCGGATGGATAATTGGGGGAGAATTATAATGACATGGCTACCCTGAATAATATTCTGGTATATGTAATATCTTAGTTGAGTACCTGAAAAACGCACAATATTCCAAACTTGTAATACTTGCGATTGCGTTGGGCAATTTTGGACTCAAAATTTAATAAGCTTATTACAAGAGTTGCAGAACTGTGAGTCTTTGTCTACTGGCTAAAGTACAACAGGAATGAGTCCCCAAAAATTAAAATAGAGGTGGCCTCTTGAACTTGCATGCTTAAATAGTCTTCCTTTCACAATGCGTCGTATATTTCTACGTGAAACAATCACTGGTCTTAATGATTCGCTGTGAAAATTCGAGTTAATGTACACCGAATGTGCAAGGCACCTTGTTTTGCTCTCCGGACGACGCCTCTGGTTCCGTGCTCCCATTGGAACCCCGAAGCTCCCCATGAGCAAGACCATTCACGGGCAAGATTGAAAGTGTGACTTCGTGAATGCCGTAAAGAACTTGCCTTGTGTCACCCTCGCGGGAAAAGGAAAGCGAGGGCAAGTATGGTATTTGGAGGATACGGAAGGAGGATGGGTGGGAGCCAGAGAAAGGAATGAAGTGGACGAAGATAATGGAAAGGGAAATATGGGCTTGGTATTGAAAGAGGACACTGAGAGCACGAGAGGAAAGGGAAAGGGAGATAGGAGTGAGAGTGAAAGAGGAGCGGGAGAGGATAAATGAGGGAGAAAACGGAGAGGAGAAAAAGAAAAAGTATGGCAATTCGTTTTATTTCTGGGAGAGTGCGGATTTTTTTCTAGAACGGCGATGGAGCGGAGAGGGGTGGACAAAAATTATTATTTCAATTTGTTTCTTTTTTTATGAGTTGTGAGGGTGATGCGGTTTTTTCGTCGAGTAATGTATGAGAGCAGATTTTTTCACATTTTTTCACGGTTGGAGAGCGGCGGAGGATAAAAAATCATGACATTCTTCTCTGCTAAAACTCTCTTAGTCATCCTCGCTATCTCTCTGTCTCTCTCTCTCTCTCTCTCTCTCTCTCTCTGTATGTCTATCTCCTCCCCCCCCCCTAAACCCCCTCATGCCCTCTGTTCAGCTCATCACTCACCCCATCTCTCTACGCTGCGAGAGGAATGGATGTATTTATTTGTTCCCAGGATTCGCCAAAACTCCGCCGCAGATGCCAATTCCGGAACCACTTCATGTCACAAAAAAGTGCCCTCGAAGCTGGGAATCACGTTAATTCATTTACAGCGTATATGCACGGCGCGCACACGTGACATCTATATTTCTCGAAAGTGTGAGAATCCGGGATGATAGTTTGCACAAAAATGATAATTTCGAGAACGAAAGGAATTTTTCTTAGGTCAGTCCCGAATTCATTCGGCTAAATTGAAGAATTTGCCGAAAAATGTTTCGTTTTTTTCATCGAAAGTGATAATTTGTCGCTAGCAATAACTACAGGATACATTTAAACCTCAATTTCCAACTTTTACTTGACAAAAATTGTCAGCATAAAATATGTCTATTTTGAATTAATCGATTGTTCAATATGACTTCAATGTCTCAAGCCAGATATAAATATTTAGCGTAATAATTGAATTGCAGAAGGTAATACGAAATTGGTATAAAATAACATGGACGCTTTGAAATGAAATTCACAAAATAATTTGAATTTAACGGAATAAATGACTCCTACGGTGAGTTATAAAAGGCGCATAAATCATAGCTCGTATTTTTAATTTTTTTGATAGATATTAAAAAAATATTATCAGGCGTTATATTATGAAGTGGGAGTTCATTTGTAGCTACAATTATCCTCCATCAAGTGCCTCACAAAATAACGTTCTGGTAGGTGGAAATGGATTCAAAAAACATAGTATTAACGATGAAGTTGAGTAAGTATAAACCTAGATAAAATTAATGGAAATTCACTAGTGTTGCTTCGTAATGATATGATTTTATTTTCAAAATAAATATTTTTAATCCATAAATATTATGTTGCAAAAAAGAAATAAAATAGAGGTGGTAATTGCGTTGGCAAATTTCTCCCACACGTAATCTCACTCTGCTAATTAGGGGCTGATATCATTTTCGGGCATCAAATATAAGAATTCAAGTGTGCAATAATTGTTTCTACAATTCTGGATGTCAGAAAATCCACATTGTATCAGATAATGTAAACCCTCGGAATCTCGAGTATGGGAAGTGTAACAGCGTTAAACACACGTATGGTAAATCTTTTGTAAAACTGTGTAGCATAAGAATTTATGTTGTAGATATCAAACAATTTCATGCAATTAGAATTATGTTTTCTCCCCAGGCTGTACGGAATGACTTTTGAGAGAATGATTTATTTTCAAAGAACTTATTTTATAATTTAATGAATAAATTTTATGAAATTTCGTTAATTGCTCAGTACAAAGCTAATGAAAAATTTATTTACTCGTCCAATATATGTGTATGTAGCCTTTTGGTGGAAAATCCGATGAAAATCAAGAAAATAAGCGTTTGACTATAGATATTTTCATAACCGTTGTATGCGTTTACAGGAAGTGTTTGCTATTTAGCGCAAAGATTTAGATGCCCCTCGGGAGGGAAAAATAGAATCTGAAGCGGGTTTAGTTCAAATATTGGGTATAAGTCTCCCTTATATCGAGCTTTACATTCCAAATCACGGTCCTTGGCTTGGAATGCGATGAAATGGGATAAAGATTGAGGGGGAAAATTTAAGGGATACAATTTGGAATGAGGTGTAAGCAATTGCTATTACCTATTTTTTGCAAAAGGAAAGGTGTGGCCAAATATATTAATTCTATTTTATTTTTATTCGCGGCCCAATTGATACCAAAGCGTACAGGCCTGTAGGAAAGTCTGTATTCGTATATTATTTACAAATAATCGTACATATTTAGGCGTCGTAAACATATCCTCTTACCAAATGAACTCAAAACCAATTCTATTTGTAATTTGATGTAAATTGATACTCCAAATTGCATGCTCTCAGGTTTTAACTGTTTCTTTGAATATTTTCGATGTAGCCAATGAAAATTGTATTTTAACCTATTTTCCAACAGAGTGTCATTTATATTAATGAGAAAACCTAAAGAGAGGTTGTGAGGAATATATCGCGCAATTTACAGAATCAGTTGTTTGTTATTTTCTTAACTTTAACCAAAAACATCCACTAATTGTGTTGTTTTGAATACCATCCAACTTATCGAGCATTTCTCTAAACAGCAAGTAGTTGCTGGCCAGAGAATTGATTTTAGTGATTTAACCATTGTATTTGACAATTCAATGCCTTACCATCCCTACCAACGGCCCTTCATCAACTTCCTGGGGAAATGTAATATTTAAGTTGTGCTCACATTTAAAATTCCTTTTTTCCATGTAAAACTCTAAAAATATAAAATAAGATGAAATAGATCAATTTAACAGTTTTAGCATAAAATATACATTAAAAAATAAAAAAATATCTTAAAGGAAGCCGATACATTCTGCAAACACCCATGACTTGATATAATAGGGGAAGGCTTAGTACATTGCATATTAACACAGTAATGGGGAGTGATAGTTCCTTTCCCTGTATGCTGCTGGGGGTTTGGCTGGTGATCTGATTCCCAAAAATTCACGCGACCCACGTCAGTTGTCTGTGGGCCGTTACAGTGTGCTAACCACTACAAAATCGGGCCCCTGTTCGAGGTTCGCGTCACGAATTAACGATACAGTGTTCCATGGGGCAACGATAGACGATACAATTTTGTGTTAAGCTCGGATAATTGGGTTCGGGAGATAAATCAATGAGCCAAGTGTTGGTTTTCCGTTGACACAAGATGTTTCGGTAAGATAGAGAGGAGGTTGATGATGAGGAATGCCGAGAGCATCCATCAACTGCTCAGTGTGATTGAAACGTGCAAAAAGTGAGACAATAGCTCAGTTATGATTAACCCCCATGTTTCAGGATGTCTGCAGAATAATGCAATATTCAGAAAACCCCAGTGCATTACATTCTTACAGAATATTTAGCCAGGAGAAACTTGTGCAAAAATGTTCCCCAAGGTGCTGTCCAAAGACTGCTTGTGTGACATTCTTACCTTTGACTTCTTGGACCACGGTGAAAGTGACCCGAATTCTTTTGAATAGGTGATTATTGGTAATGAGACATGGGTCTTTGAGTACGACCCTAGAGTAACCCACTTGAGTAGCATTTAGGAATAGTGGTTTATGTCAAAGAGGCATTACGACATGCCTAAATGTGGGTCCTGTTGATGCCTTACAGGAAGCACAGCAAAACTGGCGGAGGCACTGGCTGTGGTGTGTCGATACATATGGGTGCTCTTGTGAAGAGTTTTAGCAATTTGCCCTTTGATCTGGGCTAAATGTTTTCCCCAAAATTATTCCTTTCATTTTTGGGAAGTACCTTGTATTTACATAACTGTGGAGCTCATTTCAGTCAGATTAGTCAAGTGGGTAACGGTAACTGCTAAACTGGAGGTCATGGGTTCAAACCGTGCCTTAGATGGACGATGGTCTCCTGAAAAATAAAACGGCAAGATGGATAACCTGGGATTATAGTAGGGTACATGCAATCTTCGAGAGAGAGAGAGAGATGACACAAGTGACAGAAAAGGTTTTATGCATACTTTTTTCCAGAAAAGGTTGTGCATGATTGGATACTTTCTTAGTAATTACATCAAACTCTTAACAAAAACCATCCAAATTTCGGTAAAAATGTTCAAACTATGTCTAAATTTTATTTCTTCTTGAAGAAACCTTTCATAGAATATCAATGAATATTCCAATGAATTACAACCTTCTAAGTGCGTGCGCTATGCTATCATAGCAGATTGTTAAATATTGTTTTATGTAATGTTCGATGGCTTCAACACGAATAATATTTGGTCAATACAACAAGTACAGGGTTTTTGCTATTAAAATAAATGCAAAAGTGCAGTTCCTTTCCTTTCTTACGGTCTCTTTTACATTTCATTTGCGAAGTCTTCTGTTTCGATAGCGCGAATAATTAGATCCAGATATTTGGATTTGCCGAAATTTTCTGAATCTCTCTTGAGGTGGTTCCTCAAAAAAGGCAAATGCATATTGTCATTCTCTTCTTATTATTTCAAAACCCTTCCCGCATGACCGCATTAGAATGCCATTAAATAGTCTAGCGCTCTTAACAGTATTGCTTGATCTGCTTTGTCCGTATTTAAGTTTCCCCTTCCATCCCTCGTCTCTCTCTCCCCGTGGGGGATCCTCCTGCTACCTGCAGCGTTGGGTCACATTCCCTACCTTTATCCTTGGGGAGGAGAGCGTTTTATGTTGCATGTTCATGTGGTCGTGGGACTTCGCCTTCTTAGTTTTCATATTCTGGCTTGTGCGTTGTTGGATGGATTTCATGCTGCATCCTTTGGTGCAATTGTTTGTTGGTTTATGGTATATGTGTTTGCATGAGTGTTGGATGAAGGGAATTTTGCATGAGTGTGTACGCCACTATGGGTGTAGTTTTGCATATACTCGTGTGCGATGATTTTGCATGGTTCCTTTTTACGGGTGGTGACCTAACACCCCACCGCCACACGTCCTTGCGGCGGCTAATGTAGATGTAGATTGTATCATTTCTCTCGTAATATTTTCAATCCAATATTTTTGTGTGACAGCCATTGATAAGGATAAAATGGCAGGGAGCGTAGGACATTTGCAGCCATTTCGTTAAGGACGTGAATCAAAGGCAGGGTAGGTCATTCCTTTATTTCCAACTCTTCTACACTTCCTTCATGGAGCACCCAAACAAATGCACAACACAGCCTCGCTCCGGGCACGCCAGCATCGCAAGACATTTGCCACGCCGCCCCACCTCCCTCGCCGCAGCGCGCGAGTGAGGAACACCGGCGCCATCTTACTCCGCTCCGAAAGGGATATTTTGTCCGCGGGCGCTTCCAGGTCGCCCGTAATCGCATCTACTCTTTAAAGGAGACGTAGTGGGTGGGGGTCAGCGGAGGGGGGCAGGGCGGATGGCGGCGCCAATGCATTGGAACGCGGCGGCCAAGCGAGTGACCAAAGCGGCGGGGGGGGGGCACGCTCTTTTTCCATTCGTGCACTCACCTTCCCTACCCCGGGAATAAAATTGGAGGGGAAAAAACAAGTGACGGCTGGAACCCGAGTGTAAAATAGGGGAGCGTCCAACTCACTCCAACGACCGAATCACTGACGAGAATGCGCTTTAGCCCTCGCATCGATTATTAACGTCCGACGCGAGAGATCGATTACTATCGAATTGACCGAGTCATTGAGTTCCGATGGACCAGAGTTGGAGGGGAGAGCTGAAGGGGAGGCAAGGTTGGGACAGGAGATGGGAGGGGGATGGAGGGGATTTTGGGGAACGGGGCGAGCCGGGAAGAACTCCGGAGTCTATGGTTTTCTCGTTTCCCGTGTTGGTCGCATGGTAGCAGCACCTTCTCCTCTCCAGCTTTCCAATTCTCTAGCCACCATCCCTCTACCCTCCTCGCCCCTCGCACCCTGGCTGGCTGCTCTTTTACAGGGAGGTCCTCCACGCACGTGAAATACTCTTGTCTCCCCCTCCACCCGGACACCAATTCACACATACAGCAACACCCGTCACGGCAAAGAAATAGAAGGCGTGATGACTCATATGTTACGCCGGATTTTTGTATTTGCGGCTCTGGCCGTGGAAGCGATAGGGGGCATTCAATCAGCCGCTGGTGCTTTGGATGGTGCCACCTGACGTCTCACCTTTCTGGAGAAAATTATGCTGTTTCGTGTTGTTGTCGTTACTGCCGTTGCAAAAAAATTAGCGAATGAAACGCGCGAAGCGGAACCGCCGTAAATTCTTCACCGCTGCCGGCAGCTGGAGTTTGTAAAAAAAATAAGAGGAATCCTGTGGCGCGTGTGTGCTGAGTGCCTATATTACGCGAGGAAAAATGTCACCAATCTCTTGATAAAAGGAAAGGATGTGCTATAAATATAATTGGCCGTAATTTGCGTTATCAAGGGATTCCGAGAATATTTAAGCGAAATTCAACCGAATCCCGAATAATTTATAATGCGATGTAACTTTTCTTGCATCCTACAGCAAATGTGGTTATGTCACTAGCAAATTTGAGAAGTGAGGACATTAACACTAATTTTTTTTAAAGTTTTATGAGGCGAAAATTCGGTGGCATTTATCAATATGAGCCACGAGTGAGTCTGCAGCCATTGTAGCTTATACGATTTTAAATATTATTATGGACTCTCCTTCGACGATTATTGTTAAAAATTCTAAACATTTTCTTGCTACCGAAAATAGCTGAAATGTAAGTCTATTCATTCTATAATGCTTAGTACTTAATTAACATTTTGGCTCAAAATTAAACTCATTGTACTTTGCAGGACAAATGATGGATCGGTTGTATTATATATTATGATAATACACACGAACATATGATACAGTGCAATCGCTAAAAATGGTTTAATTCTTACAAAATGAAATTTGATTTTGAAAACTGGCGGATAATATCATTTTCTCTAATTATTATTCTCAGAAATTTTCTATGAACAGGAAATGGTGCAAACAGCAGCACACTCAAGACTTTTTATGCCTCTATGGTTGCAAAAAAATCAGTTTGTCATTTCAACACTTGACACAAAAATTAAGTGTATTAGGCGTATCCGAAATATATCCGACCTGCGTTCATATCTCTGCATTGGTGCTAATCTTCGTCATCCGGGTCATGGTATCCTTCCAAGTAGTTTTGCCCATTTGATTCAACCACACGCTCCCAGCGGTGCTTCCACATCTTAAAGCAGTCCTCGAACGCAGATTTTGGAATTTCCTTCAGCTCGCGCGTCGCATTACTCTATGTCGTCGAACCACTTTCCTTTGAGCGCCATTTTTAACTTTGGGAACATCCAAAAGATGCAGGGAGCTATGCCGGGACTGCACGGAGGATGGAAAACCTCTACAATCTTGTTTTGCCAGAAATTGCTGTACAATACCAAATATGCTGGTATTTTCTTCTTATGTCATCACGCAATATTTTCAGAAATTCAACGTTATGGTCTTGGTTGATCGTCTGACCTCTTAGAGCTAATTCGCAGCGCACAACACCCTCAAAATTAAAAAAAAAAGTAATAACGCAGGTCGGATACTTTTCGGACACATTTGGTATGTACAATACTTGATTATGGGACGCTATCAAGGCCAGCCAGCTGTGCATGTATTTCTTAACCTTAAGTATAATTTAAAGATACGTTATCTTTAAAAACTCGGAAAGCAATTTTCTATGTGCCATCAATCATTTGTTACATTTTCTCACACGGTAAACCTAGTGGGTGAAACTTAGATCACGCACAAGCGAAGGAAGAACAGCATTTATTTTTCCTAGAGTTTCTGCTCAAGAGAGAATCAATGATCTCAAGTTACCCAACGAACTCGGATTGCGAGATAGGAATAAATTGGCGTCATTTTTGACCAACTCAACTCTGAAATCAGTCGCGGCGTAGCTTTGGTTTCATTTAATATTATAATTCTGAACTTGAGGACGAATCTTTCTCCCGACCTTGTCTTTTGACATCAAACTCCTGGTGCTACTGTTGACATCCAACCTTTAACTTCGATTTGGATTTGAAAATATTTATCGTTCACGCTCAATAATTCTATCTTCCTTCTTCATCATAGATATAATCATTTAACTGTGTTTACGTGTATGGAAACGATGGTCTTTCCTCGTGTATTCAATTGGTTGGCAATCAGTGATATTCAAAGGCATTGATTTTTCTGTCCACTGGGCAACTTGACCTTTTCCTCGACCGTATCCTAGGCTCAGTTACTGATTTGAACCCTGAATGGCAATGGTCAGATGAAACTACTTATTTTTCTTGAGAATCAGCATCTGGAAATAAAAAAATAACTAAGGGAATAAACGTACGTATGAACTAAATGACTGGTTTTTAGAAGAGAAACCCATTTTGTCGGCTATTTGAATGAAAAATCCTAAGTTAATCTAAATTTTCTATTTATGCGTTTATCGCGTTTTTTGCAATAAAATTGTGCAACCTCCTTCTCAACGTCTTCTGCGTGTATGCGCTCACGATGGATCGGACGGAATGGCGAATGCGTGTGTATAGTAAAGGGTTCCTAAAAAATTGAAATTAAAATTCTGACGCATCCATTCCCTATTGAAACATGCAGTTGGAATAGCAATGATCAAATTATTTACCTCCTCCACACAATGGCATAAGTATATCCGAGGTATTCTCAATCCAAATTAACTAGAGAAAGTAAAGTGATTACGGGGTCTGACGAAGTATGCCAATTAATTAATAGCCAATCATTCACTTAGGGTAAAGGTTTGTCGCGTATTTCATGCGTAGAAACCGTAATGGAGGCTAATTGTAAGATATCAATGTGAATCTTCACACTTTGCATTAATCAGTCACCATAAACTTCTGTTTAATGGCACCTTTATTTCTAAGGGTATTATGCTCACGTACTCGTACTTGAGGGTGAACTCTACGTCTAATATTGGGCATAGATTTTATGGTTTCCTAGCATGCTGTATTACAGAGGAGAAAAAAAATGTCTTACCCTATTACCGTTTATCCTTTATTGTTTATCAACGGCAGATATCTCCAAATAATATGGATTTTAAGCGTGTGGCGAGGAAGGAAAGGGGAAACCGTGAAGCGTATGGATTTGGAGAAGTAGGTTCAGCGGCCTTAGCTCCAAATCAGTTAATGGCGCGGAGAAGACATCAGCGAGGGGTATTGAAAAACTTTCCTAGTTTTTGGAGTTTGTTTTTATGAAGCCGAAGGAGCAATCTAAGTGGATGTCATCTCTATATCCCACCGCGGCTTCTCATTTACTCTTGATCCTTGGCAAATCCAGCTTTCACTCGAATCCCCACGAATCATCAGAACGTTTTTTCAACGAAAAAGGGAAGGGTTCGTTTATTCAAGTACACGCCCCATCAATTAGTACCGTAAGTAGCTAAAGTAGTAGAGATGGTTGGATTTAAAATGCGCCACAGCAAAAGCCTTACGCAAAAATTGAAAAAAAAAGAAGTTGGCCGTTTTATGTAAATTCCAGTCTTGCAAAAATGTGAAAGAATCCTATAATTGGTAGTGGCTGCATTCTTAAATCTTATGAGCCGACGAATATCCCTCCCTATCTCGATACGATGAGTCAATAAGGAGATGTGTGTTCCATTCCACAGAGTTCATTCAGCATTAACAAACATGCAATGAATCTTCAGAGGAGTGGGTAAATATTTGTTATTTGGCTTGCCGTGGTTTGTTCGTGGCGTCAATAGATTCCACCAACAGCGTGATGAGCGCAAGTCAAAGTGGTTAAGACTTCAAACACCCAGGATCAATCTATCTATACCAATTACCCTTTTTGCCTTACGTTGCATTTACGAGAGTGAGTTATCCACGTAGATATAGCGTCACTTTCATTCCCTGTCAGGTTTTCATCACTGTAAAATAGGATAACTGTATTTCCAAATGCATTTGTCGCATTCCAAATTGAGCATAATTTCCTCTGGGAAATATCATGTAAATCCATGAAATCAGATTTTGCATTTGTGAATGTAGATTGTATAAATAAGCATTCTAACTGTGGTGAACTTTTAAAGTAATGCATTTCAATCTAATTGACATCTATTTTAAAGCGTTTCACGAGTGAGTTTGTTGGATACAAACTAATATTGTACACCTAGAACTTGGGAGTTCCTTCACCTGATTAAGATTCTTGTAAATTTTTTTCCTGAGTTATCCTGTTGCCTCTAATTCAGTTCTTTTGTCGCAATCAAACACCGAGCTCTGAATAAAAGCGGGTGTGTACTCGTTTTGCCCTTCAAATAGATTCTGGTACGTCTGCAATTGAATATTTTCATATTTTTTCTGCCCTAAGTAATTTAAAATAGTTAATGTAAACGTCAATCAACTAATCTTAAGTATTTGGACCTTTTAGGTCATGCGCTAATTTTACAAAGTTACCCGTCCACCAATTCGAGTATGGGAATAAAACTAAACTTTTTTGAGCGTATCCGTCGTTTGCAGAACTGAGCCCTTGGGTTTCTCCTCAGAATTTTCGCCGAATGTGCAGATGCTCTGAAGTTACGAAAGGCTCTAGGAAACTTTGGTTCCCTTTGGGAAGCCCTTTTCAAACTTTCAAGGGGAAGTGATTGCCCTATTCCCTCGGTTAATCCTCAGTTGAAGCAGTCCATATAATTAGTGTGCTAGAAGAAAGGATTTACCGTGAAGGTATTTTTTCACGCATCCCTTATTTTCTGTAATACTACGCTCACATTCGTAGAAAAAAATTATGTAGGGAACCAGCAAAAACATCACTTTGTTCTAATTATGATTTATTCTGAATTGCATTTAATATTACCTGAATTCTCTGGGTAAAAATCTGAATTTTATCTTTTCCGTAGCTCTCTCGGCATTTATTAATTGCCATACATTTTTTAATGTTGACAAATGTGACCGAAAATTTAATGAAAGTGGTTTCATGCTACGAAAGTCTACCATAAAAGGGGAAAGTTACTGTTTTCGATGTCTTTTGGCAATTGTGATCATATCGCCTACATTAAATTGCAGACTACTACAACATATGCAATGCAGGCAAAGCTATGAGTATTAGCGTCTGCCATTCTGCCCCATGGTGCCTGTCATATTCTGCGTACATCTGAGCAAACACAGCAAGCCGCCGCAATGGCGCGTGAGTTACAATGGCCTAGTACTATGTTTTCCGGGAAAAATATATAATTAATTAATTACTTTCAGCTAATATGCGTAAATGTTCTTAGACACCGGTCTAAGCGAATGATTTTTACACTCAAAAAGTGTTGCATTTTAGTGTTTTCAGCTTTAAATACAAGTTAAAATTCAGGCTAACAAATGGCGTTCCATACCGGTGGCTGGTGAATTGTCAAAGGAAGCGTATATTGTATTTCAGGTAGCTTAAACCCAAACTTATGGCTTTCAAAAACACTTTGTAAAACTCTTATTTCTGTTTGCCACCATCCTGCGAGGCAGATTCAGTTGCCTTTATCCGTTGGAATAAAGAGCAAAATTTCTTGGATATAGCGGAGTATAAAAAGTGTATGGAAGAGATAGTGAGTGAGAGGGTGATGATTTCAGCCTCGAGAGTAGAGAAAAGTTCAGTAAAATGCGGAAGAACAAGAACTGGGATATGCATAGAGAAGTTTCAGGGTCTGATACAGTGTATAATGTAAAGAAAAATGGGTACTCATTGTACAGGAAATGCCCTAGAGTCTTCGACACACTGTGATAGTTTTCAAACCCAAATCCCGCCTATGTGACCGCTCCTTCGAACGCTTCCAGGAATACACAACCCGTTTACCTCACCCTCATGAGGGAGCCACCCTCGCCAAGTCATGTACGGGTTTAGACCTGAGGATGATGACGAGGACTCCCAGAGAGGACTCGGAAAGGCGGGAGGAAAGGCGGGGTGGAGGCGTCAGAGGCGTGCGTGGGGTTTATTTCAATGCAAACTCTTTCCTCAGCCGTCGCCCCTACACTCTCGCCTCCGCTCTTTTACCTCCTCCGTACATATATCCTCTCTCCTCTTACTTAGTCCAACCCTTCCTTTGGACATCGATTCTAATCGGCCCTCATAGCTCTCGACAGGCGCACTCTCCGCCTCTCGTTCGGGACACCTGCTCCTGCCACTCTGGACCGAAGGGCTCCCTGGCCTCCTCTTCCGCTCCATCTCCTGTACCCTCTGTCCCTCGCGGGGCAAGAGTGGAGGAGAAGTGGCGTGGGAAAATAAAAGAAAGCTGCTTCCTCCCTTTCTGTGACCTCGCATTTCTCTCCCTTCGCGTTCCATTTTTTCAACCCTTTCTCTCTCTCTATCTCTCTCTCAGTTTCTATTTCCTTCTACCTATCTCTCTATATCTTTCCTCCCTTCAACTAAGTTCCGTCGGAGCGTTATAAAAAAACACCCTTCGTAACCCCCTGCCATCCAATTTAGGTCTCCCTCTGCGAAACCTACCCTTTTCTTCCCGTCATTTTGGCGGTATTCTTTCCATTACTCCGCCCCTAATCGGGCGAAGTGGTCTTTATCTTCGTCACCGCATTAGATGTCGGAATGTTTGGTGTCCTTGTTTGTAATGCAATTGCGAACTTAGATTGAATCATATCGTGCGCTGTTAATGGATAAACATGTTGAGAATAAATGATTTAGGCAGGGGGGAATGATTCTACATCTACATATGCATGCATACAATTACCCGCGAGCCGACACAAGTGCGTGTAGCAGGGGCTGTTAGGTCACCACCTGTAAAAGCAAATGAAACCACTTGCAAAACCAACAAATTCATGCAAATATACACCCATAGAAGCGAATACGATATTCATGCAAAAACTGTTTCAACTTACGCGTACGCAAATACATATACTAATAACGGGGATACATCTGCACCTACGAATACACCTCGTCTACGCAACGTTTAATCTTGTTCCGACTCTTGAATGAAATGTCTTTAATAATTTTATAGTGTCTCTGGTTTCTTACTATTATGATTCCTGTTTATCCGGGTAAAGAACGATTACTTGTATCAACCTTTACTGTAATCAACCTCCCTTCTCCTATCTTTGTAGTCTGATCTAGTTAGATTCGATATACCTGTCCTTCAATACTTACTCCAGTGGTGCGTTATTGCTGGCCTAGAGGATAAATTTATGCCAAGCCATGCAGAGATATATGGATAGCTATAGTGACCCAGCAGGGCATATGATATCGAGGGTGAACGCATTTCAAACAAATGATTTGGTTACCTTTACTGGGGAAAGTAAGGAGAAAGTTGTGAAGTGCATTCAAACGGTGAAATCTTCGAACCTCGGTGTCGGCGAGTAACGTTGTCGCCTGCCAACCCCAGGGGTTGTAAGTTTGATTCCCATCTTGATGGACTTACTTTCACCCACGGCTGTTATTTTTTTGTATTTGAGTCATATTCTTGTTAAGAATCCGATTAAAATGTAAGAAATAAGGCTTTAATTGGATAAGTACTGAATAAGGAGCATAAAATTACCTATATGACTCTCCATTGCCGGGATGCCACCACGTAGGTTGTTTTTTGGACAACAGTTTCGCCAGTGTTTCGGTCGAAGTAAACCTGAAGACGCTTGTTGGAACACGGGCGAAACAGTTGTCCAAAAAACAACCTACGCGGTGGCGTTCCGAGAATGGAGAGTCATTCATCTGAACGCCGCCGAAAAATCTACGATCTAAAATTACTCATACAATTGAAAGATTTTATTTTTTGGCGCGTGTAAGATGGTCGGTCGATGATCTTGAATGGTTTTCATTTAATTTGAGAGAATATACCATCGTTAATCTTTCTCAAGCTTCTGAGTGCCGCAGAGTTTAAGATTTACATTTTTAGATAAAGTTATTCAAAGCCCCTGCTCATTGAAAAAGTAACTATTTCAATGAACAAAGTAACTTACAAATGAGAGCCCGTTACATTGATGACTTATTTGGTGATTGGGCTGAGCGCTGAGAAATGGACATTATTACCTTGTCTACACCACCGAATAAAAAGAAAAGGCCGAAAAGTTACTTTTTTCAGCTAAAGAGCCAACGAATGAACATATTTCTAATAGATTTACATGAGAAAACCGAGGTTCTACCACTAATTCTCACAGTAAATTCAGGCGTTGTTTTGTAGTTGAAAGGGTTGAGGGGAGGATGGCTTTAGTTGGTGAAATTGAAAGAAGTAACTAATGAAGCCAAATAAAAGAGTAACTCCTTGCGATTCCGTGGATTTATTACACTGGAGTGCTTTATTGTCGTTCCTCTCGCGTACACATGCACCCTCTACGGATTATTCCACGACCGCATTGCAATCAACTCCCCGGGGATTTGTGCTTTGCTCAAAATTTCTCTTTCCCGACACATTGCATTTTCCGACACCAAGGAAGAAATCCTAATGCCCCCCCCCCACCATCTCTGGCTTCACTGAGGAGAATCAGCCTTCCCCCACAACGTAGTAATCCACGAGAATTCTTCGCGGAGTATTCCCACTCGCTCTGAGCGTCGCTTTTCGAGGCGTTCAAAGCATCCCATTAAACAGTCCCCCACCCCGGCGACGCTCCCAATTTTCGGGCCGCAAAACCTTCCCCGCCGCATACCCGTCCTGCGAGTGCAGCCATCCCCGGCGCCCTTTCTTAAACACTCGCGGCTTCATATTTTCCCCCGCGGTGTCTCCCACGGGAGGAGGGAGCCAAGCATATCCAAGCAATCCCCTTCGCCCCCGATGCTCTCATTTACCCTTCAACTCTGCCTGGAGAAAACCTTTATTTCAACGCCCGAGTGATTCCAGAGTGAGGTTAATACAATTACCTCGGCCTCCGATCTCTGCCCATTTCTCCACGAACGTTCGGCTATCTGGTGATAAATATAATCTAATCAGGGAAGAACTCAAATCTTGAACAGCATGTGCTACATTCTTTGTTGTTCTCATAAAAAAAAACTAAGCGCTGCCTTTGGACACTTCAAAAACAGCGGGCTTGTGTAATCAGTTTATAATTTAACACGGGAACCATTTGAAATATGAGAACAGCTTACTGAGAGAGAAAATATGAGAATTTAGCTTACCGAGGAATTAAGAGAAAAGACAAGGATCAATTTCAAGATAGATAAGCATCAAGTAATTCAGCATTGGATAAAATAGCTTTTACCGGAGCAAACGCTTGCATGTCATTGAAACGCTAATCATTTCAAGCATTTTTACATCCAAATTTGCGAATTTTTCCCAAAATGTAATGTTACAGTTGATTATGAAATTTTCTCTGGTCTTCCACCGGGTCAGGGGCTCAACGTTGGCAGACGTTTGAAGCTCGACTCTAGCATCGTCCTCAGGCCAGATCCGTACCAACTCTGTATAAATATATATATGTATATATATATATATGTATATATATATACATTATACATATATATACACTCATACATATAAATATATATACATACATATATATATATACACACACATACATATAAATATATATATATACATACATATATATACATATATATATACATATATATATACGATTGTCCGGAAAAACTCATACGAGCGGCACAATAATGAGCTGACACAACATAACACAAATAGAAAAGAATAGACACATATAAAAGAACACTTACACGGTAAATTGTTCGAGCTTTCGGCCCTCTCAGGGGCCTTCTTCAAGAGAGACTGAAAATATGCTATGGATCAGGAAAGGGGAAAGAGTTATGGGCGTGGAGGGGAGGTGTGGAGGGGAGGTGTGGAGGGAAGGCTGGGAGGGAAATTAAATATGGCGGTTAAGGGTGGGAATTTTGAAGGAACGGAAGGATAGTATGTAGGCGGATTCACGAGTTCTCACCTCTATGTTGGTAGCTGAATCAGGTAGGGATTCTAGGTTGCTGAGGGAAAAACACTGGTCGAATGAAAGGTTGTGGGAATTAGCGTGTGAAGGGATAGGAAGAGATGAGAGTGAGGCAGAATTACAGGAGTACCGGTGATTATTCATTCGGATGGATAAGGGGGTAATGCATTCGCCTATGTAAAAGGAAGTGCAATGTTCGCATGATAAAAGATAAATAATGTTTTTTGAGAGGCAATTAGCGTGGGAACGAGGTGGGGGGGCTATGAGGGGATGTAGGGAGAGGGGAGTAGGCATAATAAGAGGACAGGTTTTACATCGGGGGCGGTTGCAAGTTGGGGAAATATTGGGAAATTTGTCACGGGGGGCGCCAAAGGGTTGGTGGATCTCAGAAGGTTTTTGAGATTGGCGGGTCGTCTGTATGCGATAGATGGGCATTGGGGTAGTAAGGATGAGGTCGCGTCATTGTCATGTAAAATTGGAAACAGTTCTTTAAGGAGGGTTTTCAGTCTGTGTGATCCGGGGTAATAGGTGGTGCAAAGGTTGAGTCCTGCGTCAGATGTGGGCTTGTTATTGTGTGGTGTGTGTGGTCGGGTGGAACGGTGGATTTTATTTCGTAGTAACTGTTCTGGGTAACCGCGTTTGAGGAGTGCAAGGTGTAGATTGGCAAGGTATTTGTTGAGAGTGGCTGTGGTGTTGCAAATTGGTGTTGCAAATCTCTCTCTATCCGCGGAGTTGGTTTGTTGGCTATGTGTTGGTTTTGAATATTGTTTTGCTCTCTTTACGGGTGCTGAACTAACACTCCCCGCCACAAACCCTTGCGGCGGTTTGCGGGGTATTATATAGATGTAACCAACAGAGAGGCAAGTGACTTCGTTTCGTCAACTTTAATTGAGTGGAGTCCATACCAATTCTTTATTCAACGATGGCTGATTTCTCCATCTTTCGCTGTCTGTCGTTGGCGTTCCTTTACTCTGGTCTCAATGGCCCACCTTCCCATAAATCTCCAGCAACGTCTCTCCGATGTAGACGTCTTCGCATGCACAAGGAACTTGTTAGATGACTGGGGTTATGAGGCCAATTGGGTTCTTGACACTGACGAGGAAATCTCTGATTTTTTCCGATTGTATGTGGCAGGTCTCGATTTTGGGCCTCGCCAATAACCTGGTTATTTTCTTGGATACCGAGGATACATATGGTAATTAGGCCCCGGTGAAAGATCGGCCAAATTGGAGCCCCTGATCTGGTTGAAGACCCGAGAGAACTTCATTAAACTGATACGCCGGGTAAGGACCAGGTCATATGACTTCAGCTGATTTTATTCATAAAAATTTATGTTTTGATTTTATTTATATTTTGATATTCTATTTACTATTATATTATTGCTTTTAAATACTATGCTCGTACCAGTAGTTCCCTTATATATCTTCAAACATATAATCTTCGAAAACAAAAGGAAAGGAAGGTGACATTAATGTATTATAAAGAAGAAAAAACATTCATGGTAGCCTTCATATCTCCCCCGTTAGCAGAATTGAGGGATCTCCTGGTGATCAGCATGTGCCACACTCAAAACTCATCGTATTATTAATGGCGAGGTGGGGAAACTGCAAAAGCAGGTGAATTTTCGGGAGAAAACAACACTTGGCATAATTGTAGTTTTGAAAACATTAATAGAGAGAATTAAGCATATCAGGGTATTGACTTTGCGAACGTCTTAGATTAAATTATAATGGATTATTCAGTTAGAATAATTACGGAATGTTGGAGTTTACGAGAGGGTTAGACGACTCAATTGAGACTTTTAGGTGCAAATAAGTGAAATTATCTAAATTATGGTAGACTGGAATTAGTGGAAGAAAATGTGCTTTTTAATGATGATGGGAAAAATGGTATGTTGACTGGTGCTTTTTAACTTACAGGTGGAGAAAGGGGTGGAATTGGAAGGTCTTGAACTGGAAACTTAGGAAAATAGCAGGGGGATGAAGTCAGTTATTTTTCCAGATGACTTTGCCCATGCCAGTAGTACAGAAAGGTAAAGGTAGATTGGAGTCTTTTGAAATGTGGGTGTTGGAGAAGAATGGAGAAGGTGAAATGGACCGAAAGGAAAACAAATGAGGAAGTACTTGGTGTGATGGGCGAAGAGAGGGGTATATTGGGAGAAATCCTATAAAGGCAGGAAAAATGGTTGAAGCGAAGGTATTTATCGGCAGTGGAATGTTGAAGACGGTAATAGAGGGGAGAATGTTAGGCAAACGAGGAAAGGGAAGGAACAGGATAGGGATGCTGGACGGGTTAAAGGAAGAATGGAAGTACACAGAGATAAAGAAGGAGTCGATGTACAGTAGGATGCTGGATTGTGTTTTGTTAGGAGTCGCAAAATATTAATTTAGCTGTTATGTCCATCCAAAATCGACCTTAACAGATAGATTACATTAACATACTATATGTAAATTCCACAGAAACTTCGGGAGATGCCGCAACAGTAACTTTTAACGGAGTCATCCGCTAATGTGCATTTCAATGCATCAATTGCAAGAGGACGCCTCGGTAGCTGTAAGGTAAGAGGTAGCCTCGGTAAGTGGCTAAAAGCACTCGACCGGATATTGAGGGATCTGGGTTCGAATCCCAGTCAAGGCGAATGATTTTTACGCTCTGAAATTTTAATATAAGTATATATATATTTATTACTTTTTTTAATTTTTGCCCTTAATGCGTTTATAATTAGGTATGTATGAAATAATAAGTATTTAAGTTTATTTTGCATTTCTTGCTTGTGCATTTTATGATTTTCCCTAATTATAATGGCTAGTTTGGCACGGTGCTCCTCCGGCATCATGGCAGTTTCAGAATTTTAGATCCTCCCCCCGAGGCGGGAGGAACTAATGTTTTGGCAAAACATCTCCCCTGCCCCCTCCCCCAACCCCTCTCGCTCATCCATCGGGAAGGACCTTCTGGTTTGCCCCCTCCTCCACTTGGCCCCCTGCTGCTCCCCATTTGGCCCTTGCGGCGTGTGACTTCCTTCGTCGTCCTCCGCACAACACCGCCCCAAAACCCACTTTTCGCATCCCATCACCTTTCCCGTCCCTATCTCACCGACTACGATGATAAAGGCCCTTAATCCCTCCCTTGCCCTCATGCCCCATCCCTCGCTGACCCTTAAACCTTTTACCTTTCCCCACCGTTGCCCTCACACCCCTGCTATCCTCCATTCTATTCCCCTCGCTCCCCACCCTCTCACCTCGCCCTCTGTCATGCAGTTTTATGTGCCTCTATGACCTCAATTTACGCGCTTTACGACGTACCCATCCCCCACCTATTTATGCTTATTAAATAAAAATGTATCCTTCTTTTGCTGCTCTGCATATCTGAGGAGGTAAAATCCTAAAACCGCGTTTCATTGAGCTTACACTGAAACAGGTGACTAATTTCACCAGCAACTGTTGCTAATATAGAGCCCACGTACTGTATATGCCTTTCCTGCATCTACATCTACACAATACTCAGCCAGCCGCCTCAAGGAGTGTGTGGTGTGGAGTGTTTGGTCGCCAGCTATGCATAAGCAATCCCAATCATGTTACCTCCCCAAAAATATCAGTTTGATCATGCGCACGAAAAATGCAGATTGCGCACACGAAGGAAAGCACTTAAATGCAACAGTATTCAATAACAGGAGACATATATTCAAACCATGTGGTAGAACTGGCACAAATATGGGTCTATTGAATACAAATAATAAAATGTAGGATATCGAAAAAATGTAAACCCTACCAAATTCTATTATCTTGTAGTTCATAGCTGTCATCTCTATTTTGATTTCTAATGGTACGAAGAAAAAATGACTATCTATCTATTTTCAATTTACCCGTTCTGTTATCTCCCTGATGTAACGTACGTGATCTGATCTACCAAAGAAAGTCGGTGCCTGTAATATTTCTTCAACATTCTCCGCTATGCAACCTGCCTCAACTTTACGCAGTAAATTTAAACTGTATTTAAGCCTACGGTCAACTAGTTGCTCCCATCCTAACTCTTCCAATAGTTTCGTGACACTGCTTCCTTGTTCAAAACTCACACCTTTTCACAAACCTTGCTGCTCTACGTGGCACTCAATCTAGTTTCAAAATTAAGTCTACCTCATGAGGATGCCATACACCGGCATCATACAATTGACTTATTTACAAGGTAATCCTGATTATAACGATCAAATGAAAGTTCTGGATTATAGTCATTTTAAGTATTACAAAAAGTCTGTAATTTAAACGTCTGGGTTCTTTTTCCTTTCCTAAAAAAGCAACTCAGATATATGAATTCTTTTCAAAGCCTTTGCCTATACTCTTCTTCATTCAAATTTCATCAGAATAGGTAACGTTGTTTGGTCTCATAGTAATACTAGTAATCCAGTGACACAGTTGGAAAACCATTTATTCAAATATAGACTACCGTCCTGAGAAGATCATTGGAAGTAATCAGGGTTTTAAACCCTATACCGAATTTGCCGAACTGCCCTGGATAATCTGAAATACAAATTGTTGTGCAGACGGCTGACATCCCTTGGCTTTCCGAAAAGAGAACATTTGACATAACCCTTGACCAGAATGAGCCAAAATTTTTCAAAACATCATTTAGCTCAGTGTTGATTCCTAAAAACTTTTTAATATATTACCTATTAATTTTAATAATAATTCTTTGAAAAAGTAAGCCCCAATGCCCATTATCTAGTATTAAGTTGAACCTCGACCTGAAAATAGCAAGTAGGCCAAGTAAAGCAGGTCATTCACGAAACCAGAAACCCTCTTGTTTTATTCCTCTTCTAGTTATTAATTGGTTAGTTCTAAAATCGCGCAGTATTATTTTTTTGCTGGACTCCCAGGAGTACCTACTACGTGATCCAAATGACTGTTGGCCAAAAGCATAGTATTTATACTTGTTTATAGAAATTCGCTTTATTTTATGAATTACTGTGCACATTGAGTGGGTATCATCATTTTTTTTAATTTTTATCTACTCTGACTTTTATGTTTATTTGATACTTTTCAAAATTAGTTCATTAGGTTTAAACGAATTATTACCGTTACTGCTCTTAGTCTTTTTTCTCCCATTTTTCATAGGTCAGTGCTCTGTATTTTACTACCATCAATATTTATTATGCAAGCTGCTTCCATTCTGCTTTCCAAACTTGGCTATCCCTTGAATAAGAAAAGAAGAAACTCAAAACTCCCGATTGATAATAAAGATACTATAAAATATATTTAATATCAAATATTTTTCGGAATGTAGCGTGGAATTTATGTCCACATCTCTATTTACCAGTGCTTTCCATTATCATAGGTGATTTTCAGAGCATAGTGTACTCTTCTAATATTAATTTTCAACCCTTTGTTGTGTCTAACATCTACTATTCCACATAGATCCACGAAGTAGTAAATAAGCACAGCCAAGCTAAAGTCTACTATAATTTTTTATGCAAAAGCTTAAGCTAATTATTCTTAAAGGAGACAAGTACATCATCATCTCATCAGTATTCCAATCCTAAGATTGGTTTACCCTCCATTCTTCCCTATTTAGTTTCAATTCCCTCAATCCTTCCGGCCTTGCCGGCCTCGGTGGCGGCGGGGTAACGTCCTCGCCTACCAACCCAGAGGTCGTGGGTTCGATTCCCACCTTGGTGGATTTCCCTCCATCTAGGGCTTGGTTGTATGTGATTGTCGTCAAATGTCTGTAATGTAGGGTTAGGTGGAAGAAGGGACTATTAGTCCCAACCTCGCCCAATTAAGTCGATAAATAAATAAAATAAATAAATAAATCCTTGATACCTACTCTATTTTACGTCCTTCTAAATTTGTCCAATGTGCATGTCTCATGGCCTTCCTCGTGAATCCTTCCCTTATAACTTTCTTTGTTATTTTAAGTAAAATATAAATTTCGTACTGCAGTAGAAAATGTCATTCGTAGTTCCATCAAAAACTCCACTTTAGATTTTGTAAAAAAAATAGTGTACTTCAGGATCTTCTCGTAAATTGTAAGTTTATTTCTTTGCAAATGGAAACCAATCATTCTTTGTCCTTTTGGTCCGAATCACCTATGTTAATGTGTCAGCAATTCTTTATCATTTTATTCCATATGAATTTCCTTGCGATATAAGTACACTGGCAGCGCAAATGACCTCCGCTGTCGGTCGCCTCCCCTCAAAACTACTACAAGTACACTCGCTAGATATTGCATGGCAAAACAATGTGCCTTTACGTCGATTTTAACCTGCTTTTATTGCAGGAATGATTAAAAAACATTTTTCTTATTACTTCTCAGTATTTATTCGCTTCTATTATCCATTCATTTTTATTGCCAGTTGACTTGTCTTTTGATCTAAACATATCATTAATTGCCTTTAATTAAATTATGGTCATTGTTTCCCCAGTCAGTGTACCCTTGTCACGTATATTTTCCAGTTTATTAGAATACCTAATTTTACTTCCCACAAATCTTCGTGTACCCAAATTCTATAAGGCTCTTTCCTATTAACCATATTTTAAGCCTCGATATGAATGTTAACAATGTGAAAATACCATTACTTATTTCATTACTTAGTATATCATTTACTTCTATGTTTTTTATGCATCGTTATAATTTACCGCCGCCGCCTCCCACGGTACGACGGGGCAGGGTTGAATGCCCCCTGACCTGCGTTTGCCAGAACCCCAGCCATCCCCCTCCCCCCATCGACGCCTGACAAACTATCTCGTTCTCTAGCCGCTTCCATCATCTGCCTCGCCTCTCGGCTGGGGCGACCCGAGGGCCCCGTCGGGCCCCTGCGTTCGACTGGGGAAGGAGGGGACTTCGGTGGGTCAGAGCCGGAGACCGAGGGAGACGGAGGATCTAAAGGGGGAAAGGGGTGTCGGGGTGGCGTAAGCGTGGGAGGAAGGAGGTGAAAGGGTTCCTTACACCCCCGTCGAGCGGAAATGATGCGCCAGATTGAAGAAAGGGAACCAGGGCCTCTCCCGTCGGCGGAAGAGGTCCTGGCTGCTTAAGATGTGTCGCCATACCTTCCCCCTTTCTCCTCTCAGCCCACAACAGCACCCAAAACATCCCTCGGCCCCACTACGCCCACCCGCTCCATGGCCTTTACTTTCAGTGGAGCGTGCCCTTGCCCACCTTTGCATAAAGCGCGCAATGATGACTTCATATGTTTCTCTCCGTGTCGGCTGCCTGTCGACGGCATATCTGCGTGTATTCCGGGATCAAATATCTGCCGGCGGCATATTACCGTGGTTCATCATTCTGCTTGAACGGAGGAAAGTCTCTCCGCCTCCCTCTCCTTGCCTCGCAGCGCCTCTGTTTCCATCACCCCAAAGCTCAATCTTCCTCTGGAGTTACCAAATCTCCTCGACGTCCTCCGTATGTTTTCCGTGCTCTCTTCCAGCCATCCGTGTCCGGTCTTTCAATTTCATCAATAACATTTCTCGGAATTATTCGTGAGATATTGCTTCTTTTTTATTCTACCCTTTCATTTTATAATTTTTTAACGGCTTTATAATTGATTCGTATTCAGACCATAGGCATGCAGTCAATGACATTTTTTGCCAAAAATTCTAAAATCTGTGAAATCTCGACATGGATTCAGATCTCATCAATATCATTTTTCAAATCACCTGCACCTACCCAAGTGTTCGGGCACTAAACCTTATATATGAACGCACAGATTTGAGACCAATTAAGTCCCATGTCCTCTTTTAAAAACACTTAAGTTTTTATAAAACTCCTCCTCTTGTGAATATTATTAATTCAATTGTTCGCTTAGTAACCAAAAATCCTACTCTATAAATCACTCTTCATCTATGTGTACTTCCTTCCGCTCTTCTCCCCGTCCAACATCCCTATCCTGTTCCTGCCCTTTCCTCGTTTGCCTAGCATCCTCCCCTCTATTACAGTTATCAGCATCCCAGTGCCAGTCAATACACCCTTCATCCATTTTTCCTGCCTCCATAGGATTTCCCTCAACAAAACCCTCTCCTCGCATACTATACCTAGTACTTCCTCATTTGTTTTATTCTCTGTCCACTTCACCTTCTCCATTCTTCTCCACACTCACATTTCAAAAGTCTCCAATCTACGTCTATCCTCCTGCTTCCGTGACTATGTTTCCGCGCCGTACATAACAACGGTCCATATAAAAGTTTGAGGCGCCTTTTCTTAATATCCTTACTCAATTTCTCTATCATCAACTCCCTCCTACTTGTGAAAGCCTCTTTGCCTAGCGCAATTCTTCTCATTACGTCCCAACTACTTTGACCATGTTGGTCCAAAGCACTTCCGAGATACGTAAACTGTTCTACCTGCTTAAGTTTCTGCCCTCCTATGTTAAAGATAACCTGAGCCTTTTTCTTTCTCGAAACTCGCATAAGTTTTGTTGAATTTATATCGATTCTCATCCCATACCTGTCGAACTGAATTCCCAATTCACTCGGCAATGCTTGCAACCTTTTGGCTGACTGACCCACTAAAGCTTGGTCATCAGCAAACCTAACTGATTTTACGAATTCCACGCCCACTTTCATTCCTACCTCCAATCCCTCCCATGCTTCTTTAATCATTTCCTCCACATATACGTTAGTAGCTCCGGTGACAATGGATAACCCTGTCTTACTACTCTTCGTAGCACTGCCCATCTGGACTCTCCGTCCCCGACTTGAACCTGAGCAGTCTGAGAACTATACAGGAAGCGTATTAGCTTCCTGTTCTTTCTATTTCTATTTTTTCACTATACTCATTAGTTTTTCCCAATTCAATCTATCAAACGTCTTTTCGAAATCTACGAAGTAGTCTAACACGTCCTAATTGTATTCTATATTCCTCTCGATTAGTGATCTCATTACTGGAATGGATCGCGCGTGCCTCTCCTGTTTATAAACCGAAACTAATATTCCCCTAAGTAATCATTTGCCTTGCTCTCCATCCTTTTGTTAATGATCCTAAGAATCTTTTTAGCTGTGTGGTAAATCAAACGTAATGTTCTGTTGTCCTCACATTATATGCATAGCCTTTATCTTTTTTCGGAATAAGAATTAACACTGATCTCACAAGTCTTCCGGCAAGATTGCTTTCTCATAGATGCTACGGTTCAGTCCATACAGTCTCTTCGTCCCATATTTCCCTAAACCTTTTAGTAGTTTTATGAAGCGAATGGTAACTGCGGCCGTGTGAAAATTATGGGAAGAGTCAACCCCAGCCGTTTACTCATTACTTTCTCCCTTTTCAACTTTTACGGCATGTGCTCATCCGTGAAATACCATAACATGCTCGCTTGCTCGGCCCTAAACATTTAGGATCTTAGAAGGTCTTTCTACAGCGGCCATATATATGTTCATTGACATGTATGGCTGAAGAAAGATCTTAATCCAAACAGAGTGTGCCACTATAGAGCGCTATTTTCAGATATACTTGTGCCAATGATAATCAAGTTTATTTTTGAAAATGTTCAAAATGCAAATTATATTTCATGCTACAATCCCTAAATTATGAATAAATCCGGGCCATCGTCTTTGCTACAAATCGGAATGTTTTCCTCAATCCTGCTTTTCTTTTATTTCTATGTAAGGCATTAGTTTCTGCGCATTGTTTAATTTTTTTACCAAGTCTATCTCCATCTTCCCATGTCATCTTCCCAAGTTACGATTTATCCTGAGATTGAATTTTGCCCTAATTAACTTTGTTCCATCAATCTTGCTCATGCTCTTAAATTTTACAAATAGGTTTTCACTTAAATGAAGTATGAAACATTGACTTTTAATTTCAATCAAGAACAAATACAACATTCCAACTCCACTTCATATGATCTCACACCTAACACTGCACGAGTGGTAACTTTTTTCTCTACATGTGTGATCAAAACTAGCCCTTTCATTTCTCACGGGCTAAGGAAAGACGACTCTATGCCAAAATGAGTGTCATTCAAACTAAGCAAAATTCAATTAGAGGACACCTTGGAGAAATTAAAAAATAAACCAATGTGAATGGGATCGCAAAAATAGTGTCAATATTATGAATTTTAGCCCCGCCTCATGGGTGCACGGCTGGGGGTTGGCGCCCACCCCCGTGATAGGGCCGTCCCTGATTGCGGTGTCACTTGCGTATGAGTTTGCTACTCGATAGAGACGTTTTTAGAGTCCTCCCTCTCCCCCACCTTTCCCCTCGAAAACCCTCGCATCCGAGGTTGCGGACTCTCCCAGGTTCGTTGACGCTGATAACCCTCCATTCAGCCGGCTCATTACACCCCCCTCCCATCCATCAATATGGACCCCAAACCCCGAAGCGCCGGCGCTCCGCCCCACTCACGCCGATCGCTCCTCTCCGATCAACGCAACCTCCTGCCCTGGCGGCCTCCGGGCTAATAACCACCCCCTCGCCCTCCCTTAAACCCGCGATGCCCCCCTTTCCCCCTGGCGTCTGTGGTGCGTGGAAGGAGAGAGGTGCTTCGAAATCCATATTCAGCGCCCCCCCCCCACTTGCTTGATGCCTCCCTCAAGGAGCGGGCATCAGCTCCACCCGATGACTTCCCATCCATACCCGCGAAACCCTCTTGCTCCTAAGATTACCTTATTAAGGCCATGATGAGGCGTGAATGGGACCGTTGCATTGTTAACTGTGCCCCAATCATTCCCTCCTTCCGCCTCAACCCGAACTCCAGAGAACGTTAATTTGAAGGCACAGACGAATTAGAGAGCGTGGAAACATACGAGGGTCATCCGGAAAGTAGTACCCGTTCGTGCCGCATGAAGTGCTGACGACGCGAGTAGCCGCTGGACGAGGTCAGATAGCTTCAGTGGCTTGTCTGCCTTCTCTGAGCCAAGTTGCGTGACGCTAGCATTGCCTGTGTTGTTTCTGTGATTGTTTACAATGTTTAAAAAAATTGAGAACGCCGCCAGTTGTGAAGTGAGGGCAGTGATTAAATTCCTCAATGCAAGAAACGTTCGCCCATGTGATATTCATCGCCAATTAAAGGAGGTGTATGGAGACAATGTAATGGACGAGTCGTCTGTTCGGCGGTGGTGTCGCAACTTCAACATGGGGAGGGGGAACACACACGACGATGAGCGTTCGGGGAGACCGTCTGTCATTACAGACCAACTGGTGAGCTCAGTTGACGAATTCGTGAGGAACGATCGGCGCGTCACAATTGATGACATCTGTGAGCATTTCCCCAATGTTTCTCGAACAATTGTTCATGAAATTGTTAAACACCATCTGCATTATGCAAAAATTTGTGCAAGATGGGTCCCTCGCGTATCTCAATGAGCTGGCGGCGAAGGACTATGCAGCAGGAATACAGAAACTTGTCACACGTTATGACAAATGCCTTAATTTGCTTGGAGATTATGTTGAGAAGTAGTTTAAAGTATCCTCTTTCAAATAAAATTTTTTATGTTTGTTAATATTTACTTTTGTGTCTTTATTTCACGAACGGGTACTACTTTCCGGATGACCCTCGTATATGGCACTCATTTGCATCCACGTTATACCCGCGAGCCATCACGAAGATAAGTGGCAGGACTGTTTCGTTGGGGGCGGGGACCATGAGTTGTATGTCCATGTAATGGTGAAATTTACCCTCCTTATTTTTAAGTTTTGCATAACCATCTTGTGATGTTGGAGGCCTCTTGGGTTGTTGACTTTGGTTCGTTTTAATTCCCTTTTCTCGAATTGCAATTATTTCTTAGGTAAATTAACCCTTTTTTGGAATTAAATCTATCATCAGCATGTATACATATTTGCACATTACTTGATAGTTTTTTTTTAACTTATACTTTTCATTTTTACACTTCGTGTCCCATATCCTCCCTTGTCACTCACCCTTCCTCTTTGATGCTTGTACCCCCTGCCACGCCTTTTTGGTGGATCGCGGGGTATTTGTGTTATAAGTTTTGTGGGGAAACATATTAATTTTCTGATTTCAAAGAGTCATTAAATGTACGTATGTTAAAAGAATGGCAGATTGCCTATTTATTGTTAACGATTGGTGTACCATGTGACCAGAAATTGTGCGGCGGAAAAAACTATTTTATTGTCTCTGTTAAGCCTCTGTCATGCCTCTTCCAAAGTGTCAGAAGGAAATTAGACAGGCTTCTTTCTGCCTTTCTCTGAGTTTTAGTGTCGCTTTCATTTGCTTTGGTTACATATACCTGTATACTTGCCTTATTTAAGTATGTCCACCTGAGACATAAGAAACATTTTCATCACACTTACATTTACTTTTATAAAAAACCTTGCATAGTTACATGAGTAGAATTATTGAAGATGTTCTTGATATTTCGCACAAAAATCTATGTGCACTGTTTTAAACCATTCAGTTAAATCGATAGCCATTCCGGTGACAATATAAAGCACTAATGAAGCGATTGAAGCCGTCGTGATGGTTTTACGAAAATGGAAGTTTTAATGTCGAGGAATTGTAATGAAATATAATCATAAAAGAAGAGAAATAAGAATTTCATTACTGAGTAGAGACTGGTATAAACGTCTCATCCCCAAAAATTTGAATGTTATTCAATAGACTGGCCAAAATGAGAGCTGATTTCAATTGAGTGGAATGGGGAAATTTTTTTAGACTGAGTAAAATTTTCGTTAAATCAGTAAATCATTAATATCCAGCCTTTCCTTTCCAACTAAGTCCAAGTTACGGCGTTATGAGAATTGAAAAGTAAAGATGGGTGAATCACCGTGTGCCAGCGGCCGCTGAACTCCTGTTTCCCGCCCCTCCTGCATTGTATTCTCTTTGCCGTTATTTTTCCCTTCAAGTTTGTTTCTGCCAAAGCTTAAATTAAGCTAAATTAGTTTTCATATCGTCCATGGGTTGAGTCTCTCACTCTTTTTTCCTTTCTGACTCGCTTCCTCCTCATCTTTTCAACACGATTAGACGTCGTAGTTAGCATTATTTTGAAATCCTTGAGGCAATATATGTCCTAAGGCTTTTTACCGAAATGTGTGAAAGATATGCCCTTTTAAGGCTAACTTTATGTTATTTTTTCTCTGTGTTAGAGAATTCCGGAAGGGGGAGAAACCAATCTCGCAAGATACCGGATTCATTAGATACCATGTCGTTAGAAATCCGTCGCTCACCATCGGACTACCATCATATTAATTTGCTAGTTGAGGCCACAATAACTGGCAGTAGTAATGAAAACATTATCATTTCTATTTATTCCGTTTAACTATTTCATAAAAATTGACAATAATTCACAATGCTTCCAAAAAACCGGAAATACTTGGTTTTTTATTTGAATAAATTGCAGGTGTACTTACAATTCTTCAATCACACCATAATGGTATTTTATTGACTGATTTTAATTTATCAGCTATTATTTTCAATTTTCATGCTTAAAATCTTTTCCCAAAATGGATTAAACAATTGTTGGAGTGTTTCCAATAAAAAGAAGGAATAATACTAGAAGTAGAAATATCTTACCAAGAAATACTCCTTCAAGTAGGACTCCTGAGACTCATTTATGCGTGACGTCAGTAAACGGCGGAAGACATTCAAGACTCATATATCGAAGAGAGACTATTTATGGTTTTATGTGTTGGCTTTGAATTTAATAGCGATAAGGTTATTGAAGTGTCCCATTAATAGAAAGGGAATGAACTTTTTACGTTCTTCTTCTGTGTAAATCTTTGCTTGGAGAAACTACTGCCTCTGGTAAATTTATCTGCTCTTTATTTCTTGGAGTAATTTTTTAAATATTCTTGGTAGCAGTGAAACATTAATGTCACTGTAGGATCCGCTTCATGGAGCGGTAAGATCAGAGGACCTGGAAGTTGATAACTTTGAAATGAGAAACTTCGACGCACTTTCACTGAAATTGATTTGAACGACTACTGGCCTCCACGGTGCCACCCATAATCGCTCCTTTCTTCGAGTCTTGAGTAACTTCTGCGACTTGATCATTACAAATTTTATATTAATATTGGAGCTGAGCTCAAGTTACCGTTAGTCAACACTTACTAGGCATAAGGAAACAACAAAGACTTAACAAGTCTATTTGAAAGTGTAGGTACGTTATTAGTAGTCATGCAAACGAATTACAGATGGCATCTGAATGCGGAGGTCTAAGTAATAAATCCAGCGGAGGCACTGAGGTTCAGCGACCCGTGGCTTCCGGTACTCCCTTCTTGAACGATCATTAACCTCCGTTGCCTCTCTCGAAGGAGATTATGAATGGACACTAGTTCGGAAAAGGAACCATTTTGATGTTGATTCCGGTGGGTTTTAGAAACAACGTATGACAAAACAAAAGATGTACTTGTTTTCTGGGTAACAATTATTTCTGTGCAAACGGAATATACCGTCAAATCTCAGAAGAAACTGAAAAATATGAGGTACGCTTGAGTTTGACTGAAAATCATAATTTTTTTTATTTCACGCTTAAAAAAATTAATAAATATATTAATTTCGTTCCCTCGTCTTCATTTTGTTTTTTTTCATTTTTGCCAGAATATAGGTATTTTTATTTCCACACATCCTTTAAATGCGTGATGATACAAAAAATACATCGTTCATAAGGCAGAACTCATTTTGACTGTGAGAAGAAAAACACGTCGGTCATTTCCCGGTTTACATTTTATAAAAGTGAGAATGAGGAATAAAAACATTCAGGGAATACTTCATAATGTTTCGGGAACGATAACAGTGAGTAAGGGAGAGTTTTCGGGGAATGATCTTCATCTGCTTGTAGGCTGGCCCTTTCTCTTGGCATAATCAACGGGTTGAATGCTGGGGCAGCGAAAGCGGGTCCTGCCGGGTAGGTGAGGGTGGGGGCCCTGAAGGGTAGGACTGGGTGGAAATTGGTGGCTGAGGAAGGGGGGGGGGAGAGTGCAGATTTTGCTGGAAGTTGTGGATGTACTCGCCTCGGGCTGGGATATGAGAAAATGGTGAAAGGAAGTACGGGGAAGTTCCATTAACTTTTCAATGGAAGGCCATTTGGATAGCGTCAGATATAAGCGCGAGGACGTGAGTTCCCAAGGGAAATGAGGACTTTTAAATTTGTCGTTGTGATCGAATTGAAGAACTTATTTTGGCGCTGTGTGTAAATTATTTTGATCAACGGTTTGTTATTTTACTAACGCACACTATCAATTAAGATGCCTCCAGCACTCATAGCAAAACCAGATTAGCATATATGATAATTTGATTGCACTTTTATTAGCGTATTTATAAAGTTGGCTAAGATTCGAGTAACGCCCGATGAATTTATTTTATTGACCAATCGTTTGTACTTTGCTTTGTTTGTATTCTGCCTGCGGCTTGATTTTCCCGCTATGTTATTGTCATGTAGGAGGCATGGTAAAAACATCTCCCGTTTCATGCTGACTGGCACGCAAATGTTCTTTTATTATAACGTATTCTTGTCTGCTTGGAGGTGCATCTGTATACTAGTCCCTTCGAAACATCACCGTGCATCACTTTCGCAAAAAAACTAAATATTACTTCGTGCTTTTTGCAAATAAATGAATTTTAACGGCTATAAATATTACTTTTCAACTACAATGTACGATATTTTTCTATATTTGAGAATTAATTTGTATTTTTTTACAATTTACCATTGGAATCCAAGATCCCGTTTTTCGGATAAATCTACTACAAATTACAAGAAAGTTTAAACTTTCAAACGGCCTCGTATATATATATATATATATATATATATATATATATATATATATATATATAAACCATAAACACAATAATCAACCCGAAGGTCGGTTTGGTAGGCTATGGCAGAGTTCATTCAGTACTAAGCCTGACGGTGTGTGAAATTCACACATCAGGGTAGGGGGGCCAGTTCCTTTCCCTGTGCCGGTTATGGTTTCCCAGGAAGATCTGGTAGCTTGGGTGGAGCTGCAGGTGCCCAGAGTGCCTTGCCCGGGAATCGAACCCGGGACACTCCGGTCAGCAGAACGCTCTACTACTACCCCTGGACTACCGCGACCCATACACAGATATATATATATATATATATATATATATATATATATATATATATATATATATATATATATATATATATGTATATGTATATATATATATAGGTCATGCCTTTCCTTGTAAGTTCACAAGGAGAAGTATTTGCTGTAGTAGTATTTGGGAGGACGGTTCAATGTAAAATTCGCTATCATTTTTTGGAAGTTACTACGGAGCAGAAGAATTCGCCGATTAATACGCTCGCTCAGCAGATACAAGTGCAATCTGTTTGCATGAATTTTTCTAATTAAACAATTATAAAATAAAGCTTTAGCCTGCCTCAGCATTCAAATATTGACAATTTCAAAGGTAGTAATAAACAGGACATGTCTTCTATGAAACCAAACTGATATCTACTAGGAATTTCTACTCTTTTGGCGAAGGGCAGTTTGTTTTGCTTCTCCGGCTAATAAGCTTCTTGTTTTCGTGATTCCGTCAGAGGAGTGGTCTGCTTGAGATGTATAACATGCTATAATTTCTTCTTGAGCTAAGAATTATGTGCTTGCCAGAGCCATCCCTCTTTTTATCACTCCATTCCTTTAGTTTCCCTGTTTCTTTGAGTTTTCTCATTTCCTCTCTTTGTCCCCACCTACCTTACTCCTCACTCATTTCTTCCCCCCCCCCACATTCATCAAACAGTTATAAATATGATTTATCAGAAGTTGAATCTTGTCTTGTACCTGACGATGGTTCGATGAACTGAAACGCGTTGTACGTTACAAATAAATCTATGGAAAAGTGCAAATTTTGTTTTTCTGACAATGGCGAACTTCCAATAGATCTCGCCTGAATCTATTACATATATTCGCATAGCTATTCAACTTAAACTGCGAAAAGTATAACTTTCGTAAATGGTCTCACATCTGATTAAGTAAATGCTACTTTAATTTTGAGTCTGTAAACTTAAATGCAAAATTTTAACTCCACTGCAAAATAAAAATATTTTTTTAAAACCATTGAGAACAGGATCAGGTAAAGTGAGCTTGTGGCGATGTTACAGTCTTGGATGGTCCCCACATTGCTTCACTTCCTGATTCCTCCATAGGCATTCCTCCTTCATTCGAAATCAGCGATCTCTTTCCATTCAAAATAGTCCTCGCTCACCAATCTCAGCTTCCTGCCCCCTTCTCCCACCCTCTTTATCCTCCCACTTTCCATCTTCTTCCTTTACCTCCTCTCATCATTGCCTCAAACCGCAATTAGAGCCGGAACCAGCAGATGGCTTCACCGCCCGTATCCGATTCATACACCCCCTTGCGCCCTCCTCCATCTCGCGCCGAGACTCCCCCTGCCCATCACCACTTCACCGATATCTTTCCTTAACCCACAACCCCCTCCCTCTCCGGGGAAACCAAATGGCTTGTGCTACTCAAAAGGATTTCTTAGTCCTCCTCCGGTGACAATGGTACCTCCCACCGTTGACGTGGGCGGGGAGAGTCGGAGGAGGAGATTAATAGGACTTTGAATGGCAGGAAATTATTGGCTACCCGAAGGGAGAGAGGGATGTAGGGACGCGTTGGGTGAGGTAGGTTTCGGCAGAGAGAGTGAATGGTGAAGGGGGACTTGGGACGGGAGTCGGGGTTGGGAGAAAAAATTAGGCACGTTGTGCTCTTGAAAGGCAGTTCCAGAAACGCTTTTATCGATTCCCGGCTTACTCGATCTTTATTCCCCAACTCCAAGAATTTTCTTTTATTCCACCTTACTCGTCACCTCTCTCTCTCTCTCTTCCTTTATCCGGAACCTTTCCTTTTCATCAAGTTGTGTTCAGGAAGTGAGTGGGAGGATTAGGCGTGCGCAGGGCGGGGACAAAGGGGGACATTTCGAACATCCAAAGCCATTCCGTGACTAGCACTTCATTCAAATGTCTATTTCAAAGGGGTGCGTATTTCTTCCATGATTTCCTCGCTTAACTTCGTGCCGTGTAGAGATGTTGGAAGACAATAGATCCTTTCATTTAGAGAGAGTACTGTAATTTCGATAATTCTCTCCATTTTTATCCGTGCGTCATGACTGAGGTTCTTTTCGTTACGCCATCAAACATGAATGAAACGCCTGAATATTCATTCTGTTGATTCAAACGTCCCTAACATTGCACTAATGAGAACTATCTGATGTTCCGTTTTCTGTAACTTGTATGATTTGGCGCTTGAAGGGATAAGATTGCGGCCCTGGAGGCTTTCCATTTCTTCACCGTTGATGTCTTTCATTCATACAATATGAGTAAAATATTAATGATTTCGGGTAATTTAGAGCGAAGTTTGGTCTAAGACATGGCTTAGTAAAAATATTAGTAAGTATTTTAATTTTCAGCTCTTCGTATATGAATTCAAACTAGTCGAAATATATTAGGCTGGGAAATATTCAGACAACTTGTTGTTTTTTTTAATTCAACATATTCTTCATAATATTTAAAGTTTTCAAAGAGAGCCCTCATAACCTGAACCTCGCTATTAATGTAAAAACATGTTTTGCAGGATCATAGAACATTCAATAAGAATACAGTAGAAGTTAAGGATTATTAACGAAAATCGTATATTCTTTGAGCTTATTCCAGTTCCGAGCTTAAAAATGGATTGGTTTTCTAGTGCCTTGCAAGCAAATATGTGGGACGTGAAGTCTGCGCTGAGAAACGTGACTCGTGAATTTGTTGTAGCTGACTAAGGCAAACAGAGTCTGAATTGTGTTGACAATGCTCTCGTTCGATTTAATCGAGTGCAAGATACGCTTTTGTGACACGTCTAAGCCGCTGAGTTTGTCGGAGTGATGTCTCAAGATGTCGAAGAAGCCCTGGAATTCTCCTTTCTCTCCCGCATTCCCAAAAACATCGGTTCTAGGTCTATTTTTTATCTTTGTACTCGACTCTCTGAGAAAGGCAGCTTTCAGTGTTATTTTTTCAACAATAGATTTATAAGTATTACCTTTTTTGAATTAATGAGGATTCTTCAGATTAGCCAAGTGAAGGTTTGCATAAAAATAAGAAATTTGGTGACGGTTATTCTACAAATTACAGATCATAAAAGACAACGAATCTGATATTAATATTCATTTCACGCAACTAGTATTTAAGGAGAGAAACCTATTGTCATTTGTTTTATCCGGTTGCGTTTTAGCGTTGAAGGATGTTACCTTTGAACGATCGTTATATCAGACGTGAGCAAAACACGTGTTCTGGCTTGCGCAAATACGAATTAAAATTACTGTATACTTATTTATGAAGATTTTTTATATTTATTCTTGGTTTTTATATTTATTAAAAAATAATTTTCTCTCTTTGTTTTATATGATTAAATTCCATAAATAGAATGCATTTTAACATTATAAGTACATCATCAGTAATTTAATTTTTTAATCACTTAAAGATTATAAATACATTATCATTAATACGCTATTCATCTGCAAAAGACCAAAAAATCAATGTTCCCATTGCCCCCTTAATTATGAAGCAGTTGAATATTTTAGAACTATACTCTCCATTATCTTTTTACATCTATATCAATATAATACCCCAAAACATGCCGCAAGGGTGTGCGGCGGGGGGTGTTAGGTCACTACCCGTAAAACAGAATTAAACCACATGCTAAACTAACAAATCCATACCATTTCCCACCCACAGAGGCGTATATATCCATTCAAAAGCCATTTTAACTTGCACACCTGCAAATACTTATACTAGCATCTGTTAAACACCTCTGCATGCACCTACGCATCGTTTAATCTTGTTCTATTTTGCTAATCGAATGTCTTTACTATTTCTATTATAACTTCGATTTCTTACTACGCCATAGTAATTCTTTTTAAGTCTTTTTTTAAACTCATTTGTTCTGAACCTTGCTTAAAGTAAGCATCGCTTGTTCCCTTCGCATCTCAAGGGGCTACGAGCCTTAACCTCTGATAAACTTATCACACTCATCTTCTTATCGTAACGATTTTTGATGAATATGGCGGATTTTTTCTGAACTTTGTCAAAATCTTTTAGTGACACTCTCTCCCAAGGCTCCGAAATAATCCCAGTGTATTCCACATGTGGCATAACTAGCGCAAAATAACACCTCTCTTTCATTTTCTCATTACATTGCCCCACCACCCGTTTAACGATGCCAATTTTCTTTAAAGCGGATCCGTACATAGTCCTGATATTTGCCCCCCCACAAAAAGCGTAGATTTAGAACTTCCCCCAAATATTAAACTCACCCTGTCGTAGCTAGCACTAAACCCTCTGATTCATAATTATGACCTGCTCGCCACATCCTTTTTTCCAAAATATCAAAGCTGTGTATTTCTTAAAGCCGAGTACAAATCCCCATTTCTTGCACCAATCCGATATTGTGTCTGAATTCCTAGAGAATTGCCAGCAATCTGTTGGGGTCCTTATTTCCCTCTCTACCAACGTGTTTTCTGCATATAATCAAGGTAGCTATTAACGTATGACCTTAAGTCATTCATATACAAGAATTAAGAATAGTAGCGGCCCTATTAGACTTCCCTGAAGGACGCCCGTAATTACATTTAGCTCCGTTGAACACAACCCATCGATGACTACGATTTGTTTGCCGGATACGATACGACTAGAACCCTTTGATCAAATGTACTATTTTCTCATTAATACAATAGCGTATAAGTTTATTGAAAAATTTATTGCGCAGGACTTAATCGAAGGCTTTCTTGAAACTAAAAATACTGCATCAACTTGTGGATTGTTTTATTTCGATCTAAGTACATTGTGAATAAAAAGTTCCAATTAGATTTCACAAGATCTTCTCTTCCTAAATCCATGGCTGTGGGTTAGGATCTTCCTACTATCCAGAAATCGTATAACGTTTCTGAAAATAATATTTTCAATTTTTTTAAATGAGATTGATTTTTAATATATGGGTCGTTAGTTCATTGAATCATATTGCTGGCATTAATATTTGGAGGACTTTGAAGAATTATTGGTTTCTTCTTGGTATCATTTCGGCTCATTGAGTTTGGACGATAATTCGTGGCAATAACGCACGTTCAATGATGTGGTTGCCAAACTCCATGCTCCACCTAACTACTGGTGTATGTGTCCGATATACGCAGTACTGAACACCTTTACCAGCGAAATAAAGGGGAGGCCATTCCCAGCTACCAATTATAATAGTAATTTAAAAAATTAATATTTTGAAATATTTGTACAGATAATCTATGTGCTAATGTTTGTTGTTTCTAAGACTGCTAAATTATTCCTGCAATACAAGTTCTTTGCGCATTATTAATAAATTAAGTTTGCAACTAATTGATAAAGTCGCCTAAGGGGTCATTTTTTAAATTCTGAAAGAGAAATTATGACAAAAGCAATGTTTACTAGAAAACGTTCACTGAACCTAAAAATCGCAAAAAAAATAAAAAACGCTGTACATTTTAGACGGTTTAAAGCGTGGCCACAAGTTTTAGGGATTTTTAGGAATAAAATTTTAAGCATGACTAAATTTTGCTTACCGAGTATATCGAAAGATGATGACATAATGTTTTAGTTACGCGGTAGGCATTCAATTAAGATGTTTTGTGCTCAGCTATTTGGGATTAATTGGAAAAATTACCCGTAAAGATGTGTATTTGATTTTTTTCTCTGCCTGTGACGGATTTGTACTTATACAGTTTATTTTCTTCAGTTAATTTATATTCAAGGTTTACTTAAAAAGCTATGGAATTCACTTGAAAAGCTATGTTCGAGTATGTCAATTTATTTTGCACTCTGCCCTGTATTTTGTATAACTTTGGCAGTTAGTATTAGTCATACATTGATGAGCAATTTTAATGTCATAGCAAAATTTAATGTATCAGGACGAAGTCTCATTATTGATTTAATACATGTCTATCAGGAGTGAAAAGTAAATTATCTTATAGTTTTTCACAATATGTTGCCAAACTAATTAAACTCATGTCTTGTAGGGGTAAAATATCTCCATTTATTCATAAAACGCTAATAAGTTTTCTCATTTGTATTTAATCTAAGGTAAAAGCAAAATTGTCAAAGTATGTAATCAGTATTTTGAATTTTTATTGTATTAACACTTTTGCTAAAAATTCAAAACAGGTTTTCTCCAGTTTTTACTCTGGTAAAAATATAAAGTTCATTGATATAACGCAAACTATTTCTTTCTCTCAAAATACGAGGCATGTTCATAAAGTAAGGGCTGTTAGGTCTCAGGAAAAAAATTTACTCATACGAAACAAATTTTTTGGAACTTTTAGTTAGCTACAAACCTACTTCACTTTCTACATAATCGCCGTTCACTTCTAAGCATTTTTTGTACCGCTGCACTAGCTTCTTTAACCCCTCTGAATAGAAGCTCGCCGCCTGAGAGTTGAACCAATTGACAGCGGTGTTCTTGAGTTCCTCCTCGGTTTCGAAGCGTTGCCCACCGAGCCACTGTTTCAAGTGCAAGAAGCAAACGACTTCTTAAACAAAACAAATGCCACGATAGCTTCTCAATGAATCAGTAGATGGCGCTGCAGGAGTAAAACTGTATTCTGAAGAGCCAATAGTTAAATATAAGCAAACGGCCTTTACTTTATGAATATCCCTCGTATATTACTTCAGTCCCTAATGCAACTCCCATTTGTCATGTAGTTAATATTTAAAAACCTGTTCATTAAAATTTCAAATTGAATTAAAAACAATGGCTGAGCGGCAACACTCTTGCTTATTGCGCACTAGAAATTTCATTTTGGAAACATTGTAGCAATATTTTGTAGTTAAACATAATAAAATTAAGATTTTCAAAGTAATATAGCACGCTGGTAATCTGATATTTGAGGTGTTCTTCCTTCACTGACGAATGTGTTCTTCATTCAAATGAAATTTTATCCATTCCGAGTGATCGTAAGTAAAATTAACTGGTTACTCAGTTCATTCGTAGCGTCCGTGATGCGTCGGTGGGCTTCCTCTTCCCGGGGTCCGCATTTCATGGCACGGAGTGCATCGAGGGCACTTAAGTGGTCACGTCCCCAGCTCTCCTCCTTCATATCCTCCGAGATCGTAAATGTGATATCGCGCCCTGGAATCTCTCTCCCTTCCCCCGTCCCCTCGCATTTCCTTATGCTTCCCCTGCTTGACCCAGCATTTCAAGTTTCACTCGTTTCATCCCCCACGCACAAAATGTTATAAACCCCCTCTCCCATCTCGCTCCTCCCCCACCTCTCCCCGCCTCTCCCCGCTCTTCCTCCCCACCCGCGAAGGGGTTGTTATTTACCGTGTAATGGCGCCGTTGCCGTGTTTCGCGTCGGCTGAAAATTTCTCCGCGTCATTCCGAGGCCTTTTCCGTCCCTGACGGAATATGCACATCGCATCCCCCCCCGCCCCTATTTCCCCTCTTCTTCTCCCCTTTTCTTTATTCCGGTGAAGCCATGTGCTCCCTAGGCGCGCCTCCCTCTCCGCGCTCCCCCCCGCCTCCCGCCCTCCACTTCTGCTGTGTGGCATCCATCCCCGCATCCACATTCGTCCTCACTCCATCTCCAACCCCCAATGGCAATGTTCTCTCATTCGCTATCTTTACGGCTTCCACGCCATCACACCCGGAATCTTTCCTTTCGCTCGCTGCCACTTCTGCACTGCCACGTTCCTGTACTACTTCTCCTCCTCCCCACCCCTTTCCACCATCCATCTTTATCGCCACTCCCCCCTCCTATTCCTCTGTTGTTGTGAGACTTCGCACTCCACCCCACCATTCCCATCCGGCGCCTCTCAATGGAAAGCGCCGCCGCCGTAGTGAATAAAACTTCGACGGCGTAAAAGCTGTTGGTGGTATTCTGGCGAACAAAGTCGCATTTCATAAAAAGTGAGGGCTGGGTTAGATGAAAACATAGTTTGAAACGAAAATATGGCCCCTTAAATGAAACTTGTGAATCAGAAGAATTTCCGGAAGGATTATTGCCCATTTCCAAATAACATGCATACTATAAATGGTTTTTTTATAGGGTATGTTAAAATTACTATGGACTATTATTTTTATTCCGTCTTGATATGATGCAGGGCATGGTTAAAATAATAATTTTTAAATCCTTTCATAATAAATACATATTCATATGTTTCCTTTTTATAATATTTTTTGTTATTCAGTGAGCTCAATGGAACCACGAGAGACATTTTTAATACATGGAACTTTGATCTAAAATCATAATTTTAAATCTTTTCTTGTCTTTTTGGTGAAATTTATCTAGATGGTATTTTTTTTAAGGTAATCTACCGGTTAAGGTAGGTTTTTGGATGGACACAACTACCAAACAAATATTTTACTACTCCTAACAAAACACAAAATCCATCATCCTACTCTATATCAGGTCCCTCTTCATCTCTGAGTACTTTCTTCCTCCCTTCATCCCGTCCAACATCCCTATCCTGTTCCTTCCCTTTCCTCTTTTGCCCAACATTCTACCCTCTATCACAGTCTTCAACATCCCACTGCCGGTCAACACCCCCTTCATCCACTTTTCCTGCCTCCATAGGATTGCTCCCAACAAACCCCTCTTTCGCCCACAATACCAAGTACTTCCTCATTTGTTTTCTTCTCTGTCCATTTCACCTTCTCCATTCTTCTCCACACCCACATTTCAAAAGCCTCCAGTCTACGTCTATCCTCCTGCTTCAATGACCACGTTTCCGCGCCGTACATAGCTACGCTCCATATCAAAGTTTTTACGAGTCTTTTCTTAACATCCTTACTCAAAGTCCCCGTCATCAACTCCCTCCTCCTCGTGAAAGCCTCTTTGCCTAGCGCAATTCTTCTCCTTACTTCCCTACTACTTTGACCGTGTTGGTCCAAAACACTACCGAGATACGTAAACTGTTCTACCTGCTCTAGTTTTTGCCCTCCTATTTTGATGTTAAGCTTGCCCTTTTTCTTTCTAGAAAATCGCATAACCTTTGTTTTATTAATGTTGATTCTCATCCCATACCTGTCGCACTGAATTTCCAATTCACTCAGCAATGCTTGCAGCCCCTTGGCTGACTGACAAACTAAAGCTTGGTCATCAGCAAACCTAACTGATTTTACGAATTCCCCGCCCACTTTCATTCCTACCTCGAGTTCTTCCCATGCCTCTTTGATCATTTCCTCAGCATACAGGTTGAACAGCAACGGTGATAATGGGCAACCCTGCCTTACACCCCTTCCTAACACTGCCCATCCTGACTCCCCGTTTCCCACCCGCACCTGAGCAGTCTGAGACATGTACAGGTTGCGGATTAGCCTCCTTTCCCTCCAATCTATTCCTATTTTCTGCAATATACTCATTAGTTTTTCCCAATTCACTCTATCAAACGCTTTTTCGAAATCTACGAAACAGGCAAATACCTCCTGGTTGTGTTCTATATTCCTCTCGATTAATAATCTCATTACTGCAATGGCATCACGCGTACCTCTCCCCTTCCTAAACCCAAACTGATCATCCCCTAAGTAATCATATGCCCTACTCTCTATCCTTCTAGATGGTATATGAATATTTTTAGTTTTTTTAGGTTACCTTATACAAAGATCAATAAATGTACACATTGTGAGAAAATAGGAACTAAAACCCTAAAAAAATGTCTAGATTTCTTGAATACATCGTCTGTAAGTGCTCCAATGCCAAATGCTGAATTAGCAATTAGGGATTAATTAAAGTATTTTCTCACAAAATTCCAGGAATAAGGATGATTTCTTAGGTTTCATCCTATATAATGACGCATTGATTTCAGCGTTTCCAATCCGAACTATGCTATTCTCTTTGGTACCTTTGCCAATTGCCATTTGAACTTCAATTAAAGATACTCAAAGAGTACAAAATCGTAAATGTACCAGGGCTTTCCTACTGCTCACTTTTCAGAAGCAGTCTTTGCGATTTTAAAGTCTTGTGCCCCATATATGTGCGTAATGACGGAAAAGACGCGGCTGTAATTGGATTTAATGACAGTGGATACTCAATAGGGGTAGTGCAATATACTGTTGACGAATCATGCGGGGTTATTCTTTCAATCTGCTACATTCCGCTTTGTCGCATTCCCTGGAAATGGGGGATATATATGTAGATTTCTAGATAGCTGTAATATACTTTGGGCATGTAAAGTATGATTTAAAAAAACTGAAAGATCAGAATTTTTAGGTGGATTATGGCACAGCAACAAAAATTGAACCATATAATCTATAAAGCTTAGATACAACCATTTATCAAGGTGTTTACCAATGTTCTTACATTTAACTGTACCGTAAATTAGTTTTTTTAAGTGAACATCATGGCAAATATTTCATTTCTCCCAATTTTAATGTTAATTTTAATAAATTGTAAATTTCAAAAAATATTACTATTTAAAAATATAAGATGACAGAATATGAGATTAGAGAGATAGACTGCGAGACTGGCAGGTTTAAATGGTCTTTTTTTCCAAGAACAATAAGAGACCAGAATGTTTGTAATTGAAAGCCCCCACTAGTTGGCTCGACATAATAAGTATTAACCTACAAGATAGCGACTGCGCATGGTTATACTAGTATATCAATATATTTTTTGCAAGTTCCCCCCACCTATCCACATCCATTTGAAAAACCCCAACCCCCTCATCCCTTACCCTTTCCCCCTGGTGCTGCACCCCCTGCCACACACCTTTTTGGTGGCTCGCAGGGTATTGATAAAGAGGTAGATGAAAAATGTGTTCGTCTCCACAATTTTTAACTTAGTAATAAATGAGGGTAGAGCTCAACGCGAATAAAGTTATGTGCATTAAATTCACGCATTCAGAGTAGAGTGAGCAGTTCCTTCCTTCATTTCAGTTCAAGGCCGCCATTCGTTTTACCATGAATTCCTAGTACCTGCACAATTGAACCGTATTGATGTGTATGTGGGTTTGCGAATACATCACTACGTATGTGAACTCGTTCCGGTAAATCATTTCCCAAACGCCGTGCCCTCTATGTTTACTCTCATGGTAGTTATGTTATTGCAAATTAAATTTCGATGAAGTAAGTTAGCGTTAATTTCAAAACCTAAGAGCAGGCTGATGTTCACTCAAGCCTTCTCAAAGAGCAATTAATGATATAAATAGCAATGAAATTCTGCTCTAAAATTTCCAGGCCAATAAAAACTGCTTGGGTGCAATTTTCATCAATACGTACTGCGTTTATATGTGAGGAAATCCCCAAAATATCGCCTAAATCGTTATTTTCCGTGTCTTTGGAGCCCAAAAGCGCACGCTTTGTTTCGGGAATCAAATTTGACATGATGGTTAATCAATTAATTCGATGTATTCCAGGCACACTCAAATGAAATTTTAACTCATTTATTTTTTTTATGTACGCAGCTAGCTCATGATCTCAGACTCTAAATTTCTTTTCAACATCTTAAAAATCGATTTAATTTATCATTTCTCCTGACGGAAAAAATACGGAAATATTTTCAGCTTTGTGAAATTTACTTAGAGCTTGGTATAAAAATTACAATTAACAAGAAGGAATTATTAAAGTGCTTTCTACGAACTAATTCTAGCTTTCATCGGTAAATTATGATTTAAAATTAATAGTGATAGATTAAGATTCCAAAGGAAATAATAGCCTCGTTATGGCCAAACTAAATGTGTGCGGTTTATTCAGTCGATGATGAACTTATCGATATTTGTCTACTGCTATTTAGAGTCCAGTGTATTTTCCTGCTTATATATATATATATATATATATATATATATATATATATATATATATATATATATATATATATATGTATACATGGAAAGAATCTGGCTGCCCTACCCTGGTGTGTAAATTTCACACTCTGCTTGGCTTAGCGCTGGGTTAACTCTGCCATCACCTACCTAACCGAACTTCGGTAGAGATTAGATTGAATGGATAGAAGGCTAATCCGCGACCTGTACATGCGTCAGACTCCTCAAGTGCGAGCGGGGTACAGAGAGTTTGGATGGGCAGTTTAAGGAAGAGGAGTAACACAGGGTTGTCCATTATCACCTGGACAGTTCATCGTATATTTAGAGAAAATTACTAAAGAGAAATGGGAAGAACTGAAGATAAGAGTGAAAGTCGGTGGGGAACCCATAAACTCTGTTAGGTTTGCTGATGTTCGAGCTTTAGTTAATTTGATATTTTTTATTTGTCGATATTTATTTTATGCTTTAAAATTATCTAATTAGTTAAAGTCGGCTACTATGCGTGTGGTAGACGAAACTGCACTGATGAAGGGTCGATAGCAAAGAGTAATTCAAAAATGTTCCACCCCAATCGTCGATTTCTCTTGACCCCTAGCATAGTTCATTTGTGTGAGATAAGAGGTTGGGCGGGCACCTGTGAATCTCTACCAAAGCCCGTCTGCCATTTATCGGACTGCGCCGGAGGTGCACCGATGTGCCCTCGTAATGGGGTCATACGCTAATGGCGAGAGAGAACTGAAAAAAGAGGGGAGAGTGCAAGATAGTGTTTATCTCGTCTAAATATTTCCTGCCAAGTTCCGAGGCCATCGTATTCCGCCTGCAGTTTGACCGTTTGGTAAAATTTCATTTCGTTCAAAATGGGACACTTTTTCGGTGCCCTGTAATACAGTCTTGCATGGAAGTATGGTGTTTAAATTAAGGAAACGATGAAGGTCTTGTGATTCTGGAGGAAGCGATGGAAATAAAGTAAGGAGGACAGTTTTGCTCAGTGGATATAGCTCCACTCCCTTTTTGTCTGCGGAAACTGATTACTCAAGCAAGAAAAATATTTTATGGACGTTTAGGTAACCCTCTTTCTGTCGCCATTTGATCACTGACGCATAAGTCGGCTTCAGGACTTCTAAGCTACACAGTCACTCAGAATCAAAGAAGTCTTCCATGGTCGATCAATGTTACTTTTTTTTAGTTGACGAAAATTAAAGATTAAATAGTTATTTCTGCTGAGAATAAATTGCGAAATCAATTTGTGTACAAAATTAATAATTTTACTCCTTAATAAATTATTCCTTTTCCAAACTTCTGCAGTGTGTTATAATTATGCGTATCAGGTGAAATAATTCGAATAAACGATAACTAGGAAAAATTAAGGTGGTATATTTACATCTGTAAAAGCTTTGGGAATCAATATTTGATCGCATTTGAAACGCCGAATTTATAGAATGGTACATTTATGTCCAATGCGGGCAACAATGATATGGAATTCTAAAACCTCAACTAAATTAGTACGTGGAAAACTCCAGCGGTCATAATATAATAATACGTGTAATTTACGTTCTATTACGGAGTTTTGTTATTGTAATTTTCCCTTTGGATCGCACTATCTCTACGATTTTGTATCACGATGTGTGTTTACTCAGCTTCGAAAATTTGCAATGACAGGAATTTTGTTCTGCCTTTGAGAGAATGAGACCAGTAGTATGGGAATTTCCTCATCATTCTATCAATGTCCATTCCTAATTAAGGCAGTTTCGGAAATACCGTATTATATTTGTGGTGAAGTGTGAATTAAGAAGCACATAGCATTCTTTAATGTGTGGAAATAAGTACAGTCCGCGACCATTATGAAATTTATTTTTTTCCATGGCCATGGTCGTTTAAGAATTCACATTCATTCGTGCTGCAAGGCGATAACTCAATTGCCTCAGAGTAACTGATAAACGAACCGTCTCCAAAACTATTTCGACTTAATTGCTTAATTACAGGGAGGGTTTGTTGGTAGCAATTAGAGAAAGAAAAACATGTATAAGAAATTAAAAATTTTATTTCGACGTGTTTATTTTTTTTAATGATTCCGTGATATTCCTTAAATTCTCTCACTTCTCTTCGTCCAATTTCCATTTTCTTCCGCCATATTTTCATCGCCACCGACGGTGGACGACAACAGGCAAAAAATGGAGTTTGTATATGATGAATGAGGGTTCATTAGACTACGGAAATATTTTGTAATTTTTCTGTCATCATTTTCTAGAATATATAAGCGGTATTTATATAAACGGTAAACAAATAAGTGATATTTTCTCATACATTTCTTTTCCAAATAGGGTCTTCAAATTGAGTTAAACTTTCCTTCATTGCCTTGAAACTATTTGCGGATTGACAGACCTATTCTCAAGAGTAAAACCTAATTTAATAGTGATATTATTATTTTTAATATTGAGGTGCAGCACTATTATGAAATATTCCTTCGTGCAGAACGCAATTTTCAATTAAGTTCATTTCCATTAGCACAAAGTTCATAGTTTAGTCTTTGCTTCAGAGATGTCATGTACGTATATTCATGTTAAGACCCATTCGCTTCTAAGACGATGTTTTGTGTGTGACGATTGACATCTTAAACACATATGTACTAAGCTTTTAATGCCTATTGAATGCGTTCTATTTCAATGCGATACGTGACTATGTTTCAAATAAAAGAGATGAGAGTTCAATCAATGACAACATTTTAAATAATAATTGGTTATAATTTATTTAAAAACAAACATTATTTGGTTAGAATTACATAGTTGTAATCCGAGCGTAAAAAATAAAAATATATAAATAAAACGGTCGCGGCGTTTATTTAGTCCGTTGAACTCTTAAGTGGAGTGATTTGTGAAATGGAAAGTATAAATTACTTAAATTGAAGTTTAGATTGCCTAAAAACACACCTATGTCATTTCGAAGCTGCTTTCTGCCGTAAATAGACCTGTTCCCTCCACCTAATTGTGGTCTTGGGTGCCTATGTTCACGATTAGCGTGATTCACGTCGCTCAGATTGGCCGAAGGAAAGCGCATGGAATTAGGGTGACCATTATGGAAAGAGAAACGAAACCTTTGCAGAAGCCAACAATAATTTCCAGGCTGCCTCGATTCCTACCAAATCAATTTTCATTTCTTTTTTTCTTAAGTGCCTATTCAAGTGCTGCTATTCGTGGAGAATTTGTATGCGCACGAAAGTGCCGTTATGTGGGTCAGCTTTTTCAAAACTTAGTTCTGGTGAACAAAGCATAAAATTTAATTGCAGTGCTTTCTGTTCGAACACAAATATGACAAAACCACATAACCATATAAAACGTTGGTAGACTCATTGTGGGAAAACGGGGGCCCGATAAATATCAGGTAAGGAGTAAAATAATAAGTAATAAAGAAATATTATAACATTTTCAATGTTCACAAAAATGTTACATAGCACTAAACAAATCAACTAAAATGGAATTGACCATACCTGTAAATTTCAAGACATTTTGTATGATAACATGACGCTGACAGTACACTGAGATTATCCTATAAGAGAGATTAATTTCTCCTCGAAAAGATGAATTATTTCGCCAAAGTTTGTTTGGAGTACGAGCCAACAGCTGGAGAATGAAAAGAGCTCCATGATCTTAAAAATGCAAGAAGGATATCAAGAAATAATTATATCCCCAAAGGGTTCCTGGAGGTCGTTAGAGGTTTATCAGAATTCGTATAAACCTACACGCTTGACACCCCAAGGTTTTGCATATCAAACGGGGATCAAAAGTTAATTAAGCCACTCATTAGTCTATATTTTTTGTGCCACGAGTCCCTAGATTAATCCTAATTGTCTCTCTAGAAAACCTTTTTGAATATCTATCTCTGGCATCTCATCCATATGTTCTTCTATTTTCCTGGCTGTTATCAAATATCATAGTCCATCAAAGAAATATGAAAGAGAAAGGTCATATGGTATGCATCGCTACCATTTTCATCTTTTCTTCCAAATTCCCGGGAAAGGTGTTTATTCAAAGTGATTCTCTCTCCTACCTCAACATTATTCCTCGCGTACGTTTACAAATCCCAGGGGTTGAATTGAGGGTATGTGGAAAATGAACTACGTTCCTGCATTGCTTTATTCTCGCCTTCCCCATTCGACCTCCTGCGTGTCATCAGGAATTGAAGAGGTTGAGCGTGGGCCACGCAGCACGGTAAATATTCGGTAGCCCAACGCAGTAGCGGTCTTCCACGGCACCGGATTTCCATAGATGCCGTGCGGGTTGGGTTTTTCCCCACACAGTTTCTTTTTTATTTCTCGCGGTGCATATTTTATTACGGGCCGTGCGAGACCGGGTTTCCTTTCAATCCTTAATGAAATCCTAGCCTCCGCTACCATCGGCTACATCCTAACTGGCTACCCTCAGCGGTAAGCGAAGGGGGAGTATGGAGGGACTTCGGTGGGGTGGGTTAGGGACCGGATGCTCACTATAGTGTGTAAGGAGCAGGGATTGAGGCAAGGCGTAGAGGGGGTCACGGGCGTCCTTGGATAGAAGTCTGGAATTGAGGGGAGGGTGGATTGTGGAAGACCTCAGTGGTGAAATTCCTGGCCAAATCCCCGGTCGAGTTCTTTCGGCGAGGCCAGAGATTACAAGCAAATTCTAAAAATACGAAGAATGGGATTACGGGCGGAATATCCACCGCAACAAAATGAAGTTAAGCGAAAAAAATATGGGATTCCTTGCTCGACGATGCCTTTCGGTTCACAGGCGTTAATTTCTTCTTCGATATCTGTTTTGCTCTTTCACTTGATTATAGTGTAAGAGCAAATGTAATCACAAAAGAATGCACCGATCAAGTGTTTTTTATTCTGAGAACACATAACTGCGTTCCTTTCTTCTCTTTCTTGAGAAACATGGCTTGACGACTGAAAATTCGAAAAAGTACGAGTTTCTTTTCTTTTTTGTGTGTTTCTGAGTTTTTGCTTCTGTAGTTAGCCATAGTGTATATACATATATATATATATACATATATATATATATATATATATATATATATATACATATATATATATATATACATACACATACATATATTTACACACACACACACACACATATATATATATATATATATATATATATATATATATAATGTATAACACTTAGCACTAGTGGACACAGACAAAAACACAGAAACACACAAAAAAAGAGACTCACTATTTTTCGAATTTTCGGTGGTCGTTGCCACCTTTATCAAGGAGGAGAGGGACAGAACTGAAGGGAATACGAGGGCTGGAGCGATGGATGGAAGGGGAAGGTGGGGAGGGAATTCCGAAGGGACGGGTTTGGAGGGGCAGCGTTAGAAGGGTGGGGAAAATGTAGAAGGTGATGGGGGTGGAAGGGGGATGAAAATATAATTAGAACAGGGTAATTAGTGCCTAATATTGATTCCTGGCCAGTTCCAGGACTCCAAAAGCCAGATGAAGGATTGCTCTAGTGTTTTCAGTTTCAGAGGAGGATCAGAGGGTGGGAGGGATGCTATGATTGATACACTATAGCCCCCATCACCTTCTACATTTTCCCCACCCTTCTAACGCTGCCCCTCCAAACCCGTCCCTTCGGAATTCCCTCCCCACCTTCCCCTTCCATCCATCGCTCCAGCCCTCGTATTCCCTTCAGTTCTGTCCCTCTCCTCCTTGATAAAGGTGGCAACGACCACCGAAAATTCGAAAAATAGTGAGTCTCTTTTTTTGTGTGTTTCTGTGTTTTTGTCTGTGTCCACTAGTGCTAAGTGTTATACATTATTATTCACGTCCGTGAGTCTTTCAAAAAGTGTTATATATATATATATATATATATTTATTTATTTATATATATATATATATATACAAATGATTTTTAAATAAAATTAAATAAGTTGAATTATGCTTGGTCTTCATTGAAGTATTAAGTAAATCCAATGTTCGTCAAACTTAGTTGAGAATTGTTAAACTTCTCATTTTTCAAAAACGGATTTTCAAAAACGGATCGGGCAAATCATTCCTTTTAAACCCGCAATAGTACGGTCAATAACTTGTAGAAGTAGATTCTTAAAGCTCTGAGGGTAGCACTTGAATTCCTAAATAAATAATCCTTTATGTTTTTCAATTTCAAGGATTTATAAGAAATGTTTTTTTTCTTTTCTCCGCTGCATTATTCTCCCACAAAAGGTTGTTTATTTCTACTAGTCAATTTACGAAGCTATCGAATATATAGTGTCGTTATCAAATTCCATTCATTTTACAATACTATATACAAAGAGTAATGCATTTTTAATCTTGCTCGAATTATTATGAATTTGAATTAAAAATAAGTAAATCTGTAAAAAAATGTAATTAATGTTATATATAAGATAAAATATTGTTTTAATTATTAGACTAGGGGAAATTTATCGGTGAAATGGAAAGAACACAGAAAACTGTGTTTAGGATAATTTTAGTGATAGTGAATTGCTAAAGGATAATATTCGACATCACCATAAACACCCTGCGATCCACCAAAAAGGTGTGTGGCAGGGGATGCAAGCACCAGGTGAGTTAAATAAATGATAAGAGAGGATATGGGAGAGGAAGGGGCAAAGGAAAAATGTTCGTTATAAATTATTAAAAATTGTGCAAATTTGTACGTACGCATGGCGGAGGAAGATTTAATTCAAAACAAGGGTTACTTCACATAATGAATTAGTCATTTGTTTTGCGAATTAAGGGAAAAAATGGTACCCAACGGTTTAAAAGACAGGCCTTCACCATTAAAAGACAGGTCATGCAGAAGTTAAAAGCGAGAAGAGGAAATTCTGCCTTTGGACATGCAACTCGTAGTCTCCGCCCCTAAAGTCAAATGTATTATGAGATACCGAAGAATATTATGGAAAAGAGTAAATTTTCTTGAATGATAAAGAGTTGAAATTCATGAAAAAATTATTAATTAAATAAAAGAATGTAGTATGAGAAATGTCCTTTCGTTAAGTAAGACGCAATATTGGTTAGAAACAGAGCGAAACCTAAATTCAATTGGCATTCTCTGCGGTGATGATGAGTGGTCCACCAAAACCTGCGCAATTACTTGGAAAGCGCTGTGGAAATCTCACGTGACAGGATCAAGTAATAGGCACTCCGTGCGTGTGCCCTTCGCGAACGTTTCCCAGGTACGTCTGAATCCGAAGGTCGTTTGGGGGCGGGGGGGGGTGGTGGTGGCGACGGAGGCAGGGACGGAAGTATTGGGTTTAGCGGCGAATCGGACGTTGGAGGGGGAGGGGATGCTTCGCTCCCGGTGGGCATCTCAGCCCGAGCGGTGTTTGCTAAGAGGAGAATGAGATAGAGGGTCAAAAGGGACGGAGTAGAACAGAGGAGGTGGGAGGGAAAGGGCTGCCCGCTTCCTGGATGGCCCTCGGACCGCGTGCAGGGATTATAAAGGGATCTGCCGCCATAAGTCAGAGCCGTAACGACAAGAGGCAGCACAATCGGTCCTGTAAATCACGGCGCGTGGGGCGGAGGAATGGTGCTCGGGGCTGCTGCATGGTGTAGGGGGGTGCAGAGGGAGGGCGGGCGGACGATGGCGCCACCGGAAGTGGGACGGCGGCATCGGGAAGGTCGAGGAAGGGGGGGGTGAGGAGAGTAAGGGAGTTTCTCCCCCCCCCTCTTGCCTCCCCCATCCCCTCTCCCAAATACCACACCCCAGTGCAAACAGTTCCTGCTCCTTTAGTCCCCTTAGCCTACGAAAACCCGACGGTCGCACGTTTTTAATCACCCATCTAAACTTGCCCACCTTCAACCACGCGGACACGCTCAGCATTTTCTGATAAACAGAGGGACGGTCTTTTCTTTTTTATTTCCCCCGACCCATCTCCACATTACACCTTCCTCCCTCTCTCTTGACTCCTCTTTCCTTTCACCATGTAACTTTTTTCTCACCAGCCCTTGCTAATGGTCAAGCGGTCAGTTGATGTGCGTGGCGTGACCCGCAGGAATGGGATCAGCCCTCCTCACCCTTTTGCCGAAGGCGGCTGCGAAACTGAAACTTTCGAAAAAAAAAATGAATCTGCACATTTGATGTGCCCATGAATGCGAGGGCGCTCTGAAAAGTGTTTGACCTTTGGCCGGGAAAAACGTATTGCTTATATGGCGGGATTGGGATCCTAATCCCCTTCAAAGGACGCCGGACCTTCGCACCTCCATGCACTTAGCCCACCGATCCTTCCACTGGCGAGAACACTCCTGAAAAAGGCTTCCTTCGGGAGGAATGGTGTTCATCCCCGCCGTTACCTTTTCCATTATCTCTTACCTACTCTCAAAACCGGATCCTTTCAGTAATAACAGCGTGTGTGAGTCTATATATTACTAGCAAATGCATATATCTTGCGTTTATTCTTCTGTCGATTTTGGTCTCCTGTGGACAGCGTTGAATTGAATTTTCTATCTGAACTTCCTATCAGATTGTCGGATATCACTTGTTTGCATGGTTCCTTTCTTCTCCTTTCTTCTCCTTTCTCTCCATCCGGTACTTCTTCATCCGCTCAACAGTCGGTTTGGTGGCGGTGGGGTAACGTCCTCGCCTACCAACCCAGAGGTCGCGGGTTCGATTCCCGCCTAGGTGGGTTGTCATCCACCTAGGGCTTGGCTGTTTATAATGGTCTTCAATGTAACAGGTTATCCTTTTTAGGTGGTAGAGGGACTATAAAGTCTCAATCTTGCCCCAATGAAGTGATTAAATATGTAAAAAGGTAAAAAAGAAAACAAATCATCTTCCCTCTCCATTCTTCTAACATCAACGGAGCCTGTGTTCTTGTGCGGAGCTCTCGAGTGTTGGGCAGTTTCGGATTGCCCACAGTCTTCCTGCAGGTCTACTTATCATGCATCTCTATCCCTGATAAAGGCTCATGTTTTATCTACATAGATCTCTCCTTATCCCTCCAACTCACTTTTCAGTCTGGTGACGCGAGGCGGTGGCCATGCATCCTTCTCAGGTGGTCTCCTCTTACCCAGGGTCTAAGTGATCTTCCCGACATGTTACTGGTGGACTTCCTCATTCACTTTGTCCTCCATTTTTAACCTGTTTTGCCTCTGCCTTCCCTATTCTACCCATGGTTGGTTTTTCGAAGCCATATATGCCTTTGGGTTTTGACATCTCTTTGGCTGATTTGTCATTGATTTAAATAATCATCTTGTCCTTTCTCTCTCCCTGTTTATGTTCCTCCCAGGATTCAAAGTATTATAGTATTTGAAATCCACTTTCCAGGTTTTTCACTTTTTTGACCCATTGAGTGGCACAGTACATAATTTATTTCATATACTGCTTCTTTATGTGTTGCAGTATTTTTGTAGCATGGTAAAGTCGTCTCTCTTTAGTAAACGTCATATTTGCTTGAGTAATTTTCCGATAAATGGCGGAATCCTTACTTTTCATAGCGCAGACGAAATATATAATATATACCAAATGTATACCACCGATTTGTATCCCCTTTTCGCTCCATTAACTGTGTCAGCATTCACCCTCCGCCTGAAAGAAATTTTAATCGATTAATACATTGAAACATAGTGAAGTATTTTAAAGTTAAAGTTATACTAATGTATCTGAATTTTTGATTGTCTACTAGCGATCATTATTACTAAGGTAGACTACCGTTTGAGTTTGTTTATGCATTGCCACGTTCAGACACTACCGCTGCGTTTACAAGTCTCGCCTAACAAGAGTATCCCTGACTTACTTCAGAAGAGCAATTCTCTTCTTCTCCTTCAATTCCGCATTCTTTCAACCTCTCTTCGTTCCGTAATACATTCTGTACTTTCCATTTCTTCTCCTCTCCTAACATGCCGATGACTTATTTGCTTTTCTTTCCGTCCTGCGCACGTTCTCAATTCTTCTTCACATTTTGAAAGCCTCTAATCTACGGTTATCATCTTGCTCCAAGAGCAACGAACTACGAACTAGAACGAAACTATGCTCCATTCCAAAGTTTTCGCTAATCTTTTCTTAACATCCGTACTTAACGTCCCTGTTATCGACTCCTAACTTCTTGTAAGGGCTTCTTTTCTTCACAAAATTCTTCTTAACAAATCTTTGCTAATTTGACCATCTTGATCTAAAACATTTCTATTTTGGTGAAATAGTTAAATAGTTCACCTGCATGGTATTCGATTTTGGTACAGTGATGTCTACGCAATAATTTTTATGATTTCCACTGATATTTTCTATTTCTTGAAACCCAGAAACAACGACATGAATCTTGTTTTTTTGAACGTAGTTAGTTTTCCCAATTTCTTTTAGTTTTCGATGTAATTTTTCTTATTTTCCTTATTCTATTTGCCTAGTCTTACCTTACCACCTCTCCTAATCCCACATTATATGTCATAATTTCCTTTCCCTGAGCAACATCCTTGAATTTCAAGTCCCTATTCTCTCTGGTTTGATTACCAAGGTACCTTGCGATGTGTCACCTGTAGTTTCTCATGAGCATCTGGTACCCGAAAACAACAGCTTGGGTAAAGCTGATGGTGTTCCAGAGGTGTCCCTGGGAGTCAAACTCAGGTCTTCCGGTCAGTAGCCTGGCGCTCTGCAACTAGACTACCACTTCCCAAAAATTAATAAAATTCCACCAAACATATAATTCAATGAAAATTTAAAACAATTAATATTACCACATACGAATAAAGATTCAATAATAAGGTACACATCATATTTTCCCTCCCATGGAAACAAACAATTATTGCAGATGAAATAAATAAATTTTAATCAATTTTAAAACTATATTAACTACAGCAGTCACCATTAGTTAACACGTACTTTACGAAGCCATATTTCTCGCGCAAGGCACCCTTGTAAATATGTATCGAGTCCTCCAGTTCGAGAGAGCGGATATTAGGCGTGTTATGTTTTGTGCCAGCGTTCGCTCGTGGAGAATATTGACTAATAAGCGGCAATGTATGCATTTTATCGCTAGTTCAACAGATTTTGTGATAGCGTTTGCTTCTTATTTTTTTACCAACCATGCTCTTTAGTTCCATCACGCCAGCTAGCATACTTAATTTCCAGGAAATTTCAACTCCTACAAGGGAACTCCGTTTCGTTCGTTTACTCGAGAAAACAGCCTCATGGCTAGCTGAGCAATCTCCTTTCATGCGAGGCTCCATCTTTTTTTCTTCCTCCTCGACCAAGTTACTTTATGGGCAGGGCAACACAAGAAGCGAAAACCCTTCGTCCAATCAACTAGGCGAGGCGCCATTAATGAGCTGCCGCGTCGGGGCGTAGTACCATCCCTCTAAACACACTCCTAACAAGTGAGTTAAGGATGGCTCGAGGTTGAAGGAGAGCCTCGCGGGCGGACGGGATCCACGCCCCCCGCCTACTACCACCCCGACCGGGCGGGCAGCCCGCACACCCTTCCGCTAGCCCGCATTCTAATCGCCTTTAATGAAAACCCGGGCTATTTCACAGTAAGCCATTAGCTCCCTTGTACGGAGCTCATTGCGTGGGGAAGATACCCTTCTTCCCCATCCACTCTGACCTCCAACAAATAAGTCCAGTCGTCAGTCTGCCTTTGCCCTCTTCTCCCGCCTCGAAGGAGATGCTCCCTCGTCTTCCTCCGCCCCTTTTCCTCCCCAACTTCAACTTACCGCTATCCTCCTCATTCACACAGCTCAGTCGAGGAATTGAGTCTACCTCCTCCTCGACTCCCCCCCCCACCCAACCAACCCCGCCCCTCTCCGCCGAACCGCTTCGCCGTCGTCCGATGTGATATACTCTCCCTCTTTCGGGGGAGGCGTGCTCCCTCCCTCCGCCTCCCCTTACAATGCCCGCTCTTCACGAAGCCTTTCCCCGCACGCCCCGCCTGAAATCGCTCCCGGTCCTTTAAGCAAGGGGAGAGTAAGTTGGCTCGCTATTCTGGGGAATAAAGTTGGCTTCCTGCTCGCCACTGTAGGAATGAGGATGAAGGAGCCGATTGAGGTCAATTGTCGCAAGTAAACGAATGGAATTTCAATTACGCATTGTTATTGATTAAGAAAAACCATCGGTTGTTTGCAGGTTATGTTATAGACTTACTGATGTGGTTACTTTTTTTTATAGTGACGATAATGACTATATCCAGTAAATTGAGAACATGCTTGGTCTTAAAATATTACAGAAGTTGAAATATCGCTTTGAAATAAAATATCGCTTTGGTGTAAAATTGTCCCACGCTATTTTTGACAAACATTTTAACAAATTTTATATCTATTGACCGGTTGCCTTCTTGAGTTCCCTGCTATTAATTATATCCGTAAAATTGATATTGGTGAAAGGGATTTAAGATCATTGTTTTCTCTTAAATATTGATCAATTGTCCATTGAACTATCTAAATATTTTTGCAAAATAATAGAAATTATAGAGGATAGCATATCAATGATATATTGTCCCCTCATTTGAATAGTTAAACGTTCTATTGATAGGTACAGTACCTATTATCCTCTTTGAAACTCGCCATTAATTAATGAATAATTATTTAAAATGTCCTCGTATTAATTATATTTTTCCACCTAGAAGATGGTGCGTATTTCGAGCAGGGCGGATTTAATGAAAATTCCTCTGGAATAGTACCTGTAGGTTTTTCAATACAATAGATGGACAAAAACATGGTAATATTTTTCATGCTTATCATTTAATATGTAGAAGTAAAATAGGGTAAATTTTCAAATGCAATAAAGTATTACTGTTTATTTAGGAAAACTTTGGTTAACAATCACTGTATTTTATATAAAAACTTTAAATTTAGTGCAAATAAATCATAATAAACCTATATTTTAAATTCGATAGCACCGTTAAATGATTCTGTGTAATAAAAAATATCTGGTTTAACATTTCCTTGTGGTGATGTACGCGTACGTGTTCAAATTTATGGGGGACCGACCGCTGAGGTTATTTGCAACATTAGGGATGTATGGGAAAGGGTGAAGGATGGAGAGAAACCCGGCGCACACATTATCCTACTCCTAACGAAAGGCACCAAGGGGTGCGCGGCTTAACGTCCCATCCGACGAACGGCGTACTCACTCAAATTGCTCTCCACGAAACACCTCAATTGGGGTTGGGGTACCACAGAAAAATATCTACCACCTCCGAGATTCGAACCCGAACCATTTGGGTGGTGAGCCAGTACGTTTACCACGGCACTATCCCGTTCCCACATAATCCACCTGAAAAACACTGAGCACGGTTGGGCTATAATATACAAGTGCTCAAAATTTCCTCGGGGATCCTCAATGAGTTTTTCCTGGATATCGATGTCGCCCCATAAAATGCCTGAACACTTTATAAATAAAATACTACAATACTATTTTCAGTAGCGAGAAAATAAAATCAAAATTAGGAAAGCGTGTGGAAAAGTGCTGCGTCTATTCGGCTGATAGTAGATAGATTTGGAGTACCCAGGTACGGTATGAAGATTTTCTTTCTGTTTCCATGGTGAATTCCCGGCGGTGTAATTTTTTAAATGCAATGTTAAATGTCTTATGGGAAAAAATTCTTAGAGCACTGAGAAAGTAGCATTTTTAATTTTAATATTTGCGTCAATTGATTGATTAGGTCACTTCTATTGCAATGCAAAGTTCTTGTGAAAGTTTTCGGTGATCGATCTCCAATTAGGCGTCAATGCTGCCTTAATCTTGTCAAAAGGAAAACAAATATTGTTGCCTAATTGTCTGTCGTCCTTGTCGTTAAATACTTCTCGATCATTTTTTAATTAGCACTCTTAAATTCATCAGGGGTCCTCAAGGGTTCTCCTCAACCTCCCTCCCACAGTTACAACTCCCCTCTTTGGGGTGGATAGGCACTGCCGTCTGCATCCCGGTCCATGCTAAAGCCCTCCCCATCGCCAATATTCCCACTAATACCCCCCCGCACTAAACCCTTCACCTTCCACCAAAAACCACCCTGTGCCCAACCCACGCCACCCACCCACGCTGAGAACCAACCCCGCCGCCAACCCCTCCTCCCTGCCCTCTGAGGTTTTCTTTTCCGTTTGGCTTGCTTTCTCCTGCCCTCTCAACATTTCCAAAGGGCCTTCCCATCCTCGCATACCACCTGCCCCCGGGGCTTAGGCCCCTCCCCGTCCCGCCCCCCGCATCCCTTTACCCTCTCCCCAGAAACCCCACCGCCCTCGCCCCCAACTCCTTCGACTGCCGCTCCTCTCCGTCTTAAGTTTGCTCGAGTCTTCCTTCGCTGACTCTGCCCCCCACCATTTCCCATCTCCTCACTTTGTTCTCCACCCCCATTCTCTCCCTCTTTCCCTCTCTTTCCTCCGCTTTCTTCAGCCATTCCGTGTTCTTCACGTCTCTTTTTCTTCCCTTTCAGTTCTTCGGACGTGCACCAAACCACCTCCCTCACTCTCAGCCCGTGTTTGGGGGGTGTGGGAGGAGCCCGACTCTCTCGTCAAGAGCACACTATTCCAGCTCCTTCGAGCAGGATTTGGGAAATTTGCGAAGCCTCTGCGTCACGGGGCGGAGGGGAGGCCACGGTCTTCTGGTTTCCGAAAAGCGTTATTCTAGCCATTGCCATCCGCGATGTTAGGAATTAGTTTTCCGTGAATGTTTACACCAAGGGAACTTTACTTTAGTTTAAGTTTGTTCAAGGGAAAAGGAAGAGATGAATGGGTAATTCCGGTTTTGAAGCAAGGTTGATATACAAGATGTGTGTATAAGATCGAGTGTTCAATTCTTCCTCGCAGCATTTCTCGCTTTAGCTTGGGTGAATGAGAGTCCTGTGCATAAAGTAAGTTATGCTAAATGGATGCTAGTCAACTGTTTTAATAATTTGTTCGCATGTCATGTTGTACCTAATTATTCCAAATTGCGGGCGCCGTGCGTGGGCAGCCTGATAACAGCCGTAATAAGGGTCACTCATGCTCTCTGTAGAGTATATGAATTAATACTGACGGGATGAAGTGGATGTTATGTGCTCTCTAATCGTTTGAGGGGTTCATTATAGCATCATAAAGACATAAATGCAATCGCCTCATGACTTGTGTTGTAGCTAACTCTCGTTTATGAGGTGGCTCACTAAGTCAAAATCATGAACACTTACTCTGAATGAAAAAGGGCTCTCTTGGGGACATTTTGTTGGAAGTGCTCAAACAACCTGATTATTATTTCGTTTGAAGTCCTTTGATCGCGGTATATTAAAAAAAAACACATTTTTGGGGAAGACTTAAGCGTAGCGTGAGAATGACTTTCGTGATGATTGCACCCGCCAGTTTGCATATGTTTTCGTTCTCGTTACTCTTATCTGACGTCTGCTTCATTTTATGGTCATGAGCCTCTACACTTGTTTCATTTTAAGAAAAGTTTAATGCTTTAATTAGCATGGGCTCATTTTATGATCGTGTGAAAATCTTATCTCTCAGGAACACTCGTCGTGAAGGTAGTGAAATATTCTTTAATTTTTTTAAAAGAATAAACTCTACGGTAGTTTGCATCTTCTGCGGTATATTTATTTTAGGTCGGAACAATTGTATTTCGCGTTAAAAAGACATCAAATATAACTTTATAAATAATAACATGAGTATATGAATGGGTATTAAACTATTGTAACCACATATTTTCCACATGTGACTGTTTAAAAAAGCTGAATGAAGAAGTTATAACTTATATGAAATGAACATAAGTTTTCAATAGTAAGGAATAAATAAAATTCTGGTGTCCCATCGCACTGTTATTTTAGCCATTATTATAGTCAAATGATTGAAGTCAATTATTTTTTACGAAGACTTTCGTAGTCTAGCCCCTTTCTAGCTTTTTTCTGGTTTTTTTAGTGTCTCCATATGTCTCATTCCATCGCCTAGGAATCCTGCTGAAACAGTAGAACAAATTTTTTGTGCCTTATTCTCCTTCTCATAGCATAAAGGTAGTAAATTTATAACAAAAGAAGATGTCTAACTCTCTTTGCCCAGGCATAGCATCTCTCAATTTTGTAACTCCAACTGGGTAGCGTACCATTCGCCATGGCATGGAGAAATTAAAAAAACGCGCTTTGGCAATAAATCATCCTGAATGCTTGAAAATAGTCTATCTGTGCATTCCGCGATTAATATAGTTTTTTTACAATAGAATATGATATTGTAAAACTTTATTTAAATACTTCTCAGGAGAAACTATATACTTCTCACTATGGTAAAATTATCTGCAAACAATTATTGATCTGTGTCTGCTATCCGGTTTCTGCTAATATACGCTGCGTTCGAGGCAGCTTCTGTGAGACTAGAACCAGTAGTACATCATTGTGTGATCATACACGGTAGTTTCTTATTACCAGGCACCTTGAAGAACTTATTGATGATTTTTCTTCCAGAAAACCGCATTTCAAGACCAAACGTTTTCATGAAGCAGAACCACAAACTTTTCTAGAGTTGACGCTGTTTGGGCAGGACCTTTAAATCACGCAGATGAATAGCGCACATCGTTAGCACCCGTCATAAAAAAAGTGCCTCATGAACAGTCTTGTACCATAAACAACCGATTACCTGAAAAAGAACAAGTAAATCGTGTAGGAAAGATCCTTCTCCCCTCCATGGTTTCAACGGACCCCAAATTAAATGGACCCCAAAGGACTTCGTATCAACCGGGATATATCATTCTCTCGGGATATTTTTCTGACACAATCTCGTAACATAGTAATTAATTTCCTTCTTGTTCGAAGAGTGTTGGCTGTGTAGTATTTCAGCGATTCCTTTCGCCTCGGTCGTCGCCCCACTCAAACCCCCATCCCTCCCCGCCCCCAAAACCCCGCCTCCCCATGCACATCCAAGCCCCTTTCTACTATTTCCACTCCACCGCGTCCCTCCTCCCGCAACAGTCCTTTGGTCACACCATTGCTTAAACCCACTACTTCCTCCGGCACTCCATTTGCTGTTAATTTCTTTTCGCTTGATTCTCAGCCAATCCGAGGGACGCTTACTCACAACTTTTTCCCTCAGATCTCCTTTATTCTCCGCTTTTCTCGTTCTCTCTTTTATCCACGGTCCCCTTCATTCTGGCCCTGGGAACACCCAACCCTCTGTGCTTCTCATACCACTCTCTTCGCCCTCTCCTTCCGCCCGCCTTCCCGCATCCACTCCCCCTTCCACGCCTTAAAGCTCCACCTTCCTCCATCTCCACTCGTCCTTTTTCTTCCATCAACAGCATCCGTACCTGAGTTGAAGTTTTTGACTGAAATGCTTAGCTTCACAGTAAAGAACATTCGTGAAATTATTTAACTATTATTGAAATATCATGAAATGCTAATTTCGTCAGTATGGCTATAAATAGTCACGCGTAAATTATTAATTATAAAGTTCACTGATGGAAATATGATAGAAAAGATGTTCAAATGCTGTCGGAAATTTCATTGTTATTTTTCTATACTCTCTCTTTTCAGGTAATTTGTAGAAACCCATATATTTTCAAACTATTGCTGTTGTTAACAGTAATCTTCCGGGTAAGAAGAGTAAGTTTTTGATGTAACTTGACGCCATACATAACTACACGCCGAAATAGTGACGCCAAACATCATCATTCGATTTTAATAATCTCAATGTTATTCATGTGTCTTTGAGCTTGCTCATCTCTATCTATTGGGGTTTAAATTTTTTGTTTGCAGTAGACTTTTGAACATTTTTTCAGGCATTGAATGTACACCTTAATTTATTATGCGTATTTATCCATTAAAACAGTTTTTTTAGTCCTATTCACATCCGTAATTTCAGTCGATCAGTGATTAAATCTGCCCAAAGAGTCTCTGATATTAAAAAGACAATAACATTTTAGAAGAGAATGCCAATCCTACGCCATCGTTATATTTTGTCTCCAGAATATTTAATCCATATTTTTTATTCCGTTATACTTCGTAATATTCTGAGGATTCCAACTTCTTCGAAGAAGCATGCGTTAAAAGACGCTGGATCCTCAAGAGTATGTCGTGTTTTTCTTACTCGTTTCTCAAAGAATCGCTGGCCTCAATCCCCACGTTGAATCTAATAGGCGGAATGAGCTAGATACATCGTATATAGAATTCCCTCATCTGAGTAAAAGGATTAAAGTTATCATTGATATTTTTCCGAAGAAGAAAAATGAAGCCTTATGCCAAACTATTTTACAGGGAAAAGGGGTTAGGGGTTGTAACTTTGCCCATATTATAGAGGGCTAATATTGAGAAGCTATTGATTTTTCCTGTACTCGAATGAAATTTAATTTTATTCCTCATTTTTAACTTGGGTTGATTTTCTTTTGTGTTATAAGCATATCCATGCCAGATAGTAGTGCCATTTCCTCTTCGTGGAAGTAGTTTTCTCTTATGGTAATTTTCGGATAGATTATAGTCATGGTCTTTTTTTCAATGTACTTTAATGACACCAGAGCAATTTGCGGAGTGAATGATGTAACTTATAAGGTGATATCCAAAGTTTTAGAACTACTACCGTCTGAAATCTTAAGAGTCATCACATATTGTAATCGCTGACGTGACCTTTTCCGTTCCCTTTTGCCTTTTTGCCGGTTGTAATAAATTTAATCACTTTTCACAGCTGGAAGTATTTTCGAAACTTCTTTTTATTTTATTTTCAACGTCCAGTCGGTTTTGGCTCAAAGTTCTGAATAATGATCCCATTTACTCAATCTTCGTTTTTGGAAATGGAAAAAAATCTCAGTGGCTAATTTAAAATAGTAGGAAAGGTACGAGAGCGGTGCACGACAAGCATGTAAGTACGATTTTTTCTGCCAAAACATGGCAATAACGTTTTCTTAAACGTCCAGCTTTCTCATGTCTATGGCCGTGTTACTTTAAATTATTAATCGGGTAACCTTTATCCTTTGAAATCCTCGAAAACACATTTTTGAAAACTTACCTGTGCATAGTTGATTTATCCAATTGATGACGTAATTGAATAATTTTGAATTTTCATATTTAAAATATTTTTACCAACTATGTCACCTCAGAACTCTGTTTCCATTCACGTCCTTTAACACACACACACACACACACACACACACACACACATATATATATATATATATATATATATATATATATATATATATATATATATATATATATATATATATATATATATATATCCTTTCCTGCAAATATCTTTCGATTCCCCTGAGCACTTAATTTTATGCAATACTATGGCTGGGGTGAAGAAAATTAGACGCCGGAGGTACACCTCTGAAGACTTTTAGGTACGTACATGCACTCTGGGGTCCATCTCTCCTCCGTGCAAGTCTCTTGGTACATGTGACTTAGTCGAATGTGACGAGTTGGTGTGGGTAACTGTAAAAAGTTCGTGTGTGCATTAGCACACCGACATCGTTTACTCGCCACTGTTGACAAATGTTCCTCAAATCCGAATAGAGATGAGTAAATTTGCTTTCAAGTTCTAATATTTGAAAACTTGCTTACGCCGCTTGAGCGAGGAAATACCTTCACTGTGCAAAAATATTTTAGTTCCTGGAACAAAGGATTTTCTGCTTACTCTATGTGCGATGCCCGCTTAATTATTGCAGAAGAATATTCATTTCGCTGTTTGTCACGAATTGAACACTGTTGATATGAGACTGTAGATACTTGACGAAGCCTTGATGAAAAGTAACACGCAGTGCATTTATCATTGCTTACACCAAATTTTAAAGATCAATGGCGTCTTTTTTATGAGAAGTGTACCTCAAATTATCGATGTTCTCGGTAATAATTACCCGACAATATATATATGTCTCGGCAACCCACGCAATTAGCACAGGAAAAATGCCCATGTCCTTAGCATTCTCCGAGGAGATATTTTTGCCGTTCGACAAGCCCTTCGAAGGTGCCCCTGCTTGCGTTGCGCGCCCCGGCCACCTCCTCTTGGGGATCCTGATTAATCCCGGGCGCCGCCGGCGGGGATGGCCTGGCCCTCTTGCTCTTTGCCTCTCTTCCGCCCTCCTTGTCTTCCGAACTCGTTTTCCCATTCTCCCAGGGCCCCCTTGTCCCTTCGCCCGCCTCCCGTCCATTATTCCCTGCGCCTCCAAAGCAGGGGGACCTTGCTCGTCGGTAGTCTTTGTGTTCCGGAGCCACAAAGGTCGACGCCAATGGCGGAAACCAACGTCGAAAGAAATAAAGTTCATTTAATTCATTTTCTTAATGATTGTTGTCCCTTCACCCTCCAAATAACTCTCCGGATGATTTTAAAGGTCAAAATTTCCGAGCACCCCCTATTTTGTGGCACTTTTTGTGTAACTGGCAGGTGGAGATGCTGTCGAATGTTCTCTATAACCATTCTATGTTGGTTGATGAATGCCCTCATTTATTTGTTTTGGATTGTACCCAGCCATTGCTAACGGTTAAAGATGATTTTTATGACAAGGTTCTTGTAGGAAGAAAGTCTCTTAGTGAAAAGAGCAATATCCACCCTTGCATCCTCATTTTATTTTTATATAATTAATGCAGATGTTCTGTTTTCCATTGTGCATTTGTAAGCTCCCGCAAAGAGTTTGGTGAGGACGGGTGATGTGGCGGTATTTAGTTTAATAACATCTTTTCCGATTGATACACTACGTGATAGCAATCGATTTTAGTAAGCCAGAGTATTTGAAAATTCACAATTATTTATTAAAGACAGCCATGTAATCCGTTTAAACATTTTATCTTTTATTTCCTTTTGCAAACATAAACCTTACACGTTATATGTTTACACTTTAGTTAAAACATTAGTACTTATTAATTTAATATTTTTTTCTTCAAAGAAATATTATGTTAAGTACCATTTATTACCGTGTAAATTATAGGTGAATTCGCAGCAAGGGATATTCAAGTTCTAACACGATTGAAAAACAGTATCCATTTATCACTTTGATGGACTACAACCTATTCTACGGAGCGGTATCTCATAAACTACATGAAATATCCTATGCTATAATTAAGCCACCCTAAAATTTTGAAAAACTTTGCCAAAAGGCTTATTTCGACGGGTTTTGAGCCTAATCACACAATCACATATCCAATTGTAAAAGATTTCTTCAATAATATAATCTCTAAAAGATTAATTATGGTCCAATAGACGTAGAGTAATGCAATAAAATAGAGTATCAAATGGGATACTGTTACAAAAAAATAGTCGTTTTTAAACTGCTTGCTGGGAAAATCCTCTCTCTGAGTAGTATTTTGAGCCAATGGGATGAGAGATTAAGGTAGATTCGCAAGTTCCCGGAGTGAGTCCAATAAATTGACTGCGATTCGATTGAACAATCTTCCTGCTCTCGCTTCCGCTCCTTGCCTCTCACTCTCTCTATCTCTTTCTCCACTTCCCCTTATTATGCCTTACGTCCTTTTACCGCGCTCTCCCCACCCCCCCTCTCCCCGCCCTACTACTCCGGACGTGGCCCTCTTTCTCTCTTCCTTTCTCTTACTCGGCCTTCAGCCGCCTTTTGCTCACCAACCAGCTCTCACCCTTCCCACCTCCTCCCCCTCCACCCACCACTCCCACTACACAAAATCTTCCATCAACCGCCCCTCCAATTACCACCCCTCTCGATCCCCCTTCTCTCCCTATTCCTCTTTTCTCTCTCTCTCTTCTCTCTTATTTTCCTCTCTCTATTCCTTCCCTTCTCAGCCCTGATCATTCTGCTTTCCTGGGAAGTCGACCTCTTCTTGCAGTTCACATTCACATCCTCCTGCTCTCTTCCCGCTTTTGTCTCAGTCCAGAATCGCGCAGACCCTGTTCCTTTCCGCCCACCCTCTCCTCTTTGTGGGGGAGAGAGAGAGAGAGAGTTGACGTCGGGTCCGGTGGGATGACTTCTTCCCCGTCCTGTGTTCACCGAGCAAACTTTTTACTTATGGGATTAACTCGGAATTTTTAAGGACCGATTTTCTTGCAAGGAGGTTGTAAAAAATAAAAGGAAATCTTTTCCGTTCCAGCGTTTCTCACCAAATGTCCGTAGCGTGCGTTATTGCTCAGTTCAAAGATATCGAGTCCCAAGTGTGTATGTCGCCGAGTGTGCAATGAAATGATAATTCACCGACGTGGTGTTATGATATTTGCAAACGCTTCTCGTTCCAGTTACTTCCATTATTATTTAATGATTTATCCTACTTAAAATTAATATATGTATGTAGTGCGCCCATCATGATTTTTTTACCTTTAACTAATTATGGTCGCGCAATGAAATACACGTAATAACACGGTTGAAAATTTCTTTGAATGAAGGTGGAAAGTTGCGGTTGGACATTATATGAATTAGGCAAGCGTGGAAGAGTAAGAAAAAAACTGTTCGGTAATCCCCATAGGGAAGATAACCTCTCTAAAAGCATAAGACAAAACAGCCCAGGGGTTAAAACAAGACCACGCATATTGTTATGACCTTTTATAATAACATTATAACGCGCCTTATAAAATACAAATAAAATAAAATCAGTCTATTTTCAGGGAAGTTTTATAATTCTCGCCAAAATATTTCAATGGTGGCATCCAAGATAGAATGCATAGTTATGAATATTCGCATAATTATATATATTATTATAATAATAATCACATAATTATATATATATATATATATATTATGACTCGCATAAGAATCAGTATGTAGTAATATTAAATAAATGTTAACTCTCTCTATTATGTATAAATGTAGCCAGTTTGATTTAAAAATCGTCCATATTTTCTACCTTCGAAAATTTTATTTGCGAATTATATTTCGTAGACGATATTAGTCTCCACATATGTTACCTGTTAAATATTTATCAAAGCTGCATTCCATTAATCAATTTTTCATGTTCAATGCTTGTGACACCTTATGTTATTTACCTTCGTTTGTGGCATGCCAGCAAACTTCTACATTTTTCGTATTAGTATTCAAACCATTCTCCTTCCTACTGGCTTTAATAGAGTTGATGGAATACACATGCATTGAACCTACGTAACTTCCTCACTTATCTGCGACTGGAGAAGTTTTGCAAGGTTTTTCCGCCGGTTAGTGATATGAATTCCAGTTACGATGGCTGTCAAGAAATTAACTTAGACGTTTCGGTCCTGCGTGGCAGTGGGTAGAGCCAGAGCCACCATCTTGGTGACTAAACGTCTCTACACTCGGTATGCATCCTGTTGTGGTAGCGCACGGATTCTGGTGGTTCATCTACTTTTCTCGCTGCAAACTTTTGAAATGTGCGCTGTAATGAAAAATCCCGCGAGTTGTCAGCGAGTATTTAGATACTGTTTTCCACCGATAGACTCATCAAGAAGAAGCAAATGCCGCTTCCAAAGAAGCTTATTTCAAAAATAAAGAAGCAGTTCGTCGTATGCGTGGAGCATGTAACTCTCTAGATTAGAGACAAGGCATATGGTAAAAGTAGGGCGTAGAAGCTTTTGAAATACGGTGCTGACTAAGAAAATGTTGAAGATTAAATGGACGGATAAAGCAAGGGACGAGTAATTATACTATATATATGAGCAGGAGATGAGAGACCACATGGAGAACCTTCTTTCAAAGAAGAACTGAACGATATAAATTACAGATTCAGGTCTAATGTGGTAAATTGTTCCATTTATGCTCCTTACATGTTATTTAGTGGAAAATTGCAAGAATTTTTGTTTCTGTTATTAAGATCTTACGTAGACGGATTGGACACATTTTGAGGCTGACGGGTAAGTTCAACATCGACATGAATACACCTCAATCCACCGAAAAAATGTGGGGCAGGGGATGCAAACACTAGATGGGAAGGGTGAGTGATAAGGGAGGATATGTGAGAGTAATGGAACAGGGAAAAATATTCATAAAAAACTATCAAATAACGTGAAAATGTGTATACATGCCGGTGGAAGGTCCTATTCAAAACAAGGGTTAATTTACCAAAAAAATTAGTTATTTGTTTGGCGAAAAAAGGGGAATAAAAATTAATCAATAATTTATACGACAGGTGTCCACCAAAACAAGACAGTTTATGCGGAATTAAAAAGTAAGAGGGGGAAATTGTACTATCACATGGAGATGCAACTCATAGTCTCCGCCCCTTAAGTGACAAGTGGGTGCATATTGGAATGGGAAATTGAAAGGAATGTCTTGTACGGAAAGGGAAAAGATAAGTGCGTTGGGAAAAAAATTGAGGATATCGTAAAACGAGAGGGACTATCAGGGAGTGGTGGAAATAATGCCAAATAGAATGGAATAAAGGGCTAAATTAATCCTTACTTAGGATTGAAAAACTTATGAAGATGAATGCGATATGTGTTTAACCATATTAGGTCTTCCGTATCGCTTCAACGCCCCTTCCGAAGTAAAATTTCCCCGTCCTACGCATTTCGCCTCCACTTATATCCTTCTGCAAATGAAAGCCCACTCTCGCTCTCCCGCTCGCCCTCCCGCATCCTGTCTCTCTCCCCCCTCCTGTCTCCCGCACTCCCTCCACTCCGGATTACCTTTCCGAACTCGAAGGAAATTGGAGCCCGCCCTCTTATCCATAGCAGCTGTTTTCAACTAGGGCCGACCGCAATCATAATTTGTCGTGCGTCGACAGAGCCCGACAGTCTGCTGCTGGCTAGTTTGCGGCAGATCGGTTGTCGTTTATAACTTTTGTCTGTAATTTCTCTTCTCCCAAATTCACGTTTTAAACTAATGGCGCAAGATTCGTGACGCACTGTTTTCTATTTACCCATTTTTAATTACATTTTCTTGTTCTAAGTGCAGAGAGCATTCCATTAGACTTCTTAGAACTTTCTTTGTCACCTGACGATGCCATTGGGTGATATTTAATGGCGAAGCTTAATTTTGAATAAAATTGCTTATTGCATTTATGTACCATTTCTATAATATGTATACGATACGTATTTCAAATGATGACCTATCTTTTATTTATTGAAAAACCATGAAAACAAAGAAGATATAAAATCGCTGACATTACCCTTCCTAACTTTATATTATTATTCGTCGAAGTAACACGGAAGTGTTGAATAAAAAAACTTGGACAACAAGAAACAATATAAGAACACATAAAAAGAGTACTCACATGTTTTTTCTTGAAAATTTCGGTGGAATTTAGCTCCATCTTCCTCAGAAGAAACAGTGGAACAGATATATATATATATATATATATATATATATATATATATATATATACACACACGTGGTTAGTGGTATCCACGGGGAAGTGCGTCGAACTACTTATCAGAGGGGCCGGGTTCGATTCCCGGGCAAGCCTCTCTGGGCACCTGCAGCTTAACCCAATCTCTGTAATTTTTCGGGTACCAGATCTTCCTGAGAGCCGGCACAGGGAAAGGAATAGCTCCCCTAACCCTGATGTGTGAATTTCCCCCGCCGTCAGGCTTAGTACTGGGTCAGCTCTACTCGTATCATCAACTATCAAATCGACCTTCGAGTTCATTATTGTGTTTAGGCCCAGTATATCCCATTTAAAATGATCGGTGGTGTCTGGTATACTACTTTTATTTTACCTTTTATTTGGAATGAGCACCTGCTTTTTATATCCTTCCATGGGAATATATCTTATTTTAGTAAACATGTCTGAATGAGAAAATGTTATGCAGCAGGGAAAATATTATTTCATTTTCATCAGAAAGATTCAAATATTTATTATTAAACAAAATTTCATTCGTTTCAATTTGTGAGTACACTTGATAGGTCCACACACCTTTTCGTAGATTTAATATTTCATTGTCTTCTAAAAGACGTTTCATATTTTCTCATGTCATTGTTATCATCATGTAGCGATATGGATATAAATGTGATTTAAGGCAGAAGGAACTAAATCCATGATTTTGAATGATAAATCTTTGAACATGTCTGATAAACAATAAATATTGTGGCTTTCCCATGGAAGCTGTATTGATTGTGTTTATTTCAACCCTCACCTTCATATGTTTCAAAGATTATACACAACAACCGTTGTTTTGGTATGCTTACTTTTTATAATCAAAGCCCTCCAAATCGTTTAGGCCATTCCCTGGAGTCCAGGGGTTCTTTTTTCAGTTTTCATGGGCTGCTGACATGTCTCGCTACGATTTTCACATTTCGTAAATGCATTACTCCACCCAAATAGGTTTCCGTAGTGAAATGCATGGTGGAAAGCTACGGTTCCTTTTTCCTTCTGCCCTGCTTTCTGCACTAAATAACGATTTGGAAATGTCCTGAAAAAGGGTTAAAGAAACAAATAAATGCATTTTTATGCCTACAGAATTTTTTTTCTTAATTTCGAGTTTATATATTCTCGAAAAAATTACCCGGAGTAAATGGCGGCAGACTTGTTCTCAAGTGAGGGTACTGAATTAAGAATATAGCCTCTAGAACAGGAGAACAGTGCATGCTACCTTGTGATACTGTACCACTTGTAATTTTATGTTTTGTATTGTGAATGACCTAAACATGTCATTGAATTATTGCTAATTTTGAAGAAACGGGGCTAGGAGCAATTTTACCCCTCGATACTGAAGCAATGTGGTGCACACACTATAATATTGTGTTCTCTTCGTTTGTTTTAGTTTACTTCACTTTTGCCTCAGATATTAAATAAACATTGAAATTATTGTATTATTTTTGTTTATATTTCCAAAGAAAAACAGCAAAATTTATTTGAGATATTTTGATGCAACCAAAATTCTCAATTACATATGTCAAAGATAAGTTTACGAGGACAACATTTTCCTTTGTGTCTTTCCCTGTTTTCTTAATAGATAATTCCACTTAAACACTTCTGGTTTCGTTCTAATCCATTGACAAATCCTAAAATTGGCTTGAAGTCTACATAACGATTTCTTTTGATGAACTCACCTTAGGGATTTTACGAACTGCCAAAAGATAAACAATTTGAGAAAAAATTTATAAGCGTTCGTTACCATGAAGAATTTTCAGGCCTTTTCAGAGATGCATAGCACCAATTAGTAACGCAAAAGTGGAGACTTTTATTTTTGGTGTTAAAGTAAGATAAAAATCGATCTAAAATTCTGTCAGTTTTACAGAAAGTTGACTAAAAAGTTGACTTTGTCGTTATTTGTATTGTTTGATACATTTGCAGCAAAATAATTCCAAAGGTGCGCTCAAAGTCTGATAGTGATATTTTCTTTATCTTAAACGGGGTCACGATTAAAACTGCACTGCTAAAGCCGCTTAAGCTTCTGTTTCCGCACTGAAGAAAAATTGAGGATATCGTTTGAAAATTTAATTAGGGAAGAGGATTTCCATGCATCCCTGCCGCGCAGTGTAAATCCCTTCTTCGGATTGGTCGAATGACCTTTGTTGCACATCACAAATGTAATTAAAATCTCGCAAGTATTCATCCGTGATGCAATGTATTACGTCGGAAAATTTTAGTGCCTTCGTTATCATCACAATTTGTCATCCATACGCCTGAGCTTAAAATAAGAGATCAGCGAGGGAATAAGAGCAATTTCTATTCACTTTTTCCCTTTTTATAATGTTCCCTTTTCCATACAAGCCTCATTTCTACTTAAGCCACAAGACCTGAATGATTAGTCACCAGTTCTATTCGGCCACGAGTTTTATTCAGAAATGGAGAAATTATTCTCAATTCGCAAACCTCTTTCGGCATGCAACACGCCATCCAGAAAATTAGGGAAAAGTTTATGGAAAGAACTGATTTCAGGAAGCATTTTGTCTCACTCATTTTACTATTACAACACCAGACCACTTTAAAAAGTAATTTTGAATTTCTCTAAAACTAACTAACGCATAATCCTATCCCAGTTTTTCTGATGCCAAGTTTTCAGTTGTGGCCGAACAGCTGGCATACCCTGTCCTACACACTGACGCGGATTACGTAGTTAGTCGCAGACGAAGCACACTAAACATAAAAAATGCTCTCTTGAATTAAATAATTATCCTCTATCGTCTATTAAAAGATTTACTGTTAAGTAGTTTTTCATGCTTCCACCGAGAGTTTAAATTCTGCAATGGAAGCTCTCTGCCTATCCGTACAAGCATTGCCGTTTCAATAAGAATTAATGCGATTTATTTTTTTTTCTCTTGCTGCACTGCACTGAAAAGCGTGCATCGTATTGACGGAATCCGTAATGCTTAACTCATATGCTGCCCTTGAAGTTTAATGCAGGACGACCCAATTTCTACTGCGTATGCCTTGTCCCTTGAAAAAAAAATCCTTTCTCGATTCCGTGAATCAAGTCAACCGTTTCAAATGCCCCAGAATTCAATTCCCTGCCACCCTCCGCTCTCTTCCCGTTCTCCCTGAACCCCGCCGTGTGCATCCGGCGAGAACGGAGTACGTGATATTCAGTCACTCCTGTCTATATTATCCTCTCATTCCTTCCTCCATTCGGACGTTAATAGTCCGTTCCTTCCTTTGAAAATCTTCTCTCTGTGTGGAAACGTAATGCGTTTTGAGATCGGTAGGCGCCCGTACACTTAAGAGATGCAGTTATTTTTATATTTTCACTTTTAGGCATTGGAAACAAAACGTGAATTTCCAAATTTATTTTGAATTCGAAATTTTTTTAATCGATTAAACATTCGTCAGTCAAATAAATTTATATTTTTATCGTAATTTAAGAATAGCTATACGAAGCATTTAAAATTTTTCAGTTCGTCATCACAGATAAACGATAATATTCTTACTTTGTGACTTTCCATTCTTAAAATTTGAGTTCAATTAATCTCTCAATGTGCTTTATATTTTTTGCAATCATTCTCCAAAATTGTTGAGTTACTTCGCACCATTAGTCTTTGTTGCCCAATCACTATTTCTCTCCGACTTGATTTCATGGAAGGGGTTTTCATAACAGTTCCCTTATGGTATGGCCTGCTCACTGAAAGGAGACAGACGTTTTTCTTGGCAATGAACGGAGCTGCGTTGGCTGAATTAAATGCCCCTAGTCTTGTTTCGACTCTTCTATCTGACAGTGACATGCTAGACAGGGGCAGTCATCATTGCTCCCGCCAGCACGACTCTAGGAGTCATCGGAACGCGCGCGCTAAGGCTTCCACTGCGCCAGGAGGAGGAGGAGTGGCGAATAATACATGTCTACTTCAAAGGATCCTTATAAACGCTTATTTTTGCGTCTAATAAGCCCTCAAAAAATAGATTCAATATATGTTAAAATTATAATTCACTTGTCTTTCAATAAAACTGGCTAATGTAAAAGTTTCCTTGTGCTTAACAGATTTGACCGCTAAGTTGCCTTTAACCTTACCTTTTCCCCGCTGGCAATAAGTGATGGGGATCCGGTTAATGCCCTTTCCACCCGAGTGACCGCTTGCGAATCCCGTATGGGTGCCAAGTGCCATAGATCACTGCGCAGTCCACCGGATGGGATGTACGAGATCCCTAGGAGTCTCTCGTTAAGATGTCCATGTGGTGGTGGAGTTGACCCTTCTTATTTTTCAGTTCTACGTTACCTGTCTTGTTTTGGTGGAGGCCTGCCGTATAAGTGGTTTTGTTTAATTTTTATTCCTTTTTTTTTTGCATAACAAGTAACAAGGTTGTTAGGTAAATTAACCCTTGTTTTGAATTGGGTAGAAGTATTATTTAGGAGAAGCGACCGACAACTAAGGTCACTTTGTCATTAAGGATGGATGGTAAAGGATGAAGGGTGGAGAGAAACCCGACGTCGGCATTAACCTACTCTTGTCGAAAGGCGCCAAGGGGTCCGCAGTTTAACGTCCCATCCGACGGGCGTCGCACGCACTCAAAGTGCTGTCCACGAACCATCACAAGTAGGGATCGGGATACCACTGAAAAATATTTGTTTTCTCCAGGATTTAAACCTGAGCTCTCCCGGTGGGAAGACTGTACGTTAGCCACGGCTCCATTCCGATCTCTGCCCCCTGCATGAAAATTAGTTTGCGCGTTATTTGATAGTTTTTAATGATTTTTTTTCCATTTCACTTCCTCTCACATATCCTCCCTCATCCGTCCCACCTGGCGCTTGCACCCCCTGCCACATATCCTTTTGGTGATCACAGAATATTTATGTAGATGCCAAAGAGTGCGCTATCGCCGCTCTCCATTCAATGAAAACGCCACCCCTACCAAATTACCAAACTTTCGCCCATGCCGAAAGTAGCCTAATCAATCTTTCACCCCCCTTATTTCCCCACCACTTCTATCTATGACCCGTTGATATAATAGAAGATATGTTGATTTTTAGTTATGTATAATGTATTAATGATGAAGTTGTTCGTCTGAATTAAATTTTAAATTATAAGTTGGGCCTTAAATTATAAGTAAGTGCTGAAGGATTCAAAGAAATTTTATTTTCAAGCAACATTAGTGAAAAATATTTTGTGCAACTGTATATAATTGCTCTTAATTTTAATTTTGCAAAAAATAAAGATAAATTAATGAAAATATATTACCCTCATACATTCATTGAACTTAAATAATGACAAATCTGTGTATGTTGATGATAAAAGGGGACCCATAATGCCCTCTCCTATATTTAACCTTTTGCAACATAAACATTCAAGCTCGAGGCGGAAGTAGAAGCTGATGCTGGGCGGTAAAGCCCCAACGGGATGAGGTCAGCCGCCGCGGTTGCAAATCTCCCTAGCAGTTCTTTAGTAAATTATGCTTTTGATGATTTAACTTCAATTATATTAATGATGCTTTTAAAATAATGACTATGATACTTTTGGTGGTGTTTTTCTTTTACCATAAAAGCTGTATGTTTTCTATCATAAAAGGCATTTTTTTTAATGATGGTTGAAATTTCTGTTTCAGGTATGATTCAGCCTACTGTATTATGAAATGTACTCCAAGTTCAACGAATACGCAGTAAGTAACAGTAATTATTTAAATTGGCATATTTGCAAGTATTTGTAATTATTGGCTAACCCAAAAAGAGTGGATAATCCTATAAAATACCTTATTTTTTAGAAATATGTTCGTGAAAATATCGGTATTAACCTTTTATCGTTCCCCACATTTCTGTGGAAATTACATCAGACATGTTCTATCCAACTTTTTGTCTAAGTATTTTTTGCTATGTTGGTAGGCTTTTATAATGGAATTTTACACGGACCTCATTCCATAGGACTATTTTTATCCGTTCATTAAGGTAAAGATTGTAAGTAATCAGTTAAAAACTGCGTCATTTATACATTTTACCACTCTTTATTCCTATTTAATCCGTGAATTTTGAATGTTTTATAAACTTGATAGAATTTGCTTTTCTCTGTAAATTGCTAAAAACATGTGTGTTTATCAACTTCAAGTATACAAATCGTAACCAGTTTAAATATTTCTACATCTACACAAAGCCCTGCAAAACGCCGCGAGGGAGTGTGGTGGCGGGGGGGGGGGGTGGTGGTAGGGCACCAGCCATGCATGTAGAAATATAAGTTTACCCATGAACGTGTTTGCCTATGCACAGCTGTCGTGAGCATGCATGTCTATACAAATCATGCAATAATCATTGCTCCGGACAAATTTATCAAATTCATTGATGGTAATTCAACTTTTTGCACTCTTGGCTCTTGACTCTTTATGCTATGCTTCCGTATCGTCCGAGGAAGGAACGAGTGCTAGAATCTGTATGTGACGGTTTTTATCCCTCTTATAGTATCCCGGTGGTCAAATCTACCGATATAATGTGACCATTGCAACTTTTGCGGTATAGTAAGAAAATATGGTACGTTGTACCTTTTAAAAATACTATCTTTCCTGCTCTCGTCGGGAACTAAGAAGCTCCTAGACTAAATCCTCCTGCAAGTACGACACACATACTGTCTTCAGTCTATGTATGCTGAACAATGTCTAACTATCCCGAAGGATTTTCTCGAAGCCTTACATAATTTCTTAACTAACGTTCTTTCCTTACCGCACATACTAAGTGTAGCTAAAATAAAGGAAATCAGTAGGTCTCTTTTACTTTTCCGTGACTTTTTTTACAGCCCGTCTTATGAACCATTAAGTGTTGGAAGGCTAACCAGAATTTGATCTTCATTAGGTCATTGACTTCTGAGAGGACGTCATTATATTTTGACGTTGTAGTATGATACCCTGTAAAATAAAGATACTTTTCGGCTTCTATGAATAATCCTTACAATAACACCGTAAAATTTCTATGCCGTTGTCGTCGCATTCATGCATTAATGAGTTGCTATTAATACTCCTCCACTTAGTCTTTAGGGTGGCCTCCTTTTTTATTAAAAAAGTTCCTCTTCTCTGAAAAAATCTCGCCTTAGAACTTTAAACAAAAAATCTTTATCGTTGGGCCTTGAGAGCAATGACACCGAATGACCGAAAACCTTTCTCTTCCTTCATTTCAATTCCATTGTTATACCATTGCCGTCGTTGGCATCATCCACGCTTTGTCAAAGTAAGATTGAAAGATGAGCAAAGAAACAGGGATGTGTATAAAAAGATGAATTTAATGTCTTCATTCCTGCGAAAATATTTTATATTTTCATAAATATAATTATTAGCCACGCAATTTGAATTCGAGTTCCTGTCTCTCTCAAATTGGAGCTTTTAATCGCAATTTTCTTGAATTATTCTCCATACATCCGAAATATAATAATTTATCCAATGATAAAAAGAAAATTATAAATTGTAATTTTCCTGACTTATTCGCATCCGAGGTGTATAATAATTTATCCAATGATCCAAAGAAAACTGAACGTAAAGTATCTAATTTGAAAATAAATTTTGTCATTTACATTATATTTTGATTGGCACATTACCTAATTACTTATATAATAACATAATTAGCAAATATATAGGTAGCTGCAAAATAAATTGCATTTGGTTGATGTTATTATCAAAATAACGGCTTGTAGTATTTTTGAAGAAATATTCCAATTAAAATTGTATAATATTTTTCAAAAGTGGCAAAATCCAGAAATATTATATATAATTTGTGAATGCAAATTCGTATTTATGGTTTTTTTCTTGCATACGTTTTTTAATCCGTCTTGACCGAAGTTTATGCTGAAACTCAGCATTTTAGTTCATGAAAAAACGACAAATGAGTGCAAAGCTTTGTCCAATCAAATTTTCTTGCATAAAAAGTTTTGCTGAGCATTCATAAGTAAATTCTCATCTAAGTATGCAAGAGATTACTTCTAGTGCCCAAAAAATACCCGGTTATTTTCATAATTTTATGAAATTTTCTGGAAAGCTTCCAATAAATGGGCAAGCACATACATTGGTCATCTGTCAGATTAATTGAAAGCTAGTGGCAAAGATAATATTAATTAGCGTTTTCAAAAGAAAACTATCACTCTACCCGAGACATTTTAATTAAAATGCTTAATGATATATTCATTAGACAATTTTTTAATTAAACGAACCCGAAATAACAAAGCAAATACAATTGTAAATGTTTATTTCGTGGTTAGCACACGGTTAATTTATCCTTCAATTGTATATTTATTAATTACGCATTGATTCGTTAAATGGCTGAGGTATCAAAATATTTTATGAATAATAATAGTAAGCGTAGGTGTCAGCGGCAGTACTTCATGATCTACAGTTGTTCCAATATTTGTTCAATGTTTTCATGTGTTGCAATTCATTAACCTAGCAGCAGGAAGAATACAGATACATGTAATACGCATTTCCCACCGGTAATATTTAGAGTAAGGTTGAAAAGTGATCGGTTGATGTTTTTCAGTATGTACTCTAGGAAACGAAGCCTTTCGGTTATGAATTAATATCCCATTTATTTTTCAGTTGCCAAAGGCGGATGAATTCCGTGACTTAGTTTACCTTCTAAATGAATAATGAAATATGTCAGAGAAAAATGGACTTACGAAACCCATAAAATAATTTTGGAAATATTATTAATACAAAAAATTACATTCATATTTTTTTTTTAAATAACCGAGTCATTTCAACTTAATACCATGGAAGTGGAATTAAAATTTTAATTTTATTCATACGAGGGTCATCCGGAAAGTAGTACCCGTTCGTGCCGCATGAAGTGCTGACGACGCGAGTAGCCGCTGGACGAGGTCAGATAGCTTCAGTGGCTTGTCTGCCTTCTCTGAGCCAAGTTGCGTGACGCTAGCATTGCCTGTGCTGTTTCTGTGATTGTTTACAATGTTTAAAAAAATTGAGAACGCCGCCAGTTGTGAAGTGAGGGCAGTGATTAAATTCCTCAATGCAAGAAACGTTCGCCCATGTGATATTCATCGCCAATTAAAGGAGGTGTATGGAGACAATGTAATGGACGAGTCGTCTGTTCGGCGGTGGTGTCGCAACTTCAACATGGGGAGGGGGAACACACACGACGATGAGCGTTCGGAGAGACCGTCTGTCATTACAGACCAACTGGTGAGCTCAGTTGACGAATTCTTGAGGAACGATCGGCGCGTCACAATTGATGACATCTGTGAGCATTTTCCCAATGTTTCTCGAACAATTGTTCATGAAATTGTTAAACACCATCTGCATTATGCAAAAATTTGTGCAAGATGGGTCCCTCGCGTATCTCAATGAGCTGGCGGCGAAGGACTATGCAGCAGGAATACAGAAACTTGTCACACGTTATGACAAATGCCTTAATTTGCTTGGAGATTATGTTGAGAAGTAGTTTAAAGTATCCTCTTTCAAATAAATTTTTTTATGTTTGTTAATATTTACTTTTGTGTCTTTATTTCACGAACGGGTACTACTTTCCGGATGACCCTCGTATTAAATTGCTTCCATTATTTTCCTTGCATCATCGATTTTATTCGCGTACGTCCGCAAGGATGTGGTTCAAACATCTGGACTTGAAGATTTAGGGTGATGTACTAAGCACTCGTTAATTGGATTTCGATTTCCATTCTCAAAACATTAGCAGGGCTAAATCTTACTTTGCGATCAATATTTCTTATTCATCATACATCATTAGTTTTATTTTTGTTTTGATAGTAATACCACGAAATCATTATTTCGTTTATGAAAATTATATACTCTTCTTTATTAAAATCTATTCATTAAATTTTCTATGGGCGCTCTATCCGTAATTTTTGATTATTCAGTAAGTCTTCCCCGGTCCTTATAATCATAATTACTTTTCCTTTTCGGAAATGCAAACTTATCTTAATCGCTCCCATTTTTTAAAACTTGTTTGATGAAAGGGGTTCCATTCCATCTGTTCGTATCCTTCACTTTTTTGCTTGATTTATTCGGAAGGTCAGCGAAATTTTGCATTTAACCTCCCATTGTCTCTCGCTGCTAATCCGAACTGTTATGATTTTAATATGAAGTTACTCCTTCGTTTGAAAGATCGTTTTCGGCAGAGGTTAATTGTGCCGTATTTATGATTTCCAGATGAGCTCTGCTCAATTACAGATACCCGTTAATTATTTTCAAATCAACCATAAACGACATTTTGAATAATATGCAGACGTAGCTTTTAGACTTTGTAGGTATCGGTTTTATAAATGAATATCATCCGAAATTCAATTATTTGGATTCAGCGGTATATCGGCTGAAACTTTAATTTCATGGAAAGAAATTACGGGTGAACAGAACGGATTTACATGAACCTATTACACTTAAACCGGGGATTGAAAATGATCCAGAGTCATGTCATATTAATTACCGCCCGAGCACAAGTTCGAACTGCTTAAAGAATATTTGCTGAATTTACAGAAAGTGTTGACTTTTTTACATTCATATATATTATCCTTGACATGCAATCTAATTAACTTCGAGACCAAAGGAAAATTCTAATGAAAGCTATGGTGTTTGCCCCGTTGGATTATTTGAGATTCCATAGCCATAACAACAATCAACTCGAGGGACGGTTTGTAAGAACCGATAGCATACAAGGTACGTTTTGTATCATATATAGATTCAATTTATACAAGGTTTTTAAAAATAGTATCGATAAAAATTTTCTCCTGACGTTTGGGCGAAGGTCTGAATTCAGACTGTTGTTTAAGAGTGCGCATGATCGCAGAACATATTGGCATTGATAAGATGACAGTGTACACCATAATTAATGAAATTTTGGCGATGCGAAAGATCTGCGCTAAACTCGCTCACAAGGTCTTGACGGGAAACCATGAGCAGAGGGGATTGTCTATTTACGATGACCCCCTGCAACGCCATCGCGACGGTTACCCAACCCTCTTACATTCCCGACTTGTACCAACAGCAGACTATTCCCTATTCCAAAAACTGAAATCCTCCCTCAAAGGGCACCACCTAAGTAGACTCAGAAAAGCTCTAACCTTAAGGACCTTCTGGAATCGCTTACCTGGAAGCCTTCAAACCATGGCAAAGCTGCTGGAAACAGTGTGCCGACGCTAAAGAGATACACTTTGAAGAATTTGAGGCAGTGTAGCGATATCTGAAATAAATCTATTTTCCCGATATTTTCCCCGAAATATTTGTACAAACCATGTACCTTCAAGGTATATCATCCTTTCAATCTGAACGGATGGTATTTCAAACATTTAAGAACTATAATCACATATGTACATAGAAGCTCATCACGGAAGAAACACTGCCTACAGGATATATGAAAGTACAATTCTAGTGAAAAGTACAATTTCGGAATGTAGATGTATTTCGTATATGTATTATTTAAATTTTTATATTGCCGATATTTTTCTAGTTACTCTTTCAGTGTGGATAATTTGGTCAAAAAAATCACTGCGTTAAGGAGAGGCATTTTTTCTTTAGAGATTTATTTAGAAAGCAATCAGTCTCCCAATGATGAATCAATATGTTTTAGAGTTGATTGTAACTGCGAATGATGTCATAAGTGCAATATTCCAATAAAAAAGAAAATAGACCCTTTTATTACCCCTGTCACTTTTGTCATTGAGTTGATGTGATCTCCAGGAAAATAAATGTCGATAGGATTCCCTAACTCTGAAAAACCAAGCGGCGTTGAATTAGGGCGGACGATAAAGTGAAGGATTTAATGGGTTAGCTTTAATTAATGGCTTCCCTGTATCTGACATGATTACCGTTTCGATTGATGTAAAATACATAGTTCTTAATTTACTGAGTGGCATTTAATTAATTGAGAACGTTATCATTAGTCTACCTAAGTAACCCAGAATAAAATCAACGCTGCGGAAGCATTCTATCAAGTTGAGAAATGTATTTGGAATGGTATCACATAAACCTAACCTGCGCCTGAAAAATGTATCACTCATATATTTAACTAGCTCCAATCTCAAGGTGTCTTATTATCTTCAAGGTCTCTTACGATCTCAAGGCCCTTATATTAATTCCTCTACATTATCTTGACATTATTCTGATTTAATGTCTAGCCATATTAAATATAATACATGCTTCGAATTGATAAACACAGTCCTAATTTTCCTGGCGCTATAAACCACTAATTTGAGACATTTTTTATAAACGGCAGTATTTTACATTCCAAGCTAATTATTAGAGGTGACATTGCTCAATAAAATACCGAAATTGACAATTGCAACAGTAAAAGCGTGAGCGTGACAATTATACGAGGAAATGAAGGAAATAGTTGGGGAGGAAAAGGGAGTGCATTCACGAAGACAAGGGGATATATTTTTTGGATGGTTCGTGTACAAATCAACAGTTTTCTTGCGACGCCGAGGGAATCATTGTTTACATGGTGTTAGAGTGGTTCACTATGTTCAATAAAAAAAGACACCGTTACAAAGAGAGTAAATTATTCTTTCATCCCTCGCACTATACATAATAATAATCAAATTGAACAAAAGTGCGCGAATACAATAACATAAAGGCTGAAATTTAATTACAGCACAAAGCACAATTATTGCATCTTGTATGTATGCGAATGTATATGTATACAAGTGATTGTGGTCATTAAAGAATATGCATAGAAATGCATGTGTGAATATATTGCTTGCGTATGCAGTTCTGAATGGTGCCTCGTCACAAGGCCTTGCGGCACCTTTGGGTGTACTGTGTGTGTGCGTATGTTTGCATGGCTTGTATAAAAAGTATCGAAAAAAGTTTTGGAAAATGTACTTACTGATATTGCTACAGTGTCTCAATATTCTTCAAAGTACATCCCTTGGGTGTTGACGCACTTTCTCCAGCGGATTTTTCACGACTTTAAGGCGGTTTCCGCAAGGTCCTAAATGGTATGCCCGCTAGCTTTTTTGGCGGCACATAAGGTTCCATGGTGGTGTCCTTTGAGGGAGGATACGAATGCATCTGTAGTATGGTGGTGCCCATTCGAGACTGTAAGGGGACTGGGTAATCGTCGCGGTGACATTGCAGGTTTTCGCAAGCCGCCACACTCCTCTCTGCTCTTGTCTCCCGTGAAGACCTGGTGAGGGAGTTTGGCGCAGTTCTTTCGTATCGCCAAATTAGGCTAAAAGACATTGTAGAAGATATAATTCAACGCTCCAATTCCAACGATCCAATTCCACGCCTATAGTCCAACGCTCTATCCCCTGGACTACCGCGACCCACCATATATATATATATATATATATATATATATATATATATATATATATATATATATATATATATATATATATATATATATATATATATATACACTAGCTGGCCCGGCAAACTTCGTACCGCCAGACAATGAATGAACAGTTTAGTTATAACATTTATGAATCAAGAACGGCGGTACCGATTTTAATCATATTCGACTTGTTATATGGATATAAGAAAAAAAATTCAATAAAACTACAAAAATAAGTATTACAATGGCTTGTCAGAAAGACATTTTCTTTATTCAATATATACATATATTCGGGTTTATTCTCTTGAGTCAAGCACCTTCAGATATCAAACAATTTTTTTTTATCAGGTGCAAAACAAATAAAGCGGATGGTTTACCAACACGTGAACATGCCACATATAATTGACCATGAGAGAAATATGGGTTTTGTAGATTCAGACCACAAACACTCAACGAATGGCCTTGTTTTTTGTTAATCGTCATCGCGAATGCAACACGAAATTGAATTCTTTTAAACTCAAAGGCAATATCGTTTGGGATCATGGGAATCCTCGGAATGAGAACTTTTTCATCTTTGAATTTGCCTTCGAGTAAAGTAGCGTGAATTACATTGATCATCAGTTTTTTTACCACCAAACGCGTTCCATTGCATAGTTTTGGTTGGCTTAGGTTTCGAATCATCATGGCCACTATGCTAATCTTCAGCAGTAAATTGAGCATTGGTAAGCCAGGCACATTCAAGGAGTTATAAAATTCAGATGGATACAAGGTGACTTCATATTCGTTTGTTACAAAGTCAATAGCTTAAATGAATGCAGTGTACCAGCGATTTGATTCCGAATTATGAATATCAATGCAAAAATTTTAGAGTTTAAAAATCATTCGCCTTGATCAAGGCGAATGATCTTTACACTCTGAAATTGATGCGTTGAAATTCATATTTGTAGATGAATCCGTTAAAAGTTACTGTTGCGGCATCTCCCGCAGTTTCTTTCAAATCTGAATTATGAAGTTTAAGTCATCTACATCTTTGTTCTTAGCCGCCAAAATTGCTCGCTTACTCAATCATTTGTGACTTTTGTAATTATCAATGATGTTTGGGAACGCTTTGTTGATGAACTCATCTTTTGATGAAACGAAATTGCAAAAGTTCCGAGGAAATGAAATCAATCCGCTCGATTTTTCGGCAGGAACGCGGCAATTACCGATAGTCAACAATTGCTTGGAGAAATCACCAGCAGACCGATCATTCAGCAATGCAACTCTCATGTTTGTTGTCAGCTGAAGTTTCTTCACATAGCGCCACAGATTTGGTGATTTGAGGCAAGCATTTATTTCATCGGCAGCAGTCGATCTTGGAATGAATGGCAGTGTTTGGCCGAAATCGCCAGACCGTAAAATCATTGCGCCACCAAAGCATCTCGGGTCATTGCACAGATCTTTCAATGTCCGGTCCGTTGCTTCCAATGCGCGTTTGTGCGCCATCGTGCATTCGTCCCATGTAATTTTAGATGTTACTAAAATTTTGGTCATTGCGGACTCTTTCGAAATGTTGCATGTCACTTGTTCATAATTTTGTTGGTTTAACGCCAACTATAACGCAGAATGAGCCTAACGACATCCTTCCAACAATGTGGCCGCTTTGCCAGAAGAAGCAACTACTACCATAATGACCGATCTCGCAATAACAGTGTTCAAAAGCAATGATATGAGGAATGTCTTCCAAGTTCCATCAGGGGCATCCGGGAAAAATAAGCCACCATTTCCATCATCAATTGCCTTCATTAATGTATCATATACTTCCTTCTGTTGGGGGTTTAGCAGGGGTACATTCATTTGAGCTGCTTATGTTCCGAAGCCTAATTACATTTCAGGTTTGTTGGGAAAGGTTAGATCTTCTGCATCGCGGCATAATATTATGAAGCAAACTAATTGACCGGTAACCTAAATGTTTGCTTGTTGTCTGTGATTTGTTGACAGGCACTAAAGTGACGTGTCAACTCGGGCTGGGCTTAGCTCGAATTTACTCGAGTTGAATTCTCAACAATTCTTTCAATGTTTTTAATACTGTTGCGAATCTCAGTCATTAAATTGCTTAAAACAATACAAATCATTGATACGATATTACGATACGATACCTTTACGATAATTTAATAGTTATTCTGCTATTCTGGGCTGAGACGAATCCAAAAAACCAAATATCATGGACATCGGTACAGCCATTCTAACTTCACTAATGAACTGCCGCTCATGAGGTGTCTTCAATCCACAGCAAAGCCTGGTTATGCATCTTCTCATTTTCCTCCATACTAAGATTACTTGAACTTACACGAAGTCGATGTAAAATGTCTTCTGACAGGTCACGTGGGTTGGATGGGAAGCATGTCGAATGGATGATAGCAAATAATGTGCGTATCTGACTTGGAGATGCAAAAATAGTTGCTTCAGCCATTGCCGTGTCCCAAATCTCAGGAAGAGCGTCACCTTTCTTCCGAAGTTAAAATTTCTTCCATGAAGCGATGCGATGCGATATTTTACGATATGATATTAAGATACGATACTTTTGCAATATTTTGATGGAGAATCGCGTCGCCGTTTCCGATTATGAAATTTCTTCAATGAAACGTTACGATACGATATTTTACGATACCATACTTTTAATGTGCTCATAAAGCCAGGTATCCTTAACGGAGTCCCTGTGACCTTGTGAAGGATTCCACTTTGGGTTTGGGTGTTTGTGTCTGTAGTTGGTCACTGGCGAGGAAGTAATACTCCCGCAAACTACTACAGAATGGTATTCTGGGTGAGAGGTTGTGGTCAGCCACTGTCGTGGAATTTCTTTTCCCACAAACCATCGGAGCAAATTTAGTTTTAATTCAGAGACGAATGATACAAAAGAAGAGCATCAGTAGAAGGCACCTCCGGTTCACCAGGAACCGCGTCACCTTGCGTCCGACGCTGAATTGTCTTCAATGAAGTGATACGATTAGATATTTTACGATACGATACTTTAACGATATTTAAACGGTCATTTTGCTATTCTGGGTGGATACGTATCCAAAAACCCAAAAAACATTGAAATCGACGATACGACATTTTACGATACTATATTACGATACGATACTTATACGATATTTTAATGGTTATTCTGCTATTCTGGAATGAGTTGTATCGAAAAAATCAAGCATCATGAAAATTGGTTCAGCTGTTCTCGCGTTATAAATGGTGTATTGTTATATGTTATAAATGGTGTAACTAACACGATTTACGACTTTCTTTGTGTATATATGTATATATGCTTTCGTAGACGTAACACGGAAGTGCCGAATAGTACAATACACAGTAACACACAATATAGAAACACAAAAAAAGAACACTCACACGTATTTTCTTGATATTTTGACGGAAACAATCCGTCTATATATATATATATATATATATATATATATATATATATATATATATATATATATATATATATATATATATATATATATATATAATTCAAGATACACCTCTACAAAATACCCCGCAAATTACAGTTAGGGTGTGTGGCGAGGTGTGTTAAGTTACAAAAATGCGAGTGCATACGAATATATATATATATATATATTCGTATGCACTCGCATTTTTTTAACTCAACACTCCTCGCCACACACCCTAACTGTAATTTGCGGGGTATTTTGTAGAGGTGTATCTTGAATTATTTGCTAGCTAGTAATTATTCAGTTTCGTAGTACAATCAAGATGAGAGAGGTGATTACTTCACGCTCTAATGATGCAATGTAGAAAGAAGATTAATACCAACAATCAGATTCAGGTGTGGTGTTGTGGAACTGTCCTATATTAACAGAGACGAAAACTCTTGCCATTTTCCACTTAACACCTATCAAGTGTAAAATTGCAAGAGTTGGTACGTGTTGTGCATCAGTCAGGACCCCTGCGCCTTGAGCGTGAAGTTGTCTCAGATATTAGTGCACTGAATTTGCGTGTCGCGTGTATGACGAAGCATCCCATCTTAAATCATTGCCTGCCATCTCCTACCGTTAGTAATGCAATTTGCATCATCGCTTCAATTGCTAACTACACCCACCCCTTCTCCCAGTGACGGCTTATTTGCCAACCCACTGACTACCTCCATTCCCTCTCGCCATATATTCCACTCACTGAGCCCCCGTCGCAAAACTCCCTGCCTCCGTCAAATTCCATTAATCCCCTTCATTAGCGGTTTTATGGGGGCCCGTCACCCTACCCTGCCGACCCGACCGACGCTCCAAGAGCCCTGGAACCAATCCTTTCCTATCTCCGCTTCGGCTCGGAGCAGATCGCAGGAGCAAACTGTTTTCACTTTATCGGAGCATCAATCTGCGAATGCCTACTTCATACTCCGTTAGTTTGTCTGCCTCCTGTTCTATGAATCAATTTATTCACCGCCCACCCTTTGGAACCCAGTCGAATGTCTCTTACCTAGGTTTCTAGATACTCATCTATCCCTTCCCTACGTTAAACCTACCTCCTGGCAGCAAATACTGGGGAAGTTATGGATGTATCTTAGTCGCTGGATAGTTGCCAAATTCATCCGAGCTAGTAAATCATAGTTTGGGAAGAATAAAATTACTTCCTTAAGGAAATTCCCCTTGCTATTAGCACCGCCAGTCTACAGTTCTAATCAGTATTAAGACGCTGAGTACTGAGTACTCAGCGTCTGAGTACAATTTATTGCACTCGATATTTTACTAATAGGGAAACACCAAAATTTGAGATGCTAACACTATTCATTTAATCGTCGATTCTGGCATATATGTACTGAAAATTAATTTCCTTACCAAAACCGTTTGTCTCATTTTCTTGCTAGTAATTATTTTTGGATTTTAATATCCCTCAGTCGCTCTCATAAATGGTGAATTTTTTACTACTTATTCATTTTTCTACCTGCCTCTTTTATATTTGTGCATTTTGCTTTGCAGCTATTTGTCCCAAACCCTAACGGTAAACGCTTCTATCCCAAAAGTATTCGGGAGTAGATGTTCTGTCATCTATCTTTCTATCTTGTACTTGTATTCGCTAAAATAATGCCCGAGTCTAAGGGAAAGGAAATCGCCCTCCTTCCCTTCAGTCGTTATTACATCGTATGTATCAATGATTTTATTAAGGTACCTTATCTAAAAATATGATCTTGTTTCAATTTTAAAGCGTCTAGTGTTAATATCTTGCTTAAATTTCTCTTTCTGAGTGATTTGTTGATTGACTGTTTGGAGATTACCTTCCTCTCAAAAATCTCCTAGATCCACTCTTTATCAAATTTGACAATTGCTTTTAAGAAGTGTTGTTCTTGTAATAGACCTCCGTTAATCGTATTGGTCTTAATGTACTTAAAATGTAATTCATTAGGTTCTCAACTAATGACGAACGCTTACATTCATATATAATCACGTTTCTTCAAATATTTGCTCAGATTATCAGAGACCTTTTGATGGTTCGAACTCTGTTAAAATCGTATTACCTCATTTTTTTCTAAATGAAACGTTCTTGTCAAGTAAATTATCACTACTTGAGCTTCTATATTAATATCGAACGCAGATTTTACACACATTTTTCATAGAAGAATGACGATAGCCCGAAGGTTCAATGCTCTATAAAATGTGTACCTTTAATAATAAACCCCGAATTCGGTGATTCCCTTCTCATCTCTCCTTGCTCGATAACACTTGTTCGTGATTTTTCGTGTTATTACTGTTTTATGAAGGGTGTTAGAAAAGATTATTGTTGCCTCCCTACGCCTTTTCCCTCTGGCCAAATGAATACACTAAACTATTCTTCTCGTTTGCGCCTTCTTGTCCAATCTCCTCATTCCTTCTTCCTCTTCCCCGCTCCCTCTCCGCACCTCGCACCACCCTCTCCCACGGCCGCACCCTGCCCCCGCCACCCTCTGTCCCCCCTCCAACTGCCGCTACCCTCATCCTCTAATTGCTTTTCCCTTGTTTGTATTGCTTCCCCGCGGCTCCAAACCTTCCTCTCCCTCCTTCCTTACTCTTGCCACCCCTGCCCGTGGCCTACCCTCACTTCTCTGCCCGCTCCCTACCTCCTCACTTTCCCTGATTTAGGGGGTCGCCCTCAGATTATAAAGTCCCTGGTTCGATGCGATCCCCTCATGAAGCGAAGAAATCCTCATGGGTAGCGGGGACCTCCCCGCAAACATTTTTGCCACTCGAATCTCGGACTTTTTTTTTTTCTTTTATATACTGGTGTGATTACTCCAAAGGGATTTCCCTCGCAGGAAATGATAATTTCACGCTCGCTAGCGTCGCTCGTCGTGTAAAATTACAGCGTGGCGGCTCTGTTTAAATTGAATTTCCCTGAGCGCCTTTGTATCAACGTTGGATCGTTAGCTAATATCTTCCCATCTCCCCTTCCCAACCCTTTTAAACCTGTACTTTTGCCTTCGCTTAATTAAAGCGTCTAATTCAAATTTCAAAATTTGGTGACTTAGATTTCTCTAAATGCACGGTGTCGTCTAAGCCACTATTCACACGCCTCCTCATGTTTCCTGCCTTTCGCTGCATGTTTCTCTTTTCTTTGCCTTATAGCTATCCGTCCCGTTATGATTCCGGTGAAACATTGACGCTAAACCTAACTTGAGGAAAGTGTAGAGCCTGTCACGTATTCCATGACAACACCCAATGCAAATTATTTGACCACATGTAACCCTTTTGAAAAGGGCAACTGATTTCTACATTCCGAAGCTATTTTTAGACAGGTTATGCATCGTTTATGATGAAAAAAGTACTCGTAAATAGCTTATCATTACATATACTGTCTACTACTTCCATTCAATTGTGACTCTAGTGGCAATGACTAAAATTATAAATTTTGCATACTATGTTTACGTTTAAATATGTAAGGCAGTTATATTGCCTCCAACCTTTTTATTTAATAGCCCTAGATGATATTTTGACGGAATATGATATGATTATACTCTGCAAAGTGATTAAAGATAATTATTTCCGTTCCCTTGTTTAATTGTTGATTATGCTTTTTACTTTTGCAGAATTTATATTTTAGCTGCTGCAAAAATGTGTGCAAAATACATTAATGGCTCTTCAATAGAGAGGATAGAGAGCTTAAGATATATATTTTAGCTTAAATATACACTATTTATACATATACTATGTATATAAATACTATATATATATATATAAACTATATATATTTTAAATATGTAAATATATATATATGTATGTATATATATATATATATGGTATATCCATATATATATATATATATATATATAACTTTAGATATATAGTGCTTGATGTTCAAAAAACCCACTTTATTCTTTTCCTTCGTAACTATTAAAGATTGATCTTTACTTTTAACTATCGAAAAGCCCTTACTTCTACTCACTTGTGGGTCCTCAAAAAATAGTCTATTTCTCGTTCTCCATTTATCTTGTAGAATACTTTTTGCAGGCTAGGTTCCGTGGCAGATAAAAATCTGATCAAATTACTGAACGAAATGTAGATGAGTGATTTCCGGTTCATTCGGAGCGGTTATGATAGTACAATAAGCGTCGCACAGTCGGGAGTCGTCCGAATATTTTAAGTGTCATGGGGAGTTGAGAGGGATGCAACGGGGTTAGCGGATTGAGCCTTGAGCGACTCTGCTTTCGAGAGCCGAGTAGCGTGGTTTTCGACGGAGCGAGTTAGTCCCCTGTACTCAAGGAGGAGTGGGTTGTTTTCGGGGGGAAGGAGGAGGGCGCCCTGGACCAGCAAGGGTGAATGTTTTAGGAGGGGAAGGCCGAGGCGCCGGCGGGAGATCCACCCACTTGGAGAGATTCCTTGCGGGGTCACGTCGGCCCCATCTCCCAAAAGTGGAATTGGAATTTGATGATGGATGGGATATGGGGAATAGGAGGGGGGGGACTATTTGTCAGGGAGAGGGAGTTTTGGAGGCGCGGGAGGGGGGAAGGGATCGGAAGTGACGTCTGTGATATCGAAATGGGCGAACGAAGGAAGGGAAAAGGAGGGACTGTTGGAACCGAATGGAATTACCTAATTGCTTTCGGGTGGACATAAATTCGTCAGATTGCGTGTATGCCGGTCAAATGTTTTAAGACGCGCCGGTACATTCGGTCGAATCCTGAATTTACACTTTTCGAATGGGCATGAGGCCGTTTACACGTTATTTGAACGCCCTTATTTAGCTCTTGACAGTAATTTTGGAAAAGTTGGTCACCGAAATTATAGATCAAAATCACAAACAAAAGCTGGCGGTGATTTGAAAGTAAAATGCATGCTTCTAGTCTCTTTGATTTTCCCCATTTTTAATTATGAGAATATTAATAACTTTATAAATATTTGATTTATATAATGTTTTTACGATCCGCTGTTCGATGAATTCAGTTTTCTTCGAACCATATTTAGTCAAATTCAGATTTGTTCCGTTTCAACCATGAGCAATATTTTTATTTGTTCTGTTCTGCTGCTTGTTTTTTCTTGAATTTAATGTATGCTAAAAGGATTAAAAACATGTTTTATTTATATTGCAAAGAAAAACGTACATGGACGATATCCTTTACAAGGATTAATCTGCGGACGTAATTTATATGTAAATATTAAGTAATTGATGTACTGAATCGGGAAAAACGAGATTCGTGATTTATGGAGTGATGTAGCATGGCGTATCCTGCTGTGCTGTGAGGAAAAATTGGATTTGACAATTTGTTTGGCAATTTCTGCATCAGATTTTTCAGGTTCTGTTCGGGGCATAACGGTTTTGCGATGTGAAAAGATGCCAGCTATGAAAACAGTAGAAAATAAATAAAGCTGTATATTGAAAAATATTCCTTAAATTATGGTTCTCTTTCTACCTTGCTAATTTTACCAACTTCTAAGGAATTCCAATCCTCAGGTTCTCGTAAATGTCAGAGAATGTTCATTGTATTTAGTACGATTGTTATTTTTACCTCGTGTTTATGTTTCACATAGTCTATAGTACAAGTAAATCTTCAATCATGCACTTGATTTCTTCTAAAAATGCAAATATCTTATGTGCATATATTTCTTCACATACATTTGTTTTTAATGAATACATTCAAGCATTAATGGATGGGTTAAGGCCGGATTACTGCCTTCTAGGAGACAGCAGGTATTGCACTAACAAATCTGAAACTAGGAGCATTTTTTACTTTATGAACCATTTTTAGCATTGCTTAATAAATCAAAATGTAAATTTTTGCGTGTTTTTTTCTAGGAATAGAACTAATGCCAAAAAAAGGGTCAATTGCCAATAAGTTAGAATGCTTACATAGATGCCAGTAGCTTTAATTAATACATTGAATAGTATACTTTTTATGCTAATGTGCTAATTTATATTTTTATTTCAAACCTTTTTAGGGTAATTACAGATATATTCTAATACAAGCTTTTTACGACGCCTTTACTGCCAATAAAGAGTGTACCAAATTTTCATTAGTGTTAAAGTGCTATATATGTTGCTATATGTTTCTTTATGGAAATCTAGCGAATTATAATGCAGTTTACATGCCATATATCCTCTTTAATTTAAACCTAATAATGAATCCATCAATTTCAAAGCAAAGCGTTATTTGTCTACAAATTTTGTTAAAAAAGCATTTATCGTTAAGGTTATGCAAACAAAAAAACCCTCTAAATTTAAGAGAAAGCTTATCACTCATTCAACCGTGCATTAATCATCCGGTTTAGAATTACGCCGTAAATATGACTTGGTTTTTTCCTTTACGGTTCCTCATGGCCTCAATTTTGATTTTACGGGGAGTTCTACTAGAAAATAGGCGAGACATCAACCTTTATTTTGCAACAAGAATCCAATCAGGCCAAATAGCTTTAATAAAATGGTACAAAATATATTTCACATCTATTACCTTTGACAGGTGTTCTATACCATTTATAATTACGTTGAACATAAAACATTACTAATTTGACGAGCAAATATGGCATTTCAGGAACATAAAACGAATACTTCAAATTTATCCAAAATAATATGAGAGTAAAAACAGAATTGTTTATCAAATATGAGATATAATAAATTGATTTATTTATTTACTTACGAAACATGTGAACTTAACAAATTTGATTAAACAATAATTGGGAGTTTTAGATAGGTAGGCTGTACCTGAGGGACGCCTATCTTTGTATAAAAAATGCTTCCGTTGCCTAACTTCATAAATCAGAAAAATATAATCATTTGTTGCAAAATATTTCCAAAAATAGCAATGTCTCCAAAGTGGGTTTCAAAGTTTCTTAATGAAATAGATTAGGAAATATTTCGAGCGAAATTTAATCTTTCTGTCGCATTTTAAGCAATGATTTTAACATAACGAAGTAACATTTCATTCTCATGTTGTATATAAATGTAAAATGTATAAAAATGTAAAATAAAAATTCGTCTTTTTTTAATATTCAGTCTAAAAAATGTTTTAGAATCAATAAAAATGGTACGACTATATATAGTCAAATTTACCTTGAGTATATAATTTTTACTCTTTTCTCACCTTATACAATTATGTGTATCTTTGAAAGTTAAGGATTGTAAAATTTCCATGTGGGTCTGTGAGATTTTCGGGTCTTATATGTCACCAAGTGCCCCAATTCTTTGGTCGAGAGATGGCGTCAGGGGGCTGTTTCACCCACCAAAGGAGAAATAGACTGCACATAGGAGCGGGACAGTGGGTACGCAGTCATACAACATCATAGAGGATAGGTGTTCCTTTTTTCTTTCCACCTGTCGATGCCGAAATCAAACGTATCTCATTGTGCATCTAAATCTTCCCTGATGTTTTTAAAGGTAATAATGGCGTAATTTCTTTAAAAGTGTTTTTTGCTTTTCAATCAGAAATTTTGATTTTTCTGCCCTGTTAAAAACATGACACTCAACGAATTTAGCTCGTTTTACCCTCGGAGGCCAGGACTCTTAGAATAGGAACACATAGATCAGAATTTATTAGACTTAAAAAATGTAATCTAAATAGATCTTCATCAAATTACATTACCTTGATTATCATGATTTTTAAAGTCTTGTCTCCTATAATTCTGGATAATATTGTCGCTTATGGATTAAGTGCGTTAGCCAATTTGTGTTACCAATCCGACGAGTTGACTGCGAGTGTGTGTTAGCAAGAATTAGAACGAGTAAGGGTATTTTCTGGTAATAAAAATGCATTCATCTCTCAGTGCTTTTAATTCAAGGACGACGAGTCAACTGCAAAATTTGTTACAATTTAATTTTAAAAGAAAATTTTATTGTTTTATTCTGTTTCAAGAAAAAATTACATTTCCCTTACCTGATTAGCTATGACGATTGGAGTCTCCAGAACGTCCTGAATTGCAATTTTTATTCTTTCAAAATATAATGACCATGGCAATATCATTTTGACTAACACCACTTCGTTGAATGTATATGCCGTCTTCAAAAGGCCTTAGTGGAATTAAGTGTGTCTCTTTTTGAGCTTTAATCAGAATTATTTTGTTTCCGGAAGTTCATGGTTCATTTTCGGGAAGGGGGGGGGGGGTGGAAATTGCTGCCTCCACTCATTCCCAATCGCCATTCAGCAGAAGTAAGAGACGCACACCAGGGTTTTTGAGTTAGTGGAGAACTGACTGGGTTAGGCCGGTGTAAAAATAACATATAAAGTGGCCCGAGGATGACTGGAAGACGTGAGAGTAGGACGGTCAATGAAAGTCGTTGGGGAACCTCCTTCTGTGCTGGTGCGGAAAAGGGGGTTTCAAGAGTGCACCCCTTGATTTTGTGGCGAGTTGGGATGGATGTGGCTTAGAGACGATGGGTGGATTAGTAAGGATTAACGGAGGCGTGGAAGAGGCCGGGGAGTGGTGGCTGATGACAGAGTTTCTTAGGGGTGCGGAAGAGGAAATGGGATTTCAAAAGTCAAAAACGTGTCACACGATTAACTGTGTAGGACGTCCTAAACATGTCGCCTGTCACCGGCCTCACTCCCTTCCCTCCCCCGCCATCCCGAACCCCCCCCCCCCGTGGACCCAGTGCAGAACTTGAGCGGTGAGGGGGGGGGGAGTTCTTGGAGGAAGCTCTTCGAGGATGAAGGCATCTGAATGGTGTCATCCCAGGCCGGGCAAATTTGTGAGAGGGGCCATCAGGACACGGGGAGGAGACCAAGGGTTATTCCGGGAAAGCGTTTAGAATTGAGGCAGCATTAATACGAAGTCTGTCCTATAAATGCGCGAACTGAGGTCATAAAAACTTAATTTTACAAAATTTATTCCACTTTGATTTTTTCCCCTCCAAAGTACTCTCCATTTGTTGATATGCACTTATTCCATTTCTTTTCCACTATTTAAAGTACCCTTGGAAGTCCTCGGCAGTTAGGTTTTTTTTGTTTTCTCGTCGTTTCTTGCTTTATTGTGTCCACATCTTCCCAGTGATGTCCCCTTATCAAATCTTTGCGTTTTGGGAAAAGAAAAAAGTCGCAGGAGGCGAGATTTGGCGAATCAGGAGGATGATCAAGAATGGTGATTGAATTTTTTACCAGAAACTGGCGAACAATCAATGCTGAATGTGCAGGTGCATTGTCATGGAGAAGTATCATCTACATCTACATCTACTCAATACCCCGCAAGCCGCCGCAAGGGCGTGTGGCGGGGGGTGCTAGGACACCACCCATAATTTAGAAAAGAAAAATAATTAAAAAAAAAAAAATCGCATGCAATAACGACAAAATCATATATAAAAAAAAACATGGCATACATTCATGCATGAACACTTACACCCCACACACATGCAAACACTCAAACTACCAACTAACATACACATGCACCTGAAAGTATACCTAACATCTCTATAGTGTTTAATTTTGTTCCGACTTGTAAATTCAAAGTTTTTAATATTTCTAAAGTGACTTCGGTTTCTTGCTATTATGATTACTGATTGTTCGGGGAAAGAATGAGTATTTGTACCTATCTGTCTTGGAATCTATCTCCCTTAGTTTATCTTTGTGGTCTGATCTACCTAAGTAGTGTGGGGCCATTATAATTCCTTCAGTGTCATATTTAAACTCGTTTGTTCTGAACCTTTCTAAAAGTCTAAGCCTCGCTTGTTCTCTCCGCACTTCAAGTGGTTCCCAGCCTAAATCCCCTAGGAGACCTGTCACACTTGTGTTTTTATCATAACAATTTTTAACGAATCTAGCGGATTTTCTCTGGACTTTATCTAATTCTTTTTGCCAAATTTTCTCCCACGGATCCCAAATACTTGCGGCATATTCCAAATGAGGTCTAACTAGAGCAAAATAACACCTCTCTTTAACTTTTTCATTACATTTCCCCACCACCCGTTTTATGAAGCCAAGTTTCTTTAAAGCTGATCCGCATATTGTCCTGATATGTGCTCCCCATGAAAGGCGTGGTGTTAGAACAACCCCCAAATATTTAACTTGATTTGCCGTAGTCAATACTGAACCCTCTATTTTGTAGTTTATATCCTGTTCCTCGCTTCCTTTATTCCAAAATTTCAAAACTGCACATTTATCTATATTAAGTGTTAATCCCCATTTATTGCACCATCCCGAGATATTGTCTAAGTCTCTAGAGAGTAGCTCGCGATCTAGTTGGCTCCTTATTTCCCTGTATATCACCGTGTCGTCAGCAAATAACCTTAGATTGCTACTAACGTGTGTGCTTAAGTCATTTATGTATATTAAGAACAGAAGAGGCCCTATTACACTTCCCTGGGGGACGCCCGAAGTAACATCTCTCTCCGTTGAGCACAACCCATCTATGACTACTATTTGTTTGCGGTTTGACAAGAAGTCCCTAATCCAATTAATTATTTTCTCATTGATCCCATAGTATTTAAGTTTGTGTAACAATTTATTGTGTGGGACTTTGTCGAAGGCTTTTTTGAAATCCAGGAATACTGCATCGACTTGGGTGTTGTTTTCTCCCGATCTAAGTATATCGTGAATGAAGAGACCAAGTTGTGTTTCGCAAGATCTGCTTTTCCTAAATCCGTGCTGGTTGTGGATTAGTATTTTCCTACTATCAAGAAATTTCATAATGTTAGTGACAATAACGTGTTCCAATATTTTACAAGAGATCGATGTTAAAGAAATGGGTCGGTAATTGGTTGGTTTATCCCTATCGCCGCCTTTATAGATGGGAGTTATATGGGCTAGCTTCCAGTCGCGAGGCACTGAGCCTTCTTCTATCGATTTTAGAAAAACAATATGTAAAAATGGGGCAATGTCGTCAGCTAATTCCTTTAATATTCTAGCAGGTATTTCTTCCGGACCAGGTGCCTTGTGTGCTTTGATACTACGGAGCAGATGTACTATTCCCTGCTTGGTCAGTGTAAGATCGCTCATGTGTTCCCCGGGTGGGTGTGGAGGATCGTTTGGTGCGTTTGTGTTTTTGTTGTAGACGCTCTGGAAAAAATGGTTTAAAATATTTGCCTTTTTCACGCTATCTGTAATGATTTCTCCATTTTCCGTCTTCAAAGAGTGAACAGTGGGACGTTTACCCTGTATTTCCCTAACATAGGACCAGAATGACTTTGGATTTTCCTCAAGATATTCGCTTAGCATTTTAGATTTAAAAGAGTGTAGTGCTGTGCGCATAATACTTTTCGTCTTACTACGACATTCTTTTAGTAGCTGTTTGGTTGTATTCACAAAACTTATATCGTCACTTTTTAAACTCTTTTTGAAATTTGACTGTAGCTTTCTTTGCCTTCTTAATGCCGATCTGACTTCCCCGTTGTACCATCTAGGTTCCTTACTGTCGCATTTGAGTTTGGACGGGATGTACGTCTTTATTCCTTCGCGTAAAATATTTAAGAAATAATTCCAAGTGTTCTCTGTATTTGTTGTCAGTGTTTTTGTCTTGTATTCCGGTAATTTTATCTTTAAATATTCTCTTAGTCCGTTAAAGTTTGCCTTGTTGTATAGGTATATTTTACGCTTTTCTTTGTTTATTTTGACGAACTTAGTTTTTAACTCCACAAGAATAGCCTTATGGTCACTGATTCCGTCTATTATTTCAATGTTAGTAATGATTTCGGGCATAGAAGTCGCAAAGATGTCTAGTATGCTTTGGCCCCGTGTTGGTGATTTAACTATTTGTTCTAAGGAGTGTTTTGTGAATATATGAAGGAGTTCTTGGCATGAATCTCTGTTTTTGGCAGATTTTCCCACGCAGTAGTTTTCCCAGTCAATTGACGGTAGATTTGTGTCACCAGCGATTATAGTAATACTGTTGCTTTGTCTGCTGCTGATAGTGGATATTTGTTCGTCGAGCTTGTGTAGGACATCTGTGTTAGAATCTGGGGATCTATAAAATGAACACACGTATAGGCTTCTGCCGTTGTAGTCCTTAATGTTGCACCAAACGCTTTCTATGTCATCTACGTCGCATTCATATCGTTGGCTACTAAGATGTGACTTTACTGCAATGAATACTCCCCCACCCAACCTATTTGGTCTGTCCCTTCTGTAAATTGTGAAGCCGTTTGGAAAAACCTCATTGTTTGCTATATCTCCCGTGAGCCAACTTTCTGTTCCAACTACTATGTCTGCGTTTGTACTGACAAAAATATGTTCAATATCCGATATTTTGTTTCTAATGCTACGGCAATTTAATGTTATAATTTTAATATGGCTAATAACTTCTTGTTTTTCGGTTTTATGTACGCTAACAAAACTGTTTTGAGACGATTCGTGGTGAACAGAGACAAAAGAATTACATTCACTTGCATTGCTATCTGTTATGTATGTAGAGGCACCAATTTTATTAAATTTACGTGGGTTATATGTTGTTTTAACGCAAGTGCTTGTTTGTTCAATATTTTTGGGGATTTGAGAGGCATTACCTGAACTGAATTGACAAAAAGCGCTGGATTCTACTTTATTTTTCCCAATATATGACCTACGCTCTTGCCTACCAGCTATGCTAAACCCTCGACACGTGTTCGTGTAACCTACGCGCTACCAACTGCGATGCCTCGGCAGTATAATGGACCCCGGAGCGATTAAGGGGTGCCCGACACGATGAGAGGACGGGCCTCAGATCAACGAAGTCCGCTCCGATTCCCCGGCAAAATCCCAGCAATCTCTCATTTAAACCCTCAATGCGGCTCCAAACGAGCCTTCCGCGGTCTGAACGCGGCACAATACTACATATACTTAATTTAATTGGGACCTTCAACTCTGCCTCGACTCGTTTCACCTCCGAGTGCATCTCCTTAAAGGAGCGCAGGATCTCTTCAGATCCACGTTCCGAGGCGTCGTTTGTCCCGACAAACGACGCCTCGGTATCCATCCATCATGTTCGGTTTAAATAGTGTGCACCGTTGATTTTCCTAAATTCAGTTCATCAACTATCACTCGGACAGTTTTCCGACGATCTGTAAGGACAAGGGACCGCACACGATCAATGCTGTCGTCAACACAGGTGGTTAAAGGTCGTCCCGGCCTTGCATCAGCCGTGACATCTTGTCGGCCATCTTTAAAACGCTTAATCCACTTGAAAACGGATGTTTTCTTCAGAGCATTATCACCGTAAACAGCTGTCAACATTTGAGTTACTTCTTAATAACTATTACGGCACTTCACCAAAAACCTTGATGTTGTTACTCCGTGACTTCGTCAATTTCTATTTTCGACAAACAGTAAAAGAAAGGGCAACATAACTGGCAGCATACGCACAGCTCGACGATCCGCCAAGCACGGACAGCTCGTTTAGTTTCAGGCAACTAGCGCCGCTATTGGTTGGGGCTATAGTCCGCGTCATTGCCGCCAGATTGCACCAGTTCGCACAGTTAATGCGCAGACCACGTATATCCACCACTTGAAGGGTAATAATCCAGGGAGACGAATTCTTCAGAGTCTAATTGCCATAAAAATAATTCAGCTGGTTCTGCTAACAATTGCATTCAAAATATTATCTTCCTTTATGTTTATTAAAGTTAATTATTTGAGAGGGAAAAATGCCAACCTTTTCTGTTGACAGCGGCTGATCCAGAAGACATCCCTTAGTTCCCCCGGGATGCCTTCCATGATATGATGTTTATTTAATTCGGCTTCAAATTACCAAAAAGACCAAACACGAATGTATTTGATTTTAACCTAACATTTAAATTATTTATAAGTCTATTCACCTCCCCCGTACCGTACTTCCACACGCTCAACATAGTGGTCACAATGTTTCCGCGGGTAGTCGACCTTGGAGCCGTCTCTGCTGTTAGCGGGGAAGATAAAATGCTTGTGAAAAACAAGCCCATCTCTGAATGTATAGATATAAAATTGGCATTTTGAGTATTGAAGGAATATATCCATTTTTAAGTAATTTACGGTGGTCATCCGGAAAGTAGTACCCGTTCGTGAAATAAAGACACAAAAGTAAATATTAACAAACATAAAAAATTTTATTTGAAAGAGGATACTTTAAACTACTTCTCAACATAATCTCCAAGCAAATTAAGGCATTTGTCATAACGTGTGACAAGTTTCTGTATTCCTGCTGCATAGTCCTTCGCCGCCAGCTCATTGAGATACGCGAGGGACCCATCTTGCACAAATTTTTGCATAATGCAGATGGTGTTTAACAATTTCATGAACAATTGTTCGAGAAACATTGGGAAAATGCTCACAGATGTCATCAATTGTGACGCGCCGATCGTTCCTCACGAATTCGTCAACTGAGCTCACCAGTTGGTCTGTAATGACAGACGGTATCTCCGAACGCTCATCGTCGTGTGTGTTCCCCCTCCCCATGTTGAAGTTGCGACACCACCGCCGAACAGACGACTCGTCCATTACATTGTCTCCATACACCTCCTTTAATTGGCGATGAATATCACATGGGCGAACGTTTCTTGCATTGAGGAATTTAATCACTGCCCTCACTTCACAACTGGCGGCGTTCTCAATTTTTTAAAACATTGTAAACAATCACAGAAACAACACAGGCAATGCTAGCGTCACGCAACTTGGCTCAGAGAAGGCAGACAAGCCACTGAAGCTATCTGACCTCATCCAGCGGCTACTCGCGTCGTCAGCACTTCATGCGGCACGAACGAGTACTACTTTCCGGATGACCCTCGTACTTATTTACTGAGCAAGAGGGAGTCAGTATGCATTTGCGTCCTTATGTCGAGGCATCCAATTATTAGATAAATTACCTGAATCGTTTTTTCGTAGAATATTACATTTATATAAAAACTGAATCATTTGCTTTTTGTGACATGGGGTTCATCGATTTTTATTCATGAATACAAACTGTGTAGAAAATTTCAAATTGATCACTTCATTTCTAAAAACGATTTAAAATTATTTTATTCGAGGAAAGCTGTTTATTGTTCTGAAGAGCAATCTCCTAGAGCTCACCAATAACCACGCTTTCTGCAACAAACTTTGAAGTTATGAAAAAGATGAAGAGGTTTCTTAATTTATCTGTCAGAGCAGCGAATTTGCGGTTTCAAAGGATCACCCTGAAAGCAAAAGGTTAGAAAATAGTGATTTCAAAGTATTTGTGAGAAATTGATTTCGTCTAGAAAGAGACTCTTTCGGATTCAATTTTGTCCCAGATTGGATGTCGCGATTCATATTTTGGGTATTAAAATTATAAACTACATCCTCTTTACTTATCATTATCTAAAATTTTTAAGTTGATATCAAAATGGCTATCCTATGCGATTATCCAATTTTTAGGTATTTTTACCGAAAATATTGGTTGAATGGAAATGTGGTTAATTGTTTCGTCCCTATAAGGTTATTTTAAGTGATAAATAAATATTGAAATGATAAATTCAAAACAGATGTCTGTTTTATCTATAAGCTGTGATGAAATTCATTTACCCTATACAACCAGGTGCCCAAAGAAAACTTGTTTAAGTTAAGTTATAAAAGTTTAATTGAAAACAAAACAATGTCATGTTGAATGGTAATTAAAATTCCTTGGTCTTGGAATGAATGAACCAAATTGCGTATTTTGCGTATTGCGAATTCGTGCCACGACGCCCCTCAAACGTTTTATTAAAGGCTGCTGAATACGTTCTTACATAATTTATAACCAACGTTTTCGAATAAAAGGGAATCAATTAGAATCACAATGAACATTTAGAGGGAAAATTTCTTAGAACTGTACGCTTCTGTATTGCTGTTTTCAACCGTTGGAGGCCGGGTGGCATTTGACTCCCCGTCTCCTACCCTCATCCCATTTCCAATCGGTAAAATTAGTAGGCGGGGGAATTTGACAGCGCTTTTTCACCCTTTCTTTCGGTGCAAAGGACGGTGAAAACATCGGGAGAAATGGGAGCCTGAAGAATGAGAAAGTGGACGAACAGGGAGAGGGGAGAAGAGACGACAGAGAAGGGAGGAAAGTGGGAGGGAAACATTTGGAAAACTCATCGGGGAAACTCTTAGAGGTGGGCCCAGCTAGGGCACAATGGTCGAACCCCGTATACAATGAGTGGATGTGTGGGTAAGGGTAGTGATAGCGGCAGGGGGTGTGCTAGGGAGAGGTTGGGAGTTGAAGACGGAAGTGGTGTACTTCTGAAAAGCGCACAGGGGCGGCGGATGGCTTGGGGGTGCGGGCGAAGACGAAATAAAGGAGTAATTTGAGGGAGTGGCACGAAGGGAGGCTTTCTGATCCCGGACCTTCAAGAAGAGTTATGAAGGGCGTTTTGCAAGGGCCGGAAAAGGCCAGGGGATGGGGGTGAGGGGGTTGAGGTCGGTGGGGAGAATCTATTCTACAAGCGGAAGCCTGTGCCTTGGGGTTGTGAGAGGGAATTTGGGTGGGAGGGGTAGGTGTGAGGAGGAGGGTAGCTGAGGTCTTTAATTCCCTCTGCCTGCCCCCCGCCTGCGCCCCCGCAGTTCCCCGAACTAACGTCCGACACTCAAGGGAGTCCCTCCCCTCCCCACTCTCCGCATCCTTCCGTAAACCTTCCCGCTCTCCCTCATAAGCCCACCGCCTCCGTCCCGTTGGGGCGGAGTGGGAAGGCGGCTCTCGGGGAAGTTCCTCTCCGTGTCCTCCGCGGGTCGGAGGCCCGGCGAAGGGGCGGCACGGTGACCGCAAAGGGATGCTGTGGAAGGGCGCGTGGAAAGACGCATGTGGGAGGGATGGAGTGCGGCTAATGAGGAGGAGAGCAGGGCGGTTGAGGAGTGTACAAATACGCGGATGTCCTCTGGAGTGGGAACATAGCCGGGCGGCGTGGGCGGGAGAGTGAAGAAAGAGGGAATGGGGAGAAGGCGCTTCCTCCTTGGCACTCACTGCCATACTCCTAGCCCTCTTTCCGTCCATAACGAGTCCCCCGCGAATGCGTTATCTCGAGATCTCGGCGACAGTGAATCGCCATTTACATGAAATTGTGCCCGTTGATAATGATTTGAAACTGTGGACACTGCTAGGAGAGTCATCTGAGGGACCTGCTGCCATCTGCCAACTTCCGCTTCTCGGAATGTAATTACTTTTCACCGAAAAAAAGTTTCTCAATCAATGAATGTATCGATTTATCTGAACGTCGCGAATAAAGAGTTGAAAGGTAAAGGAATTAAATTAAATCTTTTACTCGCGATTTTATGTTTTTTCACTTGAATGTTATATCATTCTTGCAAGCCGCCTTTAAATGTAAAAATGAATTTTATTCATTTGTGGTGTTTGCATGATTCGAGAGCAAATTTCGGAGCTACGTAATTGAAATTACATGTCACATTCGTTTGAGAGTTTTTAGTTCGGTTTTGAGTATACCTGTAATAACTCCATTGGAAGCCGGCCTTTGAAAGGGAAATATTTACGTAAAGCTGAATATATATATAAATAAATATATATATATATATATATATATATATATATATATATATATATATATATATATATATAACGGTCAAATCTTCGAATTTCATTCCCTTAAAATTTATTCGCCAATTGTTTTTCTACTCTTTCGGGTTATTTCTGAAAATAGTCCCGATAACTGATAGTCAACATTATGTATGTTTCCTGATTTGATATGATCATTGATCTTGGGATGGACTTTTTTATCATAATGTATAACAAAAACTGCAATTGAAATTTTAATCGCAATCGCTGTCCTTCAATATAGTCATTACTCTGTAATACTCAATATTTTTCGTAGTATAATGATTTTGACGTTGTGATTTGATTAGAAAAAGGTAATAATTCCGGCTTTTGTTTACCCATTAATTCTACTAATTAGTTATTTTCCCAACAGGAATCCGCAGACGTGTAATGTATTTTCTGTGTACCATTAAAATACCCAAGAGAACCCTATATACGTAGAGCAACCACTAGTGAATTTAAGTCACAAATTTTATGTGACTGACTCTTGAGCATTTTCTCTAAGATAAAGCTGAGAGTAGTTTTTGGTGGGCGGTGGCTGTTCATCTTAATCCTCTGAGAAGACGAACTAACGAACTTAAGTTTTGAGGTTTTTCGCTCGGCGCAACCCATCCGTGGCCCATTATGGACCGCGGTGGTCGCGTAATCGTGGCGAAAGTTGTGGAATCTCTTCTCTCGTGCAACCTGAAAAGATGCCAAGGCGTAATAAAGCGGGGAAGGAAGAAATGAAGACTTTGGAGAGGTGATTAATAAGATAATAAGGCGACGGAGGAAAGTGTGGAAATTATGAGGAAGTGAGTCGTGAGGAAATATTTGGGTGACTCGCCAAGGCTTACGGTGACAAAGGGGGTTATGAGAGAGGTGGCGCGGGAGCCGGGGGAAGTTTTGGGAGCGAAGTTAAAAGGCGACGGGTTTCATTGGGCCGTGGAAATTATTTCGAAGTAAGGAGGGACTGAATGAGGGTTTACCCGTGAGCGGAGGGAGGCGAGGGGAATGCGGGGAGGGAGGGAATGAAGGGCGAGGGTGCCTAACCCAGTTCGTTTAAATAACTTACCTGAGCAAGGAATCTTCGTAATTCGGCTTGCCCTCGAGATTTGCCGCTTCGCTCACGACAAACCCCTTAAAGCCTCCCTAACCTGCTCCTCCCACACCCCTCCGTCAGCCCACGGCCCCGTAACCCTTGTGACCTTATTAAAGCATTCTCTTTCTTACTTCCACATCCCTCGACCCCCAAATCCGCTCTTCCATGCCCTATTCACATCCCCCCTCCCGCGGGCGGTGTGCTCCACGCTTCTTCGCTTTTAACGTGCCATCCAAGGAAAAACCTCTTTACTCCTCGTGGGATTTTAACGTGGGAGAAGGGAGGTGAGTCTGAAAGGGAATTCGATATTCATATTGAATATTGCCCCGCACTCCCCCCTCACCCGCACTCAAAGAACGCTGGGACCTTTGTCGGAAAGTGATCCAGCGTCTTGCGTTATTCTCTGACGGTGTCTTGCTGCCTCTATTGGCTCTCTCCGCCCTAGGCTTGGAGCGGCCGCAAGGTACGAGGCACCAGAGGATTTGTATTTTTTTAAAGAAACAAATTTCTTGCCTTAGTAAGAGTTAAATGTATATTTTTCTTTCATAGAAATTGTATATTTCGGAAGGAAGGCCATCATATAGTAGGAGTAAGCGTATACATTTTTCAAACAAAAAAATCCAGAAAAGGATATTTACACCCTATTTGAAGAAATAAATCACATGTAGAAGTCATTGCAAATATTTAGGCATTTACTTAACTAGGGATCTTGGGTGGGGAGTCCAAGTAGACAATATGACACGGTAGGAATTTAAATTTTATCATTGGGTAATGAGAAATTTAAAAGGACGCGGCGTAGCGACAAAATAAAAAGCATATACGGTACCGGTTAGCCCTATCCTATAATACTCGTCCATAGTATGTGATAGAAAAAGTTCAAGGAAAGGCAGAAAGATATGTACACGGAAGGGATAAAAGAAAAGAGAGTGTCACGAAAATGTTGGCTATATTGAAATGGGAGAGTTTGAAAAAAAGAAGGAAAAGGAGTAGGTTATGCGCGATGTATAGAATTGTTAAAAAGGATGAAGCGTGGGAAGATTTATGGAAAGGGATAGAAAAACCAAATTTTAAGGGATAAAACGACCACAGTTTTAAAATAAAAATAATGACGCAAAAAACAAATAAGAAAAATACTGTTTTTTTAAACAGAACTATTGTTGACTGGAGCCAGTTGCCTGGGGGTTTGTTTGAGCCCTTTCCATACAATTTTAGGATTTTAAGAATAAGTTTATAGCAGCCACTGGGTGATAAACTTCATTGATCAGTGATTATTATACTATTATACTTATTAAAATATTGTTTACGTGTGATGTGGACGGCATTAGAAGTTGTATTGCGAAGGTGAATGATGTGTTAACGCTGCGTGATTTTGAACGGAATATGAAATTGAAGAGGGCGTGATTATGGACGGGCTGTAGCGATGGACGGTGCGTAGTATGTACTCGTATGGTGTGAACCTAGGCCTTGTGTGATAATAAAGGTGGGGTTGGTAATCGTGAAGTGTCATTGTATATAAGAGCAGTTTGCCTCCCACCTGTTCTTCTTGTGTATGCATGCATGAGCATTGCAAGAGTGACAGTTGACCAGACTTGACCGTTGCCACCAGGGCAATTGCCTAATTGCAACGATAAATTCTTTTAAAAAATTCTAATGCCGCACGTGAAATACTTGTAAATCCAATTATAAGAATTGTCACAACACCAAAAAGGTTTTTTCAGGTGATGAAACTTAGTCGGGTGCTTGCTTGAATTTTCTATTCATCACGAATTTTATCAAATTCTATGCTGTCGGCTTATGTAAAACGCAATTCTTCAAATGTCGCTTAATACAGTAAGGAATTAGGCAATGCAAGCTTCTCAGCCTCTTTGAAGTCACTAGTTTAGATAGACGGATAGAGGTATTTACTTGGACGAAATTGAAACCAAATGGTCCCTTCTCCCATTTAAACCATCATCATATACATATTATTATAGCCATAAAATTTATAAGTACATGCATACTAAATATCTATACATGTGCATGCACTTGAATGCATATAGTCAGACGTATATTACGCACAGATATGGTAATTAAAAATATATGCATACATACATACATACATACATATACTTATGTAAGCCAATATGCACCGAAAGATAAAAATAAAATAGGAGAAGTATAAGCATAGGATTAGGTTGTGGAAAAAGCTAGGGAGAACATGATGTTGCTCACCTAGTAAAAACCCACGCAGGAAAATACCCACGAAAAGAATGGGGTTGTGAAAAACCTGTGACAACCCTATGAATTATAGATAAAATATAAAAAGTTTAGGGAATCAAAATACACAGTGAGTCAGTGCACGTAATCGAATCAGTTTTTGATCATAATAAACTTTTAAAGTAAACAATAACTTATTATTCCTCATTTTCTATTTTGCTATTCCTGAAAAAAATGAAAGGTGTCGGGAGAAAAAAGTTAGTTTAAAAAAATCCGAAGAAAATAAGGAATGAGAATGGAATAAATTTTGAGAGGTAGCGAGATCTTGAAGCCTTTTTAAGGCAGAATATCTAATATTCACGAGAAAGGATTGCAGCATATAACGTCAGTATCATGATGCAGAACAAAAACTATGTGGACCAGAAATTAGTCTTGTTTAGCGTACATATTTCTAAATATTTCAAATGTTTCCTTGAGTCTCTTTGAGTTCGTTCATGAGCAATGTCCATTAATAATCAAAATCGTGCTAAATATACATTTACACGGTAGGTTATCGTATAGCAGTGACCTATAACTAGGTAGCAAATCATCATAATGGAACATCACACAGCTGCCTGCACAGTTGTTTAGACAGCGTTTTGTATTGTCTTATATTTGTAATAGGAACTATTTGTATCTAAAAATGTAGATGAGTCGTCATAATATGCGCAATGCAATGCTTCCCCACGGCCACCTGTCTAATGGTAAATGCTATTAATGGTGTCCTCTTGCTGGGTTTCTAACGGGATGCTTATATTCCAATTTACCAATTTCATTTTAAAATATATATGCTCTGTAAAACGCTCTTATCATGTGAAGTCCATTTATATTCATTAATTATTTCCTGGAACTGACTTGCGATTTAATTTCTTTATACTATTCCAATTAATCATGTATCTTAACTCATTAATCGATTAAATAATTATGTAATAATAGTGTAGTCAAAGCCAAATGACTTAATTTAGAATGAATGACAACAAGAAATTATTTCTGTTACTCCTGAAAACTAATTTCATTTATCATAGTGTATTTTATCATAATATTTTCAAGTAAAAATTAGAAATATCATCAGAATTTTCTCTATCATTATACAGATAAATCCCTCAAAATCCCTGCCTAAAATCTCCCTTTAAACCCCTCTACTTGCATTCATGGAGAATTTGAAACAACTCGCTAAAAGCAACACATTGCCAACAATATAAGGCTTCACGCGCAATTTTCTCGTTTTCCAGATAAATTTATAAACTCATTCTCTCAATAGCTAAAAGGAATTAAGAAATATTTTATCCAGTTTTACTTAATTTAATACATAACTCAATTAATGGAATTGTTAGAAGTGTTTTAGGAAATAAAACATCTTGGAAATTTCCAAATTAGTGAGAAGTTTTCTGGTAACAAATTGTAGGGGATTTTTTTTATTAAGACCTGTGTGTCCAAATATTTCTCAGTTTAAGAGAAGAGAAATAATTTGTTAATGATAGTATTATGAAAAGTATTTATGAGTAAACTGTTTCAAATTTGAAGTTTAAAAAATTAAATATATGATAAATGTTACAAGTAGCCTTAGCTGAGTATCTCTTCCTGTCAATCATGATCACTAACAAGTCTGCTCTTCAGGATCTTTCAGAATCCCGGTCACAGGGAATGATTTTTATACTTTGAAATTGTTGCATTGTAATGCACATTATCTGATGACTCAGTTAAAAGTTGCCGTTACGGCATCTCCCTCAGTTTCTTTGTAAAAGTAAAATCTCACTCTGCTAATGAACATGTCGAATACCATCATTTTTGTTTTCTCAGATTAACTGTAATTTAGTGCATGCTTCTGGTATGAGAGCTTCTAGTACACCCACTGGCAGAAATCATTCGGAAAATTGTTCGTGCGTTACGAAACAATACTAAAATAACTAGTTTTCCGAAACTATGAATATTAAATACTTCTTTATACTAATAATGGATAAAATTAACTAATCTCCTACTTATCTCTCTTCTGTATCCACTGGTACCTTAAGAAGCGTTACCGAGATTTTAATTGGTAAAACTTCTATTAATAGCTATAAATATTTTAACTTGATAATATAAATCTAGGTTATCCAAATATTTTGTCGCTAATGATTTTTCTCCTCAGAAAGTGGATATAACTATGGTCCTTTTAAATTGGCCTTATTATGTCTAGCTATAAACATAATATAGCTTGCTAAACGAAGAACATTGGTGTGTATTCAGTACTTTTTATTATACTGTCAGTAGATTAAACAATACGTTCTTTAGTTTCTGCGCCAGTTTTTCTTCGCCCACTCCAATGGATCAAAAAATAGCCTTATGGTGTGTCAAATTCGTTTATTCTTTCGCATAATTAGTTCCCTTACACCGTACCTCTCCATTAATTTCACCATTGGTATATTATTATTCATCCACAACTATGTATGCATAAATACGTAAATACAATGTATTTTGGTATCCATACTTTTTGTTATCTGAATTCTATCAGCTTGCATTGAACTCATTAGCTACATGCCACTGCATCAGATTTGCCTTGAGCAATGGCATTCCTTAACGTTGAACATCCATATTATTTTTAAAAGCTAGTTATAACCAACTTTTCCATCTATCTACGAGCGGATTTTGTCAGAATGAATTGATTTTCCTTATGCAATATAAGCGTAAAAATTAATTAAGCTAGATTTGAAAAATAATACTGCAAACTAGTGCATTCGTTTAAACTTTTCCCTAAGTATTAATTTATAATCGGTCATTCAAACTCGGCAGTCTTTCATGAATGTCTCTTGACTGTAGTGTCAACTGTACAGCTTTTCAAAATGTCAGAATTTCTAAACTGATCACTTTCATCGAAGCAATGGTATGATATGAAAAAAAGACAGCGATAGTGAAGGAAGTGAAGGTTCGCCAGATGTGTGCGCCGTTTGGGTCGGGTCGTGCGATATAATTGAAACGATAAAGGAGATAAATGTGTGTTGAGGTTTGGAAGAATGCGTTTGGTATGCTTTTCAATAAAGTTCACTCTTCTACTTCTTCTCTTCAAGCAGTTCCTATCTTGAAATCGCTTATTCTCCCCTCGCCCTTCATCACACCTTATTAAAATTCCCAAAAATTCGGGACATCCCTTTCAAAATATAATTTCGCTATGCACAAAGAGTATCAAATTACGCGAGATCGTTAGTTGAGAAGTAAAGTGGATGACATATTGCGTTCCTGTTATAAAATAAAATAAAACTCTTTGACGAAAGGACGGGGGTGAGCATCCTCTTAATTCTCATTCTTCGGGAGAAATTTTGGATTCTAAGAATTTTCCACGAAATTTAGAACCCCACTCCCTTTCTTCCTCCTCTTTAGCTCGTGACCCCTACCTTTCTCCCTCCACCCCCTTTCATGGCGCTTAAAAAGCTCCTCCCCGTCGCTGCCCGGCCTCCGTCCAATTTAATCTCCCTCCTCCTCCGCTCGCTATCCAGCGTTCCCCCCCACCCTTCCCTGCCTCCATCCCCCGTCTCGCCGCCCCCCCCCGCTCCTTCCCCCATTCTCGTGGACCAGGACTTCCTTCCCCCCTTTCCTCCTCCTTATTCTTCCTTCCTTCCTTCCTTTCTCCCTCCCTTCCCTTGCTTTCGAGAGCATGGAATACCCGAGGGGACTTGCTCCTAGCCAACGCGATCACAATAATGAATGTCCTTTTCCCTGCCTTACCCACCAACTCTTCGTCCTCAAAACCTACCCACTCCCTTGTAATCCTATTAATTTGCGACTACCACCCCCGCCCATTTCCCCTACCTCCATTCCCCCTCCCCCACCGGTTTCCTTTTGATTCTCACACTACACCTCCTCCCTCCCGCCGTTCCCAACACCGCCCCCGACCACCCTCCCACTCTCACACGCCCTCCGCCTATTAAGCGTCATTCTCTCTCCCATGTTGCATCCCTCCCGTATTCTCTCCACTCCTCCTCCACTTATTCTTACCTCTCGCGTGGTTCGCAAGCGGATTCGCTCCTCCCCGCCTTCACCCCTTTGTGTCCCTCTCCAACTCCCTCCCTCCCCCGCCTTCCCTTCTTACAACTTACTAATCCTCCTAGTGTTTTAGTTAGCTCGCCTCAGTCATCGCAGACTTCTCCTTGTCGTTGCTGGCTGCCGCAGTTCTGTGGGAGTTCTCTCCGTCCGTCTTCATTATACTAGCTCCTCTTTTATTTTCCCCCGTGTTCTCTTCCTCCCGCTCAACTCTCTTCGCTTGAGTCCTGAGTTTCGAGTCGTTTTGCGTCCTCGACCTCAGTCCCGTTTCTCCTGACTGTATCCAGCATTTCGCGTTAATATCATAAACAAAGCTCTTCACATGTTCACGTAAACAGGTTGCTCACTCCACTCGACGACTTTACCCGTCCAGCTTCCCTCGTCCTCTTGAAACACATACCTTGACTAGTACTCGTGAAATTGGACAGCGTTTTCACTCTTGTCCCCTCCTCATGCTTGTTTTGAAAATTTTAAGTTTTTGCCGGGTGAGATTAGTGCTAAAAAAGGTTTGATTCAGCGAAAAACTGTTTGATATGGCTTTAAAAAAAAGCTGTACGTGTAAGGTTTTGGATCTTAGCTTCAGATACAGCATTCGTTTTAAGAACGACAAGACCTGTAGAAGTAAGTCTTCTATATCGAAAAGAAAATTGCCAAAGCTTAAAAATCCAGAAAAAGTACGGAAAAATAAGTTATAGTTATCATTTGAAGCCGAGTTTGAATATATTTCTTAGCAGCAGCGTTGAAATAATTTGGCCAGTCATGTGGAAGAGTTTCGATGCTTGAATGCAGTTTAGGGATGATCCCTACCTATTTAATTAGTACTAGTACTTTCTTGAAGAAGACTATTTGTCTCAATTTCTGGTTGTCTCAAAATATTTCAAATTGTAGACCAATTTTTGGGGAAGCTTAAGGTATGATTTCCCCAGAAAATGCCGTGGTTCACCAGTACAGACGAAACAAGGGGTTTAAAAAGAATATATTAGTGCGACTTATGTGGATTCAGAGTACCTAAGAAGACTTCAGATTAATTAAAAATATTTTTAAAAATGAATAGGTTTTTCTATACTCTAAACAGGTGCGCCATGGTGGCCAATTGAATATTGTCGTCCACAGTAAATATTTCACTTATTTTTATTGTTGACATAGCGTGCAATAAGTTTATAGCTGTATTGGATCCATGAGAGGCAGTGCTATGAGCAAAGGGGATTCCTTCACCCGCAAAGGATTGCTTCATATTGTGCCAAGCTTTCCTTTCAAATAATATGATGCATACATAATACACGAGCTATTTCAGAATGAGTGTTCGGATAATACTTGATTAATAAAACTATTTACTTCAAAGAACGTTGAAATAAGTTCAGTAAATGTTCATATTATTATATTTTTTCCCACCAGGCAACGTTTTCGGATCAACTGCTGCTTAGTGATCTATATAAATATGCTATTTTAAAGGTAATAAAATACAACTGAGTGGGATCCGGCTCTGTTATTATTCTTGATATCATGAAACATTGCGATTATTGGTAGTAACTGCATAGTAAATAGTGTTCTCCATAATCTTTGCTAAAAGTTAAAATATGTTTTGGTGTGGCGACGGCAAACAACGTCGCTCCCACGGTTCTCCATTTTACCATCCGAACTTTACTTCGTCTCTCTCTCTCTCTCTCGGCCCTCCCACCAACCCACCCCCAACGCCTTTTCACCTCCCTCTCCCCGCCGATAATTCCGTCCACTCGCGTCTCTTAATCTTTTAATCACTCAAACTCCTCTCCCCCTCTGCCGACGCAGGGGCTCACACTCCCGGTACCACCAACCTCGCAACCCCCCTCCCCTTGACTCCCACCCTAACAGTTGAGACTCCTTGCCCCCACCCCCGCCAGCATCTAAGTCCACTGGCCTGAGTCAACTGGTGTGGTCATCGACTGCTCTGCATCGTTCTTATTTAATGATTTGACTTATTCCTTCCAGCCGAAATAATTGTTTTGCAAACACACCAGTTATCAGTGTCCTATCTTTCCTAATTTCGTTTTTTCCGGATTACTAAGTGTATCAGTGTAACTTGGTAGTTGGTTAGTCGTATCCGAACTGCAGCTTGCCTAAGCTATTTTAATCAAAGCTCTCATTTTGTTTCCTTACTCTCAACTTTCCTTGAAGTTAATCATTCTGCTAATAAGTTAGTAAAAATTTTTTCGCGATACTTTTTTACTTTTATTTTATCCTCTTTATATTGAATCATAAGAATTATGATTTATTCTTCAAGGAGGTTCTCGGGATTTTCTATTCCCAATCTCTTTGTTATATTTGCTAGATTTTGATACACAAAGCCATCATCAGGTGATGTACAGAGGACATACAGCTTTATATAGTAGAGAGATAAGAGAAGGGGGGAGGTTTTGGTAAAGTAGGAGGAGGGGAAAGAGAAGGAAAACTAGTGTGTGTATGGGGGGAGGAGGAGAGGGCGGTTGGGTATGGCGTCAGACTTCTGACTTACTTCCTTAATTTAAAGAACTTAATTCCAAATGTTACTTCTTCTTCAATATTCGTCTATTATCGACCCCTCAAATTTTGTAAATGATTTTGTACATTTAAAAACATTTTGGTGCAAAACTCAATGAATTGCCTATCACGACTTTTTAAGTGTGTGATTATTTCTTTATCATGTCATTTTAGGTTGAGCTGGCCAAAAATAAATAATATTCCAGAAATTATAGATTTGAATGAGTAAATATTGGCGTAATTACGCTCATGCGTGTTTGAGTGTGTGGTCTGATTGAGATTCGGCGTTTTTGATCCTTTGGGAGTAGATTAATTATCAATTTATAAATCCTTCGCAAATATCAATCCGACCTTATTTCCTGGTATTTTGTGTCCTCACTCGTTTACTCGGGGTTCTTCAAGCCCTCTCATTCCTGCTTCCCCCTCCTCTTTCCTTCCTCCTCTCATAAGCCTCTCATATCTTCCTCTTGTCGACGCTTCGGCCGCCACGAAGCACAAAACAAGCGATCCTCAATGCGCCAAATCTCTCGCCCACGCAAGTCGGCTCTGGGCCTCCGTCTTCCCAGGATGCCTCATTACTCCCTCCTCCTTCAAGGAGCCCGATTTACTTTTCCTTCCTGTTTCCCATTCCTCATTCTTACTGCTCGCCGTTCTCTTCTGCCGGGCCGCTTGATTCATCCCTCGCCCCTCCGATGTAATTTACTACGAATTGTTTCGGTAATTTGGTGTTCTTTTTCGTCCCTGCCAACCCCGATTCGCCCCCTGCCCCTTTACTATTTTATTTCCTAAGGTTGGAGGTTCCTCCTCTCCCCCCCCTTCTCTGTCTGCTTTAAACCATTTCCATCTCGAGACCACTCCGTGATGCCTGTGCCTCCTTTTCCCTCTTTAAACCTTGACTTATATACCCATAAGGGGTCCCGCGATACCCCCGCAACAATGGTCGGCTAGAAGAGTCGTTGATTTAGCGCAGCAAGCCCAACAATTGGGTTGGTCCCTATCTTTTCTATGATCACTCTCTGGGTCGTAAATTTGAAAGACTCCCCCGGTTTCAGGAAAGTTAAAGTTCGTTCTATTGAGTACTTTTTTGGTTTTTTGCTACCTTCTCTTGAGACTAGATGGCTTTGAGATGCAAATACATTGGCCTTTTCTTCTGGCTGTATTTTGGGTCTATTTTCCATACACGTGACTTCATACTTTTTCTTTACAAAATAGGATATCGCGTCGTCATTTTGAGTCTTCCGCCTAAAACAGGTAGGATACCACATCTAGGAAAGGTCATCATTGTACTTCACTGGCAGATGTAATAGCTATAAAAATGTGGCAGCTATTATGCGCTCTTCGTATTTTATACATTTTCTGTGCAAATAATTCACAGAAATAAATTTCTCATTGGTAGTAGCGAAGTAATTTATCCAGTGAGTAAACTACCATTCTTCTAACTACCAAAATGATATGATTAAACTTTTTAAATGTTGTAATTTATATTTTGAAATATTAATTTATAATAAAAAATTAGCTTTATTTTAAAATAATAGTTCTACTAATGTAAGCTCGGTAGGCGGTACTATAAAAATAATTAGAATGAGTCCCACTGTGAGGTATGTGATAAGGCCCACTGAGGGGAGCGTTGTTCCTACGTAGTAGCGAAAGAGGCAAGGCTTTCACATTCTTCGTCAAAAAAATCGATGCAAATTAAAATCAGCCCAAAAAGTACCTACGACACAGGAGAGAGTCGAAGCAGTAAGAATTGGTCCTCGGAAGGTTGGGACGATGATAAAGATAGAAGAATTAGAAAATATCGGACTTAAGATGGAGGGAAGAAATAAAGACATTTTAGAGTGATCATATACATCTGTGCGGGGTGAGATTGAAGGATCGCGGGTTTTACTGGAGCGATAGATATGTATAACAGAGAGGAAGAGATCCAGCCAGCGGTGGTTGTAGTTATGAACTAAAGGTACAGTAAACATAGGCCGGATGAGTGATGGAATATTATTATCAGAGGTGGAAAAAAGCAACCAACGTGGCCCTTATTCAAGTCAACATGCTAATGAGCCTTCATAGGAAAGAAGAAATAGGATAAAAGATCAACTATAATATAATGGAGTTAGTCTCCGGAAGGAATTATTTGATAGTGATGGAGGGCTAGAACTCAATGTTGGGCGAATGGAGGGACGGAAGTGAGGTAGAGGACTATCGTTTTTGGAATAAGAAATCACCGCGATGAGAAAGCAGTACAGTTCTGCTGGAGAAATGGTTTATTTATAACGAAATCTTGGATTATTTATTTATTTATCGACTTAATTGGGTGAGGTTGAGACCTATGGTCCCTTCTTCCACCTAACCCTTACATTACAGACATTACATTGAAGACAATCGCATACAACCTAGCCCTAGATGGAGGAAAATCAACCTAGGCGGCAATCGAACCCGCGACCTCTGGGTTGGTAGGCAAGGAGGTTACCCCGCCGCCACCGGGGCCGGCAAACACGAGAATAAACGTAGGTATGCGTTGCCTCAAAGCTCAAGAGTGAAATTAGTTGGGACTATAATATGGCGAGGCAAAGATTAAGGATTAGCGTGACAAAGTCGCATTGTTACCCGAGAAACTAATTCGGAATTCAGATCCTGATTTAGCACTCCGCCTGATTCAAAAGGATAAAATAGGGAAGGCGGTCAAGGTAATGGAATGCAGAAGCATGAACCGGGATAAAGGAGTAACAAGAAGCATTCATGAAACGGGACAAGTGGATTGGTAAAATAAATAGCAGAACGATAGGAATGTCTTAAAAAGGATTCCTGAGACCGCAAACGAAACTATCGTATGCGTTGTTTTAGTGTTTTTATGGAAGGTGACCGACAGCTGGGGTCATTTGCGCCATTAGGGATGGATGGGAAACGATTAAGGGTGGAGAGAAACGCGGCGTCACCATGAGCCTACTCTTGGCGACAGGTGCCAAGGGGTCAAGCAGTTTAACGTCCCATCCGACGGACGGCATACTCAATCAAAGTGCTCCCCACAAAATACCTCAAGCAGGGATCGGGATGCCACTGAAAAATATCTGCCATCGAACGAATTTCGCTCCCTTGCCCTCTGGGTGGGAAGCCAGTACGTTATACAGCACATAATCCCGATCCCCTATCGAATGGGTAGAGTGGAAAAAGACAGAGAGACTAGGCGTTACAGATGAGATGATTAGAGGGATGAACAGGAAATGGAAATGTAAGCAGAGAATGTTGAACGAGTAAGCACAAAGAGATAAATTATAAGCTAATAAGATATAAGAGGCGTAGTAGTAGCACGAAGACATGGAGAGTTCAAAGAGGAAGGATGAAATGAATGTGCTGTAGAAAAAAGTGAAAGCACAGGAAAATTTTATAAAAAATCAGTGCAATCAGTGCAGTTATCAAAGATACGGCATGGAAATTATTAATAAGGTAAGATTAAGGGTAAGATTCCGGAGATGTGAAGAATGCATAGAGAATCCATATTGAAGGAGCATATTGTGGATCTATTTGGTCAGGCCAGCAATGCAGATATTGAAAGAGAATATCAAGTAGATAGCTAAAGCTTAGATGCGGGCATGCTTGATTCGAAGCTAGAAAAGGCGTTAAGGGAAATAAATATTACCAAATATGGCAGTGGGGATATTCCCTTTTTATTCCTCAAATATCCCTGCAGAAGGGTTTATGTGAACGAGTACAGGCAGGTTGCCTTTTGTTTGCTTCGTAGATTCGGAGCAAATATTTGGTAAACTAAGCTTGGTTGAATTAATTGTCGTATTGCAGTGGAGACGAGTTGAATAGAAGGGCAGGCTATGCATGTATCCGACAGAAAGGTAAGAGAGGTTAATGGAGAGTCTGAATGTGTAGTGTTAGAAATAGTAGTGAGGCAGATATTCCCATTATGATATGAGGCACTAGTTAAAAAAGCAAAGAATGAGCTGGAAATAGGAATGAAACTCAGTGCAAATCAATAAAATTAGTTACTTTCCCGTTTAACTAAGAATTAGTTAGCCAGTAGGCCAAGTGATTACAATCGTTGAAGAGCATGTTTTAAAAACCAGAATAATAGTTATGGAATGAGAATTTATACAGGAATAATAAACTTTATGGAGTGTTAAAGAAGGTGAGGTAACATATTAAAACCACTGTGATTAACTAGTACAGGAAGAAGAAATAATATGCACTGTGGATGTTAGAGGGTTGTTGGAAGAATTGCAATGAAGGTGGGAAAGTTGGATGCAGAGCATTTTGATTGGCAGTGGGATATTGTTGGATGTGTCAGAGGGGAGGAAGTAAGGCAGGCGAGAGAGCAGAAGAAAATGTATAGACAAATTGGATAGAATGGAGATAAAAATTATGCGGCATTGAAGGGTGGTTCATCATAGAGTAGGCTATTAGGTTTTGTCTAGTTAGCCAAGGCTGAGAAGAGTTGAACATACAGCACTTAAAGGAATCCTAGGGGAAAAAAGAAGTCGCCCCAGCAGACTTCTGTTTGTTCCCTCGGATTAAGGCATCCCTGAAATGAACCCGTTTTTCGTCCATAGAAGAGATCCAATCAGTCGTGACGAAGACCCTGCGAGAGGTCCCCGGAGACGCATTCTAGGGCGCGTACCGGTCAAGGCAGAGTCACTGCAAAAATGTGTAGAGGCCCAAGGGAAGTGCTTTGAAGAAAATAAACTGTTTGCGCAAATCTTTTCAATAAATTACTTTTCAAAAAAATAATTGCATTACTTTCGGAACGCACCCGGCATAGAGTCAACGACCCAGTATCCGTGTCGTACTAACCCACGCTCCATATCGAAATGTTCACTAATGTTTTCCTTAGATACTTCCTGAATAATACTGTCATCAGTTTCCTACTCCTGAAAGCTTCTTTTTTCAGGGGAATTCTTCTTGCTTATACCCCTACCACTTTTGCAATTATCATCCTAAACACTTCCAATGAAGTTAAATTATTCCACGTGATTCAACTGTCTTTTTTGGTAGCTATTTCATAAATGAAATATAAGTTAATATTTTATAATGAACATATTAAAAAAACCTCGATCTATCCGTAACAGTTTCAGGTTTAACTCTGTGGGATTCCTTCATTATGAGGGCAAAAAGAAACTTTACATTTCCACCAAAAAGATTTAATATTTCACGACCATGGTTTCGATGCTGCGTATAATCATCAGGTGGCGATTTATTTTTACCCTTACTCTATACGATCATTCAGTAACTGTTTCAATAAGATTAAAAATCATTTTCCGAATTAAAAATATGATTTTCAAGCTTAAGGCTGGATACGGGTGAAAATGTATCATATTTAAATTTGAATTATTCTCCACAATTTCATGTTTAGCCTTTCTTCGCAGTATTTTTTCCCCTCGAAACGATTTTCTTGTTATTTAAAAACAGAAATAACTATGTGGAATTAACTAGTTATCGTACATAAATACGAGCTCGTAGCTACAATGTATGTATATCAACGCCCGTCACTCTCTTTGTTAAAAATTGTATTTAGCTCACTTTCCCATTATATTGTGTGCTTTTATATTATACGTCTCCATATTCCCGACCGTAGAGTTTACTATGGTGGACGATTTATTGCTCAATTTATTTGAGCCATTGGATATAAGAACCATTCAATTTGGACGAGAATGTGTGAACTAAAACCTGAAGTCAGTAGAAAGGTTTTATTTTCCTGAAGGAGCCAATGGTTAAGGAGTTTAAAGAGTTAAATATATGTTATGGACACAGTGCTGCGCTTTGGATTTTCTCCTTCTGAAACTCATGCATGAAAAGAGTAATTCTGTCTTAACATGTTAAATATTCTCGCAGTATACTTTGAAAATAGTCCTGATGTAAAATGCATGATTTAGACTAAACTATGTAGAACTAACTATTTATTGCCGAATGAGACATCTCCTGAAAGTTTTCCTCCAATTATTCAATAATTACACCTCTTAAGAATCCTCATAAAAGCATTGAATTTGGCTGGCGGCTGCTTCACAATCGATTACTCTAGGTTTTTAAACGTGGAGCATTGGGAGAACTCTATGCCAGAATGTCCTCAGTGTTTTTTTTAATCTACCGCAGCGGTCCGAGTTCCCACTTGCGAATTTTTGAACGGGGGTAATCGATTAGGATTAGTGGATGTGTCCCCCACTCCCTCTCGATCTGAAAGAGAGTAATCCCACGCTTCGATTGGAGTAAATTCACCAAAAGCGACTCCGTGTCATTTTGCACGCTCCCGGGAGCTTGCCCCCAGGGCCGAGAAGTAGCCGATTGTGGGAGGGACGATTGGTAATCTAAATGATCAGGCAACGAGTCATTAAGTATTCCAGCGAACGCTCGCGTATTCGCCGCTTCGGCTCTGATCGTACCCTCGGCTCAGTGACTGCTCGTCGCCCGACACTCCCTCTTCGGAGCGGCAGAGAGATCGACTCTCGTCGGAAAGAGGGCAGGGGGCAGCCTCGGCCGGCGAGTGATGCGCGCGTGGGCCACGGGTCCACAAGGAGTTAAGGCTATGATTGGAATAATTACGTAAAAGTATTACGTCATCAGCCAAACGATCAATGATGTACATGGGGATGTGGTATTGGGGGGTTGCATGTGCATGTTGTAGTGGAATTTTGCTTCTCATATGTCAAATTCTAGCTTGCACCCTATCGCATAAATTTCTTACGGCATCCTAAGGTGAAATTGTTTGTCAGTTGATAGCATATGTATTTGCATGCGTGTTAATTGATAAGATTTTTGCATGAATGCATGCGCCACTGTGGGTATAAGTTTGTTTGGATGTGCTGATTTTTGCATGTGGTTTTGTTCCCTTTTAGAGGTGGTGACATAACACCCCCGCCACACGCCCTTGCGGCGGATTGCGGGGTATTATGTAGATATACCTTTTATCAATGATCGTGGGCATCCACCGAGCTACACGCCCTTTGTTGACTTGGGTGTTATTGTATAGATGTGGATGCTACAGATTTGCTACCTATAACGTAGGGCAGCTTGCACGATAATTTCAATGTTTAACCATTGCGGGATTGCACAGCTCTGAGGATGGTTATGATTGTATTTTGCTAGCAAATGAGTCTATAAGCCACTGCAATTCTGGGTATTTGTCTCATTACTGTTTTTTGTTAAAATAAGGACTCCGAGTAATTGCATATTTCTTTGCTTTTAGATTTTTAAATTGTAATGTTATATTGATGGTATTATACGCAGATTTGAAGTTGAATAGTATTGCTAGATAAGTATATTTTTCATAGTAGGGACATTTCAAACAATAGAATTTGCAAACCACATCCACAGTGATATTTCCCCCTGGCAGTTTAGTATCATTCGGTTTAATCAGAGTTTACGCTTAGTAGTCATGCGAATGGCCAAGAGCGTTATCAAACGTTATTGCAGGTTAATTTGAATTTCAATTGCGACTTAATAAACCGCAAAGACTTTAACCTGAATATAGGAGCAGGTTGTCGTCAAATTGTGTAAAAGTTATGAGTGCGTTTTACTGAATTATCCAGGCTCCAAATTTTAAATCGGTGATGCTTGCATTATTTCAACTCAAACTCTATTCGTTAGCCCCACTTTGCTATATGGTTTCCAATCTCGAGGTACACCCCAGACTAGCGAATATCAGTATCCTGAAGCTCAAAAATATTAAACGGTGAAATATTCATCAATTGAACGGGCTAATGCATTTGCAGCACAGGAAATACGAGTCAATACTTGGTCGGAAATCCGGAATAAACGGTGTCAAATCAGATCAAGCACTGTGACCGGTAGACATGATAATCCCATTACACTGTTATGGGCGCCATAGGCATAGAATTACGGACATGACAGCTAGGGTGTGGGGAGTATTGACTTCTTCACATTTCAGAGTTGTGTAAAACATGGTTTCGGTATACTCAACGATTTTATGTGTATGTAGATAGGGTAAAGCGCTTGATTTATCTATGTCTCCCACCCTTAACTTGACCTTTCCAACGACAACACCGGAAGACCTAGTATGTTACGCTATTTGCTTACTTTTTCTGAGTTATCATAGGAAAAACAATCGCCAGGGGGGCAGTGGAAGATCGTTTATTGATCGAATTGTTGCGGATGTTGACTCTCCTTTAACCTTTCAGATAAAATATTCCCGTGAAATGCTTTCATTATTTACCAAAGCTTCTCTTGAATAAATCTAGATTTAAATAGTCCTTTGCCCAATGTTTGTTAATTTTATGTTTTCTGTTCCCTATGCTGTTCCATGCTCACGAAGAATGTGGGTGGTTGATAGCATTCTGATACGAATGTACAAGAAGTCGATGTAACAGGATAGAAAACTTTATCGTTAAATAGGCTATCTTCTACTTTTAATTGTACGTTATACCCCGCGCGTTATCGCTAGGGTATACGGCGGGCGTTGATTCAACGCAGGGCACGCATCACCAATAATTAAGTTTTAAATGAACGCTAACTGCAATAATCATAGTAAATATGCTGATAGTAACAAGAAGAGTAGTAAACCAAGACGTGATGAAGTAATGACAAGAATACACAAAATGGCATTTTTTTGCATAGCAGTACTAAGTAGTTATTTCTTATCTTTCTGGCTTTTTCTCATATTACTAAGTATTCTATTCATATTTCTCGATTACATATTAACCGCGGTTGACAGTGTTAACAGTGTTGTACTATTAATTAAGTAATTAGAAAAAGCCGCAGCTAGGACGACCAGGAACAATTCAAACATAAAAATGTTGTCTAGCTTAAAAAAGAGTTACTAATATGTAACATGACATCTAATAACTGCTTTATTGCCAGATTTTGATGGTAAAAATAATGCTGATATTCTGCAAGAAAATTAACAGGAATACCGGTAATGTTAAAATGAATTGTAATATATGTATTTGCGGAAACAACTTAAAATATTTATGAATAAATTTCTATGGCCTAAGAAAATGTATAACGCAGGAAAATCAATTTCAACTATTTTTATAAATTTTGTAAAGCTGTGGGGAATCATGATTCTCCTTAATACTTGCGATGTAGTTTAAAGAGATCAAGACGTCGTCATAATTTTTCGGAGTCCAATAATTTAATTAAACCTTCAAAAGACGCAGTTCAGTGCTATTCAGTCGCATAAAACGTTTCCATGGCCACATTTAAGTGTTTTATTCATCGGTCTGTGAACGCAGAAGTCTAGCAGGATTTCCCGCATTTAAATTCGTGCAAAATGGGAATTCGGATTGAAATTTTCCCTCGTCAGTTTCTTATAATTCGACCACACTCCCATCATAAAGCTCCGTAAAGGTTCCAATTATAATTCCAGATGGCTTTCGACGAGTTCTGCTTCACTCTTTGGCGCCTTTTTTCCCCCTTTCCCGACGAAGCACTCTTAAGCGTTGCGAAAACGTGATTCGAAGATGTGTACTCGAAGGCAGTCAACCCACTCCATCCCTCTGGGTACTCCTCCTCCGTTCTTTCCGCTCTCATTACCTCAATCCCCCAACTCACCCGTCATTCAACTCCCACCCTCCCACAGACCCTCGCTTTCCCTCCATGCTGAACTCTTCCCCGTTACCCGCGCGACATCGGTTCTTCTCCCACCAAAACTTTACCAACAATGGGCGTCTCTCCTGCCCGTCTGACGATTTTACCCGCAGGCGTTATGGTCGGTGGGTTAACCCCAGAGCAATCCAGTTCTTGCCCGCGGTAATAGGTAGTCAAACTACATCCCTACCCTCCAACATCCCCCCACCCATTCAGGGTATATCCCCGTTCGCCCCGTTCTGACGGCTTTCTTGTGCTCTCCCACTCCATTTCTCATCCAGCCTCCTCCTTCTCTTCGTGCCCCCCTCCCTAATACCCAAATTCTGCCCCGCCCCCCACCCCACCGAAACCCACTCCAGTACTTCTTCGACCCACATCTCGACAGTTCGAGGTCGGAGCGATGCCGACGGTAACTAACGTAACCTTGGGAGGGTTAAATTTTCCCTTTTCCGCAAAAAAAAAGCACTCGCACACATTTTTCTCATTCATTCCTCTTCTGTCATTCCCATTCCCGTCTTTCTCCTTCCCCTTCATGTCTCTCCCTCCTCGGTCACTAATCTTGTGCGTCTTGACTTCTTGCCGCCATAATTGAGCACCGCGGAAAATTACCGTCCACCTATTCAAGTTCCTCTCCACTCCTTTGGTAATTTAATGCACCATCCAGATGAATGCCTTTTCCCCAGGGCTCACCGAACTCTTGATATTTTCCATTTTTTTTTCTTCCTTTAATTTTCGGCGATGGTCCATGAATTCCATTGAAAATTCATTTTCCATTCGAATTTATTGATTTCATGTTCGCCAAGTATGATGATGATAAATTGGATTGAGAAACCCTGTGACGTTCCGTTCTGATTCGTACGTCTGTCTCACATTTACCATCGCTCAGTAGTTACGTACGAATGCTAGAAATACCTATGATATCCCGGCGAAAGAAAAGCAACGGTATTCTATTCCTCATGGGTGTACTTTTATTAACTATTTTACTTAATTCATTAAGTTAATCAATTTTAACTGACTCAAGAATGAAAAATATTCGCCTTAATTACATACTTTATTTTCAATTCTTTCTCCAAATAATCAGGAATCATAATAATAAGAAACCGAAGTTTTTTAGAAATATTTAAAAAAATAATTTACGAGTCGGAACAAAATTAAACATTGCCAAGGCATGAGGTAACTTGGTAGTTAGTATAATCGCATGTGTGTGGGTTGTAAAGGTTTTTGCATAAATTTATACCATGTTTCGTTTGTGGATTGTATTTCGTTGCTTTTGCATGCGGTTTTTTTCTCAATGGGTGGTACCCCAACAACTTCCGCCACACGCCCTTGCGGTGGCTTGCGGGATATTAATTAGATGCATTTAATTTATTCTCTCAAAGAATCATTTGAATTTGCTGCAACTTGAAGGTTTACCACTATTTTTAGTGAACCTAGCAATTTTGTTAAAGGAAATCCTAGATATTATTTAACCTTGCAGTTTTGCATCACATATTAACCTCTTACAAATGTCTTCATTCATAATGTTATCGGTTGCTGACAGTTGCTTTCGGCTGCTTTTACGGCTTTTTGAGCGAATTCTGTCCCCGAGATTTTATGCTTCGTGCTTTCATGTTTCTCGCTCTCCCGTCTGATTTTGTTTTCCTTACGTGTCTCATTCCGGCCAGTTGTAATTATTTACTCATCCTTTTTATTCCAAAATGTCCCCTATAGCCTGCCGGTTATCCCCCCTTAGTATCTTCCCTTCTTATTAGTGCTTACCTTAGATCTTTTACTCTCCATTCCATTCGTAAAATATATTCGTTAGTTGTTCCATCTTTTGATCTTCGATGTTCGTTTCTGGCAAAACACTTCTATCATTTCGGAAGTTCCTTTTTTTCTCTGCTGACAACCATCAGTATCTTAAAGAGTGGCCTCGTATGATGTCCTTAAAGAAGAATTTTGATTCATAGACTCAAGTTATTTGCTGTTTATATATTATTTTCGTTTAAAAAAATATCTCGGTTTGCAATATTACGCCGTGCATTTGCCCGTTGATCCGGATCACGACAGTGAAACAACTTTTCCTCTTCTTTCGCATTTGATTGCCTTCTTTAATGTTTCTGTAGCAGTCTCTCGTCTCTTCCGTCGGTGATCATTATTGTGGGTTTGTTTTTCTTTTCCGGTTGTAATCTTTATTACGCTGTCCAAGTTAAAAGGCATCCCTTTCATATCTCCTTTGCTCTGTTTCATTGTAATCAGCATAAGTCTTTATACTGGTTCATTTTGCCAAACCTCCCTCCTCCATTCTTTGCTTTCATTGTATACTATATACTCTATTTTCTCAAATAGGCAAGGCTGGCGCGGCGAAGGTGAACAGGTATTATTTACAGAACGAAAGCGGGTTTAATAAATTAATGTTAACTATTTTTTCTATTGTAGTCATCGAATTTCAATGTAGTTACTAGTTAAGTTTCGTGTAGCCTTGAAGACTTACAATGACTTCAAAGTGTAGTAGCGAGCTTGTATTATTTTAGGACTTGTACCCTCATAAAAAGATGTAGCTTGGAATTTTGCAATTTCCATTTAAAAGGGATGCATAAAGATCAGTAAGAGATAATTAATATTTGCACTTGTAAAAAATAAATGGAGATACGTTGCTGCTGCGCCACTGTATTCAGAACTAAACCAAAAGTCCACTTTGAAGGTGAAATAAGTAAAAGTAACGTAAATATTTTTCGGTGTATTCATAGTTTGAATTTAGTTAGCACGTATAAATCATCATGGAAAAAATGTGTAGCAAAATAACGTATTTTCCAGCAATGAGAAGAAATGACAACAATGATGTGTGTGTGTGTGTGTGTGTGTGTATATATATATATATATATATATATATATATATATATAATATATATATATATATATATAAGGAAAAGGGATAGGAACACACATAAAGGACGAACACAATAGAGGTGGGGAAGGCGAAATCGAACGGATCACAAGTGTAAAAATATTTCCTTGACCGGGACTCGAACCTCGGATCTCTCGCGGTTAAGAGCATCCGCCCGGCAAGTGGAAAGATCCGAGGTTCGAGTCCCGGTCAAGGAAATTTTTTACTCTTGTGATCCGTTCGATTCCGCCTTCCCCACCTCTATTGTGTTCGTCCTTTATGTGTGTTCCTATCCCTTTTCCTTATATCTGTTTCTGTATATATGAGTATTTATTCGCCGTTTGGCGGGATTCCGTGTTTGAATGTGTATTTGGCCAATGTGGCTCATCTCTTTCTTCTGGCTATGCGTGCCACGAAACGCACTGTTCCTTTCCTGTATGATGTTGTATGAATTCTAACCCACTGTCCTTTCCTCTTGTGTATTGTCTATTTCTCCTTTGGTGGGTGATACAGCCCCCTGACGCCATCTCTTGGCTAAAGAATCGGGGCGCTTGGCGACATATTAGACCCACGGATCTCAGGGTAAATTACGTTTCCTCGATAGCTCAAGTGGTTAAGAGCATCCGCCCGGCAAGTGGAAAGATCCGAGGTGTTAGTCCCGGTCAAGGAAATGTTTTTACTCTTGTGATCCGTTCGATTCCGCCTTCCCCACCTCTATTGTGTTCGTCCTTTATGTGTGTTCCTATCCCTTTTCCTTATATCTGTTTCAGTATATATGAGTATATATTCGCCGTTTGGCTATATATATATATATATATATATATATATATATATATATATATATATATATATATATATGTATATATATATGTATATATATATACTCACTGAGGAACAGACGCTGCGTGGACTACCTTTCGTCTGGCTCCTAACCTTCTACCTATCTGGCATGGGTGACCCTACCAGGAACAATTTTTATTACTTCCGCCAGCATAGCTCTATGGGTCATCGGAACACTAGAGCCCTTCCACCACGTCAAGGTTGTCCAGGGTAGGGCTATATATATATATAGAGCCCTACCCTGGACAACCTTGACGTGGTGGAAGGGCTCTAGTGTTCCGATGACCCATAGAGCTATGCTGGCGGAAGTAATAAAAATTGTTCCTGGTAGGGTCACCCATGCCAGATAGGTAGAAGGATAGGAGCCAGACGAAAGGTAGTCCACGCAGCGTCTGTTCCTCAGTGAGGCGGCTGCAATGGCGTCTGACCCCAGTGGGGCGGCCAGTAAGTGATGGTGTCACGTTGAAGACACAATTGAGGAAGGCAACGGGAAACCACCTCAATTATCATTCCCAAGATAAATATGATGGAAAATACAGAGATTTAGAGTTCTGGCAGCTACGGGGCTCGGCCCAATCGGCCGTGTGTCGTGCCCGGTAGCGGGGGAGGCAAGGCTTCCGCGGTCGTCATCCAACGAAACCCTTGCAAGGGAAAACCAGCGGCAGCAGGACAAAAGATGCAGAAGAAGAATGACACATTAGTTAGAATAGGAACGTAGAATGTTAGGACAATGATAAGGACAGGGAAATTGGTGAATGTTAAGCGAGAGATGGAAAGGGGAAATAAAGATATTTTAGGTCTATGCGAGGTGAGATGGTAGGATAGCGGGGATTACTGGAATGATAAGTATAGAGTAATAAACAGCGGCGGGGACGAGAGCCAACGAGGGGTTGCCATAGTATTTAATGAAGAGGTAGCAAGAAGTCTAGTCAACATAGAGCAGGTAACGGATAGATTATTACTAGTAGAGATAAAAGCAGAACCGACGAACTTAGTTATTATTCAGGTATACATGCCACCGAGCAACCATAAGGAAGAAGAGGTCGATAGGATATACGATCAGTTAGAGGACATTATCGCGTGTGTTCCCGCTGGGAAACATTTGATAGTGATGGGGGATTGGAATGCGACGGTAGGCGAAGGAAGAGATGGTGATGAGGTGGGGTGGGGGACTACGGTTTAGGCACGAGGAATGACCGCGGGGAGAAAGCAGTTGAGTTCTGCAGGAGAAAGGGGCTAGTCATCACCAACACTTAGTTTAGACACCAAAAAAGACGCAGGTATACATGGAAAATGCGTAGACTGGAGGCTTTTGAAATGTGGGTGTGGAGAAGAATGGAGAAGGTGAAATGGATAGAGAAGAAAACAAATGAGGAAGTACTTGGTATGGTGGGTGAAGAGAGGGGTTTGTTGGGAGAAATCCTATGGAGGCAGGAAAAGTGGATGAAGGGGGTATTGACCGGCAGTGGGATGTTGAAGACTGTGATAGAGGGGAGAATGACGGGCAAACGAGGAAAGGGAAGGAACAGGATAGGGATGTTGGACGGGATGAAGGGAGGAAGAAAGTACTCAGAGATGGAGAGGGACCTGATATTGAGTAGGATGCTGGATTTTGTGTTTTATTAGGAGTCACAAAATATTTATTTGGTACCTGTGTCCATCCAGAAACCTACCTTAACCGGTAGATTACCTTATAATATATTCCATGACCTCATTACAGGAGGTGAGTAAATTAAGAAGACGTTTGTCAACGAGAAGAGTTGGCGGTCAAATCTTTGGGAAGAATTTCTCTAGGGACCATTTTAAATTATGATCTGTCTTTATTACGATAGAGTAATTAATTATTGCAGACTAATATTTTGTAATTATATTTACCAGTGTGGATAACATAAACATATTTGTGGAATAAAGTTGAGGCCAATATTGTTTTTCGATTTAATGTCAAATATGTACTTTCATTAAAGTTTTTGAATACGCATTGCTGAAATATGAAAGTGGAAGAGGAATTGATGGACATTGTTAATAAGTAAAATATAAATGTAAAAAAATGTGACATTGGAGAGACATATTTTAATGATATTTATCATCATGCAATAAATATCACTTTTTGTTCATGAACTAATTAATCAACATCCAGGTCTACACCAATTCAAGTAATACCTCACGCCTGTATCTGTTCAGTTTTTGGAAGAATTTATTTTTCAGCTCTTCATCCCATTTCTAATTTTTGGGGTTGGGTTATACTAATTACTCCTTAAAATTTCTCATTTTCGAATTTAATTATTGTCTTAGAGTTTAAGAGAACGCAATAATTAACTGCCTAAAGTATTCGGCCGTACATCGAGGGATTCGGGTTCGAATCCTAGTCAAGGTTAATGATTTTTACACTCTGAAATGTATGCAATGTAATGCACACTTAGCGGATGACTCAATTGAAAAAGGTTTTTTTGCGGTATCTCCCACAGCTACTTGGAACTAGTCAATTATTTTCGTTTAATCTGGCGTCTCAAAGTACTCCTTAAGCTTGACAAACTAGTTTTAATTCAAAATTAATTTCAATAATTATTTGACTTCATTGAAATTGAATAAAATATATATCAAATGATTTATACATTGATACAGTGATATATCAGCCATATTTTGATAAAGAGACTTCTTATTCAAGATTTTCATCGACAAATCTAAAATATTTTCTTTTTTGGATATTGCCCAAACATTCGTCTGAAATTCATTCTCCTTAAGTTTATTTATTCATGTCCATAGTTAAAGAATAAATAATGTACTGTTCAACGGGATTAACACTCTGAATGTTCATTCCATAGAGCATTCCATTCCACTGTTTCTTCTTTTATTACAGATGTAAACTACTTCCACGAAGTGAATCCTGAAGCCATAGTTTATTGATAAAACATTGTTATCATTCGAAGCATTTGCTTTTTAGATGTGCATCAATAAATTAAGATACGCCTAACTGCGTAGATCATAAAAATTCTGTTACAATGACATGGAGTCTCTCTATGTCATGGACACAAATGAATCTTTGCCGGTAGGTTTATCATTATATTTGATGGGTTCAGAGTTATTTCTCAGCAATATTAGAAATTAATTGTAGTAGAGACGACAGTGTTCATACGTAACTCATTGAAATAATTAATTTTTACGGAAGCTATCTCAATCCCCTCTGCAGGAATATGCCAAAGAGGACAGCAAAGAAATTTCTGATGCGTGAAAAGTCATCTAAATTCAGCATAATTGTCTCTTTGCTCTGTTAAATAAATTAAGTATGGTCTGGCTTCACTATCATGTTATTTTTATAGGATTCTGTTACTTAGTTAACTAATTGCATTATAATACTACGATAAAACCGGCTCTGGAGGGATATGAAGTGAGTAGGGAAAATGAATTAGTAATTTACCTTGAACGTTTTGGATACATGATACCCTTTGGTTAATAATAGTAAAATTACGTCAACCAGATTAACTAATTGCTCTTAATAGTAGAAGCGTGTCCGACTGTCCTTTCCGAAGAGCTTATTCTATTGAATTGTAATGAATACGTTTTAGATTTGGGGACTCATTACATTTGCACGTAAAATGTTCCTCATTTCTTCTGACATTCAAGTTTCATGCAGGTCTTTAGAGGCGACGTGTTTCTCGTGGGAAGTGGTGATGGGGTGGGAGAAGGAGGTCCTCGTCGGTCGAGAAGAGGGCTCTGTTGGAGGAGGAAACACAATTGCACCGCGGGCATCACTGGGGGGATACAATGGACGAAATCCTCCCCGCTCCCCCCTTCCCGAACTCCTCCTTCCTAAACTCCTCCCTCCCGCCGCCCACGGAGGTCCCCTTTCTCATAGGCTTAGCTCTGCTCCCGGAACCGTGGCACTAAGGCCCTTTCCTTTCCGTTTCCTCGCGTTTGTTCCTTCCTCCCCACTCACGCTTGAGGGGACCCTCCCCCCGCCCCCATCCCCCTCCATTCACCACCCCCCCCCCCTTCGGAGCATACGCGGCCTCCGCTTTAAGTGACGTGCGCGTTTCCTTCCCGCATCGAGAGAAAAGGAAAGGAAAGTACTTTCTCCTTTCCATCACAGCTCCGGAAAAACTCACCCAGGACATTCTCTTCCGTTACTTTTCCAAGAGACGACACCCCTCCTCCCTCCGTGGCCGTGTCTGTTCTCAGGGCGGGGTTTCGTGGACCGCCGTAAAACTGGACTCCTCAAAACTCCTGTGCACGCAGGCCCCACCTCCGGCCTCCTTAGAACTGTAGGGTCCCTTTCTCCCAAGCGGTTTATCTTTCCCCAACCGAAAAGTGGTTGGTAGTATTTTTCCAATGAAAAAAATCAAAGTCGATTCTTCATCGGCCGTACGTGTTTCGTGATCCCTTGTGCTCGACTCGACCACGTCCCTGACATTTTTGCCCTCGACTGGGTGGGCGCAAGCGCGTGAGTACATTTTGCTGTGAACTGGACACGGACAGAGAAACGGATTTATTTGAAGTGAGATACTATACTTGTTCATTTTCATTTAATCGTAAAATATGAGATTTAATGATAACAAAATGTCGATATTTTAACTTTTTCAAATTCCAAGTTTTAGATTAATTTGAAATATGTTCATTTTAAGTTTTTGAATTGTGCATTTCTCGATGAAACATACTTGAATTTGTATATATATGGAAAATATTTTTACTTGTTGTAATCATTCGGCAAATATCTTCTTTCATCTAAATTTGAGCGATAATTATTGATAGAATGCTGGAAGAAAATAAAATTATTTATGATCCTGGGCTAATTTGAATATATTCTGTGATTTCAAATTAGTTGAGTTCGTTGGAGCTACATAATTTCTAATGGATATTTATATGCCCCAATAAGTAACACGTGCAAAGAATTACTCTCAAATAGTTGACAAATAACGAATGTTACTTGATTATCACTGGTATTTTCCAATGGGAAATTATATATGGTTTCAGTTTAAAGAAAATATTCTATTATAATGAAAATAAATGTAAGTATTCCTGCCAACATTCTTATGCTTTCCTCTGATATTAAAGAAAAAGAAAAAAAGCAAAGAGTATAAAAAGCAATAAGAAACCACTAACATGCTACAAGGTATGCTATTATTTCATATTAGTTATATATATATATATATATATATATATATATATATATATATATATATATATATATATATATATATATATATATATATCATTTCGGGAACACAGGAAACATTTGTTGATTCATAGATTTCCTCATTAACTGACTAATATTTTTATTTACGGTAGCTGACTAACTAATAACTGTTATTATATATTTAATTTTAGGAATCAGATGCGCAGTGCATTGGGAAAATAATTCCTCGCTCACTCTTCATTTGATTATATTAGCTCATCAAGACACCCTTTTTATCCTCAACTCTTGTGTTTTACACTAAAAATAAAGTTTCATTCTTTCGTATTAGTATTGTCTATCAGCCTTGTACAGATTAATATCTTGAGTCAAACTGGGTCAGTATTTTATTTAATTTTAAATTGCATTTTGCAATGGAGATACTATTATATTCCATTGGTAATTGAACCACCTGGTGCAGTTTTTATCCATTATAGAGTTATTTTTCCTCGCTCTCGAGAAATTGTAATAAATTATGTTAAATTGAATTAACGAGAGGTTCGTAAACTTAATTTTTAAAATTTTTACTATTGAATAAATCGTAAAAACAAGTATCCAATCAAAATGAGACATTTAAAGCATGATTACTGTTAAAATAATGTGGCAACAACCTATGGTTTTTAGCACTTTGCAGTCATATTGATAGAATTGAGCTTTTGCGGTTAGTAGTATTCAATAAATGAAAAACTCCTATAGCCGTAAACAGTTTACCTTTCTAAACAAAGTACAAATGAGATTAGTTGGTCAATGCCACAAGTCAGGAAGGGGTAAAAGTTAGGAAGGGATAAGAAAGGGTACGAATACGCGTATTTCGGCCACAAAGTAGCCCTCTTTAGCGTACTGAAGGGTACCCCTTCCTGACTGATGGCGTTAGCCAACTAATCTGATTTTACTTTGTCTAGAAAGGTAAACTGAATAGGGCTATTGGAGTTTTTCATTCATTTAAAACTTTGCAGTCAAACTATTTTTTGTGACTTATGAAACGGATTGTAAATGTTTTTATAGCTGCCATAAATATGATGAACATTTCTGATCACTCTAATTTGCTAGCTATATGCTATGTAATACTTGGAAATAAATTAGTTTCGGGTACAATAAATAGTGGAAGGAAAGTTCGATAAGCAAATACAGAGATATTTAAAAGCACCGCGTTCTTTTAATTTCGGCCTTGGTTTGTCGATTGCCTCAAAAATATCAATTGCCCTTGTAATATAAGCTATTAAAAAATGAAAAGAGTGATACTTTTTATATGTCTAAGTGCATTGGGGTTGATGGCGTTAGACTCTTAAGTACGTGCACTATTTATTTGCGTGGAGCAGCCTTCAGTTTTCTCTTACGTACGCATTTTTCACTCTATTCAGCATTGTATAGTTCTTAGGTTTAATCCAACGCTTCATGTGCCATGTTCATAATAATGTAAACAGCTCTTAATTAAATTAGACTGTTGAGAAAGAACAACACACTTAGTCAGAACAATTTACTGCTCTTAAAAAGCCACTGTAATTACGAATTGTCCCTGTGATGTTTTTGGATAAAATATGTACCTAATACGCATTTGCTAATAATGTTTCAAATGATTGTATGAGGCAATTATTTTCTTACATATTTGTATCTTATGCGGCCGAGATTAGGTTAATTTTCCATTGCATATAAATGTGGTCTTATGAGTGTGGAAGAAACGACTCATGTCGTCTATTCATGTGGAAGTAATTTGACCGAAAGTTAAAAAGATTTCATGAATTGAAATGTATAAATTAATGCTTATATATTGCTGATTATTCTACGGATTGCCATTGATAAAAATAGGACGCTCAAAAATTCCAAATGACCAACCGATTTTATGGAAAACCGGTTGTCCTACCGGGAGTTTACGTACGTAATGGAAGGCCTTTCTTTACAAGATTCAGCATTTTCCTTTAGGGCTAGGGAAAACTTTAAGGCGAGTGTTAATACCTGCGTATTGGTCACCTAAATAATGTTGTTACGAAAACGATAAAAGGGTTAAGGGAACCACGAGTTAGGAGGGAAATATTCAAACAAGGGTAAAGTATGTTCTCAATAATTTTGTCAATTATGGTTTAATGTTGCCGATTCATAACGAGTCTGAAAGGAGGAAACCGTTGGGTGCTGGAAAAAGTGTGCTTCCAGTGGGGTGTGAAATTCTGTGCACTTTATCATGACCAAGTCGTTTGGCTACCCTGGAACAATCTTCTTTCTTTATTTTCACCGCAATTTTTCCTCTCCCTCCTTCTTCATCTCACTTACTGCTCTGGAACCACCCTCCGTCCGCCCCCCTAATAACCCCTGCCAGGCTTGAACTCGACAACACCCGCCGAGGGATAGTAAGGATTGCAAGCACACATTGAAGAAGTGACGGTCTCCGTGGATATGGCTGGCGGAGAAAGGAGGGGATGTGACGGGTTGATAAGGAGATGAAAGTTCTTCCTCTCCCTCTCCTTTCATTTACCTCGTATTCTTCTATTTTCCTTCCTCATGTTTTCCCTCTTTTTACCTCTACGTCTCTTCAAGGGGCTTCGCACCTCCAGGTCTCCTAAGTTCCTCAGCATGTAAAAATAGGGATGATGGAATCTCCGGAGCGAAACTGGAGAGGACTAAGGGGAACACTTTTCTTTTTTATTTCTCGAGGGAATGTCTTGATACCTTTTTTTATTCGGTCCCCTTCCGTCCCTTGTTCGTTTTTGGGAATAGCGACATGACAATAGAAAACAGGTAATTTATTTTGACTTTGGGAAGCGCGCGGCATTTTCGGTGAGCTACTTCCGAATAAGAAAGTGAGAATTATTAGCTCCTCTTTTTCTCTCGAATTTATTAAATTGTTCGATAATCCGAAATAATGATCGCCTGTGTCCCCATTCTTAGTTTTTTTCGCGGAAAGAATGTAAGGGAGTGGATATCAGTCTTTTTGCACTACGTAATTGAAGGGTAAAGATATCTTGCCTGAAAAGAGAGTTTTGAATTTAATTATTATTATTATTATTATTAAAAATACACATGTGCTGATAGACATTGTCAGGTGGCACACAAGTCCCAAATAATTGCAAAAGATAATACATAAAACCAGATTTCAAAACACAAATCTCTTATAATTATGGCCTAGTCCCAAACATATTTTATAAAATCTGATATTCAGAGAGTCACAGGAAATTATAAAAGCAACTACTTTTCATGTCGAAAATAAAAGTGAAATTTTAATGTGAAATTCTTATGTGCTGCCCTAAACGCACTTGTTTTTCCAGTTTCTCATTCTCTTTTAGTTTCTTTTCAGGCTATAACATGCAAATGTTGTTAAAATTATTTTAGTTTAAAAAATATGGTTCCTATATAAAATTTCTAAACTGTATTCCTGTTTTGAAGTTTCTTGTGGATTATCAAAATGATATTATAAAAATTATGTATCACATCTAAGATCTGTGGAAATTTCAACAGTTTTAAATAATGTATTGTTACTAATCCGATTTCAGTCGAATTTTATCTCAACTTCGGATGGTAAAATTATCGATAGATATACAAAACATCACCAAATTATATTTACTCCAAGTTTTTCTATGTAAAGCGAAAACAGATCCTCTTTTTAAGCCGTGAAGCCGCTCATACTAGAAAAACAAATAATTTTAATATAGAAATGCGTAGTCAGTGGAATATTATCGGCTGTTTAATTTCATTTTTTACCAAACTTGTCACAAATATTGTATCTTCAACTGCATGTAATAAATACTTATATAATAGTGAACTATTACGTTTGCTGAAACAATTATAGTTGTAAATTTTTATGAGACGCCTTTTTCGATGATCCTCGGCAGCTTTCTTCTATTGGTGTAGGGTTTACGGCATGGCATCGTTTTATTTTTTTATACTATAATATAATTATTTTATTTCACTTAAAGCATTGCTAGGTTGAAAAGAACAAACGAATTTTCACCGACTTCTCAAGCTTGATTGGACGACACTTAATTTTTGTCGACCATTAAGGTTGCTATATATGTTGGCTGATAGAAACCCCATAACCACCCATTCGCAGAAATTCCCGTTTGATATCCAGCCGGTTAAGTCCACAAGGAATTTGCAGCTCGCCAACTGATTTATCGAATGCTTTGAATCGCACACGCAGTTGCGAACGCGGCAAGGGACTGAAGGAAACCCTTAACGCTAGCCAAACATTTATTTCGCGGTATTATATCCCTAGAAAATCGCTTATGGTTTGCGTACTCGTAACTTTACTTGAATGGTCCTTAACTTTCATACAGTAACTCTAAGGAAACAAATAAACTTCCTAGGCTGAGTGCCATTGTACATACTGCCGCATATTCTCCCTAACTGTGACTCTCTGAAGTGGACCTAAGCGTTACTTAAATTTTAATAGAGATATCCTGGCGAGATTAGTTTGCGGAAGGATATTTTTATGCATTGCATTGGCAAAGAAAGTAGTTTCTCATTCCGTGTTCATCGTATCAAAGAGAGAATTAATCTCTATATAATCACTCTTGAATCAGTTCGAAATACGCAGGTATAATTTGATTATTTTCTATTAATTCATATAGGCTCGTTGTATGTTCATATTTATCAGAAACTGGTTTAAAAAGTTCAACTAACAACTTGTGTCGGGAAATTACCATTATATCGGAAAAAAGGATGCCGGTATAGAGGCAACATGGTTATCAAAAGTTTAATCATTTTTTTCTTTTTAATAACGTCTTGTATTAACCTTATTTCACCATTGACATGATTATATATATATATATATATATATATATATATATATATATATATATATATATATATATATATACACACATGTGTGTGTATGTATTCATTTATTTAAACGCAGAAGAGGGATAGCGCTACCGAGCAAAATTGCAGAGAAATACATGGAAATTAAACTCATACGTATTCCGCTAACGCTATCTCCATTCCCTGTTTAAATTATTATTTACATCCGTGATACTATCCTTCAAAGTGTATATGTACATATATGTGTGTGTGTATATATATATATATATATATATATATATATATATATATGATGCAGTCAAATAAGGCCGTAGGGTTGGACAACATACCTGTGGTACTGATGAAAGGTTTAGGAAAATGTGGAAAGAAAAGTCTATATGCAGTAATTCGCATCCATGAGGTGAATTGGTTGACACTTATGAGTACATTGCAGAAAATAGGAGGACATTGAAGGCTAAGCTAAGCATTAAAATAGGAGGGCAAAAACTGGAGCAGGTAGAATAGTTAACGTATCTCGGAAGTGTTTTGGACCAATTTTGGCAAAGTAATCGGAACGTAAAGAGAAGAATTATGCTGGGAAAAGAGGCTTTCACAAAGAGGAGGTAGTCGATGACAGGGGCGTTGTGTAAAGATGTCAAGAAAGGACTTGTCAAAACTTTGGTATGGAGCGTAGTTGTGTACGGTGCGGAAACGTGGTCACTGAAGCAGTATGATAGAAGTTGAATGGATGCTTTTAAAATGTGGGTTTGGAGAATGATGGAGAGGTTGAAATGCACCCAAAGGAAACCGAATGAGGAAGAGCTAGTGAGTGAGGAGGTGGGTGAGGAGAGGGTATTCTTGGGAAACATCATTAGGAGTCAGTAAAAATGGATGAATAGCAAATCGAGTATTATTGGTATGTTGAAGACTGTAATAGAGGGGAGAATGTTAGGCAAACGAGGAAGGAGCAGGAACAGGAAAGGGGTGCTGGGTGGGATGAAGTGAGGAGGAAAGCACTCAAATATGAAGAAGGACTTGATATAGACTTGATTGCTGGATTGTGTGGAGATATTTATTTGGTAGATGTGTCCATCCAAAACCTACCTTCCTTAACCGGTAGGTTACCTAATAATAATTATATATATATATATATATATATATATATATATATATATATATATATATATATGTAATGTTTACCTCAGGTGGACGTTTTGCAAATTTTTTTTATTCCTTTCGTGTCTTTTTTCTGTCTTTATTGTTTTTTCAGGTAATTATTCTTGCTTACAAAATTTAATTAATTTTATTGATTGGAGAGTTTGTTCATTGAATTTTATCCGTATTATTATCACTTTTTTAAGTTATATATCTTTACTTTTTATGGGTTTGGTTTTTTGTAGTTTCATCTTTATCGATCAGTTCTTTAAATGAGGTACAGGTTTGCAGTTATATTTCTTATTAACATTATATTAGGTACGCATACCTCTGGGAACCATTTGAGGAAGGTACATTGCGAGAGAAGTAATATTACAAACGCCCTCATATACATTTCATCGTCACTACTATAATTTTTAATGACTTATTAGTCGGGCATTTCAATTTTTTAGCGAGTATTCCTCAATGCGCGTCGATGTTTACATCTGATTACTACAATTCACAAATTCCAATAACCGATTAGGGTGTGCACAGTGTTGCTCCCATATCCTCGCAAGATAATGCTTGGTCTCGCATCCCAAGCATGACAGTTTACTAGGGCGTAATCTAGGCATGAACAGTTCTGTTGAATGAGTATCATAGCCACATAGGATTGCATTTTCTCTGGCCCCTGAAGTAGTGGACGCTTCACGCTGATTACGACGTGGAAAGATAGGGATATTTGGACGCAGCCATGTGACCTTAAGAGTCCATGCATTTCATCGAAAGGCTTTATCAAGGCGCAAACAATTGCAAGAAATACTATGAATATATTAAAACATGCGTCGACCATTGGAAAATTTGCTAATGTATGTTCCATTTCTCGGCATTGCTTAATACGTGTTGTCTTTTAGTTATCCAAGTTTGACCAAACTGAATTCAAATTTCTCGATGCACTTCATCGGTACGTATGCTAACGAAAGTTTTATTTGTGTTGGCCACGAAATAAAAAATCGTCGTATTTCGACTCCGATGTTATTAGACTTGGTAGAAGGCAGGCATGAGAGAGGTTTTGCCTTCCGTCGCCGTCGTGGAATTGGAAAAAGCCCTGATTCTGTCGGTGGCTAGAGCTCGTTTGCCAAGTCCCCTTGACCCTTACCGTGGTCGCCGCCGGGTTCCACTTGCCCGCCCAGCTCCCCATAATGTGGCCCCGCCACATCTCTCTCCCTCCCGCCAATTGACCCGCCCTCGGCCGGGAGTTCTCCTTCCCGGCTACCACTCAAATTCCTGGCCGGGGTGAGAAGAGGGAGACTTATCAGTCCACGTACCTCGTAATAGCCGTGGATTCGGCAATAACCGCGCAAGTGGCTCGGTCGACGCGACGAAAGCCCATCCGTCCGCCGCAAATCGCCACTTTTGGGCATCGCTGAATGAAGTATGTATGGGCGGTGGGGATGGCGTTCGCGAATTTCGAAGGCGGGAAGGGTGGAGAGAAGCGACTGAAACGTTCACTGACAAGCCGTGGTCAAATTTTGAGGCGACCGATTCCGGGCTATTTTTATCACAAAATTCTTCTTAGATCTTCCCAAATTTGAGAGTTAAATACTTATGACTTAAATTATATTTTTTCCTGTTTTTCAGAATCGTTAGAGCATAGAGTCTTATTTCATCTCCTAACTAGCATGTGGATGCCATCGAGGAGATAGCATTATCTTTAATAACTGCCGAAGAATATTTTATTGTCTAGTAACCTGCTTATGAGTTATACTCTTCAAACCACGTAAGGTTCGTGGAAGGAGAAATTGCATTACACAAAAACGTATCTGTATTACTTACTACTATTTTGAAAAAATAGGCAACTGGCTCAACTGATAGTACTGAGGGCCTTGCTTCATTGCAGTATTTAATGATAATATGATATTATTAATCCACTCTGAGGCGTAGTAAAAGTTGGTATGAAAATAGGCTTAGCTATTTATTATACTTAATAGAAAGGAGGGTGAAAGATTATGGGAAACTTACCAATATGATCCAAAATGAACAAATAAATAACCTGGGCTAAAGAGGCTTGCTCCATGATATAGTGAATAGTTTAGATTCAATATAGCACACTCATTTCATGAGAAATGCCGAAAGCTAATCGGGCGTAATACTCAGATGATACTTTCAAATGACTGCAGACGAGGCTATCTCTTTTTGTTATTAATAATCTTATCTGATGCAGTGCCTGCCCAAAAATTAAATAGAATGATTTTTCTCCACCAACGCTTATGGCTGGAGTGAGGCGATTTGCTATGGGAAATGTAATGGGAGATCTTGGGAAAGCAACACCACCCACGTCAGTAGCTAACTGTGGGCATTTACAATGTGCGGATTGCTGCTAGTCTTGACCCCTATTCGACGGTCACATCTCGAAATCACGATGCCACTTACCATGAAGCAATGATATGTGATAAAACTGTGAATTAACCTTGGAAAATTGGGTTCGCAGACTATGTCTATGGTTAAGGTTGCTTATGTAGATGTATGAATGTCCCAAGTGATGGTTTTCTGCTTGCACAGGATATTCTGGGAGGATAGAGAAGAGGTTGACTATGAGAAATGCCCGGGACATTCATAAAGAACACAGTGTGATGAAAATGTGCAAAACGTGAGAAAAATGATCTATTCTGAGTAACTCCAAAGTGTGAAGATATTAGCCGAAGAATGCAATATTCAGGAAAACCTATTGCATGACATTCTTACAGAAGATTTATCCATACGAAAGATGTGCCAAGATAGTCCCCAAGATGCTATCAGAAGACTGATTGCGTGACAATCATACCTTGGACCTCTTTGACGACGGTGAAAGTGACCGGAAGTTTTTAGAATAGGTTGTTATTGGTGACAAGACATGGGTCTTTGAGTACGGCCCAAGTATAAGTACCATATTGAAATGTAATGAAATAATTGAATTTGTAATTCCACACATTTTATTGTAAAAAACACACGACCCAGGTTTCGACGTTGAACGTCATCTGATGACGTTCAACGTCGAAACCTGGGTCGTGTGTTTTTTAAAATAAAGTGTGTGGAATTACAAACTCAATTATTTCATTACATTTCAATATTTTATGCAAATTCCATAAAGTTACGCCTGAGACAACAAATTTTATAAGTAACATTTTTAGAAACCATTTGAGCACCATTTTGGACCACTGCATTATGTCAAAGAGGCGAAGACGATTGGGCCTGAACGAGGGTCCTGTTGATGCCTTGCAGGAAGCATACCACAGCTGGCGGAGGCACTGGCATTGGTGTCTCAATGCATAAGGGCGCTCCCATGGAGAATTTTATAATTTGTATTTTAATCTGCAATAACTTTTTCCACATATTAATTCCACTTATTTTTGGGATAGACTTTGTAAATCGATTAATGGTTGGCCATGCTACAGGATTATTCACGATTCACGAAAAAAATGACATTTTAGTCGAGACCCACCTACGATCTGTCTGCATGGTTTAAAACATGATACATACTGCTGTAGGAAGCTGTAACTTCCTCTTCAGAAAAAAGATACTTTATATGGCGTTAAGTTTTAACTTTGCATGTTTCTTTAAGACTAGTTTTTGTGGAATCCTTTTAAAAAGATGTGCTAGGAAAGCTTCTATCAATATTATTAATAATTTTTTCCGTATTTTTGTTTTCTATGTGCCAAGCATAGTTAAGTAAGTCAATTAAGATAAAATTTGATCGAATGTGTGAGTCAGAATCCCTTCTCTCGGCTATTCATATCAGGTAAATTTTCCTTTCATTAATAAAATAAAATTTCCTATTGAGGCATTTATTATTTTATTTTAATTATTTATTAATCCTGCAAGCCAGTACTAGGGTGTGTGGCAGGGGGTGAATACACACCATAGTAATGTTACCCGAACATGAACCTACCGTGGTGGATTAATATAATTATTTACCCCTATCGTTCGTGAAAAAAACGATATCTTAAATTTATCTAATCTACAATTAATATGTTTACTTCATTAGCATCATCTCTGCTACCGTAGTACGATGGGGGTAATAATACATTTTCAACATCACCGCCAAAGAGACGACCTTCCAATTTATGCAAGAGCTTGAATCTGTAAATTAACCTTCGATCCGTGAATGATTCCCAGCCTAACTGCTCTAATATTTGCGATAGGATACTAATTTTATCATAACAACGTTTTACAAATTAAGCTGCTCTAAGATGCACGTGATTTATTAGAGTACCGGTTTATACCGTATTTTGGTATCGTAAATAAGGCTTACAGGTATTTGAAATGTATTCCCTTTTTTATATTCTTATCCATTTACACATAAAACCATGCAGCATAAATGCAAAGAGAGAAATGTATTTTTTGCTTTGATCTATGCTAAAAGATACGTAGCAATTTCAAACTTGGTTGGATTTGAGAGACAAGCCTTGTTGATTGCGAGAATAACAACTATTGTATAGTTCCAGAGAACAGCTGATGAAGTGCGTCAGAGAAGGTAGTTTATGCACGTACATATTACAATCATCAAAGGATGTAAAACTAGAGTTATAAAGATTTTTAAAAAATTCGGTTTCTTCGTTCAATTAATCGGTGGAAAGCTCAGAAACGAGTATCCATTTGAAAGAAAGGCGGACCCGGAGAAAAAATCACTACGCTAAAGGAAGTAAGCGTTTGAGGGAACAAATCGTTGAATAACGTCATGAGCATCATTGGAAGCATAAGATACTTAATTGGATGCCTCCCACCATCTGATGACAGAAAATTATACAAGATACGTGTTTGTGCACGATGCGGTCGTTGAAACGTGCCACGAAATTGCGATTATCTCGCGGAAATTAATTTGAAGTCGGTTTCTCATCTTCCATGAAACATAAAGATACTTAGCTTCATGTCATTTAAAAGTTTAGTAAAGGGTATTTTAAACATTTTAAACGCTATTTTTATTAATTTTTTTATAAATTATGGAACTTTTGTCAGTAGTACTCATAGAAAGAGCCAAAAATAAAACTTGAAGCAAACAAAGAGGTGTCCAAATAACATAAGAGTGTCCCCAGAAAAGCTAGATGTACTTTTAACGTCTAAGAAGAGAGAAATATTCTTCATTCCGTTATATTTTTCTATTATTGTACTTAAAGTTGTTTTTTTAATTTCTCTATTATGGAAACGACATTGACTCTATATTCACTGGTAAGATGCGCTTATTTGCCGATGATGTAGTGGTTTACCGTGATATCCGTGATCCTGAGGACACAGCGGCTTTATCCTGATGATGATCTTAATGCTCTAAAACGCTGGTGCGGCACTTGACGATTGGAATTAAACTTCAAGAAATGCGTAGTGATAAATTGTTGGAAAAAAAGCAATTCCCTCCCCAACGCCTACTGCATCGGGAACACCGAAATGGAATGCGTAGACTCAATTAAATACCTAGGCGTTACCCTCACTCACGATCTCTCCTGGGTGAAACACATGCGGGGATTATGTGGGCAAACTAGCAAAAAACTAGGCTTTATTAGAAGAGTACTGGGTAAATGTGATGATTAGATCAAAGAGAAATGTTATCTATCGCCGTTTAGGCCTCATTTGGAATAACTGCAAGTATATGGGATCCTCACGAAGTTGGATTAATTGCCGGATTGGATCGCGTGCAGAGTAACCAAATTTGATATCTTAGTAGGTACATCAAGTGTAAATGGCGTATCTCTCAGGGAAGCACGATTATATTTCTCATGATTTTATTATATTTTGTATTTACACGTACACACTCACGTTTTGTAATTGTGAAGTGTACGAGGATAGGTTTGTCTCGTACAAGGCAAAAGGGCGATCGATTTAATTTGGTTTCTCCATTGAAATAAGAACTTTTACATTTAGAGTGATGAAATATTTCCGAATATACGCATATATTCTAATCAAGTAAATAAACAAAGAGTCATTTTCGAGTTGAATCTTCTTATTAAGAAGTGCGCAGTGAATTTGTAAATATCAAAGCTCGATATTTCCCTGAGTATTTTTCTATATTTTCAGTTCAACATTGCTTGTTAGGTCATTGTCACATTAGTAGTGCGATGCAAAATAAACATTTTTAATATAATTTAAAATAATTGTATTCACCTCAATTACACTGACTTCATATTACGCTCAATTCAACTGAACAGATTTTAATTTCACTACTGAATCGATCGGCAGTTTGATAACAAGCGGCATCATGTGGAATCCATTCTTCAGAAACATGTGCGAGTCAATACAATATTTTCAGTGCTGATATCACATCGTAGTTGGTGAATGTTTTGCACATTTACCAATAAAGATTTGAAAAGCTAATCATAAATGAAAAAAATTGGAAGACATTGATGGCAAATCAAAAAATCGAAACCCTCTGAATTAATACGTAATTTTCAAACAGCTTAGGGCTTTACTTTGAGGTCTTGTATTCTCTTATCAAACCAACTTTAGGGATGATTCCTATATTTGTTGTTACATTTGTATGAAAAAGTAATCTTCGATGTTCAGAACGATATTTTAAGAAATCATAATTCCCCTCCGTTAGATTATATAGAGACCTATGTTTACCTTGCGAATATTATTTCCATGTGTATTCCAGCCCCATCTCTTCCCCTTTCATTCTGCCTCAACTCTTCTCAATCCCTTTGCCTCTTGGTTCCAAGAGCCATGTTTCCCTTCGTTTCATCGTCCTTATTCCTCAGTTTCCGTGTTCCGTGCTGCTGGAGCTTCTTTCTTCCTCCTTCCTCGCTTGGCAGCCCCTTCATCCCCTTCCCATCTTCCTAATCACTTCCCCCTTTTCCTTCTTGACATTCGCCTCGTCTTCCTATCCTCCTTCTCCTCCCCCACACATCATCCCCCCTCCCCCAAATCCCCTGCCTACGCCCTCCCTTTCCTCTTTCTCTCCCTCGACTCCCCAACTCCGGGAGGACGATTTTTCATTCCCTCTCGTTAAGTTTGCGGTGTTTGAGAAATCCGCAGATGAAAGCGGCGCTCTCTTGAACCATCCACGCAAAAGATCTCGAGCCAGCCAGCAGAAGCCTCTCTCTCTCTCCCTCTTTCTACCCTTTCTCCTGGTCCCCCTTCCTTTCCTTTCTACTGCTTTTGCCGCTCCCCGTTGCTGACAAAACGTCGCCCTTAAGCTACACCCTCCGAAAGTCATGCGAGGCGGTTATTCACAGTAAAGGTGATTTTCTTTCAAATCCCTTGGATACGATTGTGAATTTCTTGAGTCAAGAGTCACGTGAGCTTATGCATAATATTATTTGAATGCTGAATTAACAATTACCTCTACCTTTTTAATGCAATAAATGTTTCTAAGCAGATTTGGTAGATGTAGAAATAATGATTTTAGTTTTGTTGAATTTCTCTGAGAAGCATGGTTATCACTTGGTTAGACATACGGTAAGTAGGTATTTTCCCACTTATTCCATAAAGTTTCAATCTCCCCTTTGAATCGAAAGAGAAATGGTTCGTTCAAAGGCTTATTATAAAATTCCTGTTTTTAAAGTAATGTTTATTTGTCACGTGTTGTTACTCCCACAGTTAAATTGCAATTTTTCTCTCGTCTTCCGGGTGAATTTTTTAACAGGTATAAATGCATGATATTTTTGACCCGATGTTCCTCCTTATAAAATGGCATGTTAAGAATAATGGAAATACCATAAACTCCTTTGATAATATTAATAAATTATAAGAGAATAATTGCAAATACTAGAATGCGGGCGCTCCAAGAAAAATTGCCTAGTTGAAACAAGGCATGGATTCTCACCAACTAGCTTCCCAGGGTATCACTAGGGTTATTCAAATAAAAATGTTGTTGGATCGCGCATTATCTATGGAGAATTTATGAGCTAAAATTAAAAGAATACCTGAATAGTTTAGCGCGCAATAAAGCTATCAAATCTATCACTGTTGATGATGTTTGAAGCATCCCACTTTAAAATAAATTTATTATTAACATTGTCAATGCAACAATTTCAGAGTGTAAAAATCATTCGCCTTGACTGGGATCCGAACCCAGATGCCTCAATATCCGGTCGAGTGCTTTAGCCACTTAAGCTACCGAGGCGTCCTCTTAAACTCTGAAATTTTGGGGCTTTTAAAGGAACAAGATGTTGTGACGAAATACCGTACATACAATGTCACAGGCATTCGCATACGTACGCGAGGCGCCACAGTCCTCGAGGTTAAAGCCAACTTTAAACACTTATGGTGTTTTCATCCCAGTCAAGGCGAATGATTTTTACACTCTGAAATTGTTGCATTGAAATGCACATTAGCGGATGACTCCGTTAAAAGTTACTGTTGCGGCATCTCCCGCAGTTTCTTTGGAATTAACATTGTCATCTAGGCACTAATTCCCAAGCATCTATTAAAAATGTTTAAAATAAATGTGATTCCTAACACCAATAAACGAGATTTTCGATCGAAGCGGTTCCAACGTAAGCCATCTTCTTCCCCGGAGCGGTCGTCTCGCGGTAGTCGGCACCAAGGAGCGGCGTGATCTCAGAAACGATGGCATTCCTCGACGGCCCTCTTCTTCACGGAGCATGACGGAGGCCAAAAGCACCTCCTAACTCCAATCTTGCAACTTCCCGTGGAAGTGGAGGAACGGATGTACAGTGTCACGAAAAACAATAGAATCGATGATCGAGCAACGCTACGCGATTATTAAGTATTGTGCTTAACTGCAAAAATCTCTTGAGAAGACTAAAAAAAGATTTGTGAGGCTTACGGGGACTCTGCTCTGTGCTATTCACACAAGTTTCGAGGTGGTTAAAGGCCTTTATGGATGGTCGGGAAGAGGTTCACGACGAACAACGCTCTGGGCGACCGTCAACCATCAAAACCGACAATAATGTGCCTCGTGTTCAACAATTGTTGGACTGTGACCGTCGATTGAATATCAAGATGGTTGCCAATGAATTCTACTATTCATAGTACGAGTATCGTCTACTGTTGTGTTTACATTGTTACTGAAGATTAATCAATGAGGCAAGTGTCCGCCGAGCTCGTGGCCAAGGTGTTTGCCGCAACGCGCTACGAGTCCACGAGTCTCTGGCCAAACACCAGGTCTTCACTTCTCTCAAGCGGAAGGATGAAGTACAATCCTTACACTGACGACTGGTGTTCACTCCATCGGCACCTTGGCTGCGAATCCTCGACGCTGTGTAACAGACCGTCAGAAAGGAATAGGTATCCTGGCGAAAACGCCACGAATACATTTGGAAATTAAGATATCTTCATGACTATTTGCTCCATTCCTCTTTATTGATTTATGTATTAAGAGGAGCTAATTTTTATAGCAATAAAACAATTCACTTCTGACTGCAGATATCAGGATTAGCCAGATCAGGTACGACGTTACGCCCGTTATCTTACCTACTGTAGTTACTCTGGGCTGTGATATGTCTTTAATATCCTCAGACAATTGGCTTACCTCAAATAAACGCAGTAGATTTAACCTGTATTTCAACTTACGGTCAACAAGTGGCTCCCATTCTAATTTTTTCATTATTGTCGTGAAACTTGCTACCTTGATCATGATAACTTTTAGCAAATCTAAGTGAGCTACGATGCACTCGATCTCGTTCCAAAATGAAGCCTACTTAATGAGAATCTCCTACATTACCAGCGTACTCTAGGTGGGCCATACTAACGTAAAATAACAAAGCTCGGTAACCTTGTCATTTTACTTCCTATATGTCCTTTTTATGAATCCTAATTTATTTATATGCTATTCCGCAAATGTCGCGAATATATTTTTCTATAACATCTCCTTAGTTATCGTAACACCCAAATATTTTACATATCACAGGTTTGTTATGTTGGTTTCCTGTATGGTGTAAGTTTTTTCGGGTGAAATACTTTTCCTCCAAAAATTGATATTAACATTTCCTCTACCATTTAATTCTAGGTCCCATGTCTCGCGCCACTTTTTGAAGGTATTTAGGTCATTAGAGAATGATTCCCTATCTTCTTGGCTATTTACCATATGTCTCTATATATCTCAAAGAGATATAGAGAGACATATCTGCAGAGAGATGAATTTTACTCGAGATCTGAAAATTGATGCCATTAAAGAAAAAAGAAACAAAATGGGACCGCTGACGCTTCCTTGTGGGACATCCGATGAGAGGCTTATTTTGTCGTATGATACGCCATTTATTTCGACCCTTGGCTCACGGCCTGTTAAAAATTGACAAATTCAATCAATCATATTTATTTATCTCGGTTCCCAACTTAAGAAGCCACTTCCTGAATTATATGGAGCTTGGTCGAATTTTATTTTAAATCTAGAAATATAAATCGATTTGGGCATTATTTTCACCTAAGACCAAAACATCATGAACGAAAATACCCATTTGGGTCTCGCAACATCTAACCTCACGTAAATCGTTTTATTTTTTTATCAGTAAACTTTTGGACTCTTGTGATAGGTTGTTAACCATACGTAAATAGTTGCGTATGATGTTAAAAATTGAAATAGATGCATGTTCGTTAACCACTCAAATGAAAGTAAACGAAAAATATAAATCTAGTGTGAGAATCATTAGTGGTAAACATAAAAATATTACTGCTGACATTTTTAATAATCCACCTTTATTGAGTTATTGGCATATTTTCGCAACCAGTGTTATTGGAATTAAAAAAATGTATAAATTTTTCATACTTTCGAGAAAAAAAGCCCCCTTCAACCTGAGGTTCATATAGTATGGTATTTGATTAAATCTCTATGGTTGAAAACTGTACTCCAGTGTTCGTCGCTTTTCTTAAGCAAACTTACGCATAACTTAGTTGTCAAGGTTATTATATTTATTTATTTATTTTGCATTAGTCAAGCACTGAAATTCTTCGCTTAACGTTTAGAAATAAAGTGCCGAGGTCAAGTTTATGTTTGTCTGAACTGCTTCCAAAATGGCTTTGCGACCGGTGTTACAATCAGTTGCCACAGCGGTGCCATTGCGTAACCTAATTTAGTTTCAATCTTACTTTTATAATATAATCTAATGCTAATATTTTCTTATTTTTGGCTGCTTAACATTTCATTTCATGTTTTTATTCTTGGTAATTAGTTTACTTTTTTATTTTTCATTAGTTCAAAAACAGCACTTCCCATTTTACATTGGACTTAAACAATGATATAACAATATTACAATTACATACAGCCAAGCCCTAGATGGAGGAGAAACCACCTAGGCGGGAGTCGAACTCGCGATTTCTGGGTTGGCAGGCGGGGATGATACCCCGCCACCACCGGGGTCGGCAATTTATCATGCTATTTAGGAAATAATTAATGGCATGCGGGAGGAAGAAATAAGCAAATATAAGAATGATGAGGGGAAGGGACCAGCTTGCTGGGTAAACACAGTTGCCAAATTGACAGCTGTGTAGTAAACCTAAAGGAAAAAGGTGAAATTAGAAGAAATCCTTCTTCCCCGTCCCCTCCCGAGCAAAAGAGCACCCAGTAGGCTCCTTTCCCCATCCCCTCTCCCTTCACCCTCTCATTGGCATCCCACCTCCGTCTCTTAATCCCCTTTCCGCCCACACACAGGCACACCAGATTACCTCCTTCCCATCATCATTCGAAATCCCCTAGAACCCCCCCTCCCACATCCACCCACACATCACCCCCGCCCGGTATCACTCCCACCTTCCTCACCCCCTCCCTCCCTCCTCAGCGCTACTTCAGGGACGATGTGCATTTGTCTTGCGAGAGTCGTAATTAAGCCCAAACTCCTCCTTTTCCCTCCCATCCGATTTCCTCTTTCGGTTCCTCCACCCACTTTCACCCTCTCCCCTCACTCCCTCCTCACCTACTCTCCCATGCACTCCCCCTTCCCTTCCGTCAAGAAGCGATACCAGTTGAGCAATTTTGCCTCTAGATTTAGCCACCTACTAAATCTTAATCCCCTTTCAACCTCTCATAAAGTGGAATTGCGTATGATTTAGAAGCGCATAAATTCTTGGACTGATCGGAATTCTTTTCCTTTGATAATGAGAATTTAATTCTCGCCCCATCACCTTTTTCCGATCTCAGTCATGCCGTTTGGAAGCTCCAGTAATATTGATTTATATTAACAAAACTTTTCCGAAAATTTGGCTATCACTTTTAGAAATATGACGATTTTACCTAAATCTAAAAAAAATAATGTTTGATAACAGTGCGAATGTAATTTATTAACTAGGAAAAATCTTATGGTTTAGTCAAAAGAATGTAATAATGCAGCTGGTTCGAGATTGTAATGCTGGAAGCCGCACTTCGTTCAATCGAGATCCAACGAATACGGACGATCACTGTGCGAAGTCGCTCCCATAATTGAGAACGCGTTTTGAGACATAAATTTGGCAACACTGCTCCCCCTCCCCCAACCACCCAACGCATCCGAACCCCCTACTTATTTCATTCCCTGTGATACCATGTTCCAGTTTCCATATTTCCAACCCCCCGGGGGTTTCAACCCCTCCCTCGCACTTGAATCACCCTACCCTCTTGCCCCCCTGTCCTCTCCCCCATAAACCGCTCTCCCTTTTCATTAAATCGCTAGAATTCGACTTGATCACCCCCCTCCCATCCATTCATCCCCCGGTCTTGCTTCTCTCCTTTCCCGAAGAGACGTTTCCACACTCTCTGCTGCCTTCACTTAACAGCGTTGAAGGTCGTTTTGCATGAATGGGAAAACTTGGGACGGCACCAACTCTCCATATCTGAGCTACACACAAGCAGTCTTACCTCGGCGACACACGTCGTTATCCAGAGGGATGACGTGTAGTGAGCCGAAGCCTCTTGAATCCAGTTTCTTTTCTGCGTCAGCGTTTCAAATTGAAACTTCTTCCCTTTGACAAACCCAAAGCCTATAGATTTTTATCCTAAGCCCCGTAATATTCTTTACGTTGCTTTGAAAGAATGCGAGGTACATTGAGCGTTTTCCACGAAATAATTTTTCTGTGTTTAAAATACAGGAATAATAATAATAATAATTAAGGAAAATTGTTATTTAGTTTATTATTGTCTAAACACTTTCATACCTAAGGATAAAACTTTATAAGCAACAGAAAATCTATGATGAAATATTGATGGATATCCTTCTAAAGAAGTAATTGAAGGAAATCAATAAACCCCTGACCTGTACAGTACTTTAGGCGTCCATTAAAGTATTCCTGTTTGGAATACCATCTAAATTATAAATACAAAGAAAATGTGAATACAAAAAGTCAATGCATACGGAGCGAAAAACAAAATCGCAAAAGCGAAAAATCTTTATTTAAACATAAATTATTTGGAAAATTCTTTGTGAAAGGGAAAACTTTCTCCTCAAATCATATGGGGGACTTTTGAGTACAGAGTACATTTTACTTTTGCCTAGTCAAAGACAAAACAATATAAAAACTCTTTGTAAGCAAAACTATTCACTTTAAGAATTAGAAATACAGAAAATAAATTAGGATAGCGATTGTTATATGTAATCTCCCTAATATTCTCTTTTGATTATTTGTATCGACCTCACGTACTGGAAATACCTTTCGAGTACATTGGGATAAAATACACCTATTCTTAGAGCATCGGATCATAATATGTATATCAAATAGTTTTAAAAACTGAGAATATGTCTTTGTATCTCCAAAGTAAAACTCATCCAACAATATTTATTGCATTGTGGTTTAATGGCAGTGATGGTTTTAAGACATCATTAGGGTTTACTGCGTTTAAATATCCAAAGTGACAATTAGGACACAAAAGAATATGGAAAACTACTACCAAACGCTCGAGGTTGGGTTGTTAATATTTTTCCAATCAAAATTAATGCAAGATACGTTGACTTTGGTGGGTGTGGAAATATTTGGAATGATATTAGAATAGATAAAGATAAAACGAGATCTTAGAATGCCACCATAATTATTGCTGGTATCACGAGGACTCTATTGTAAAAAATGTTTCGTAACAGGTTATAATATTAGCAGCGTGTAAAAGCGTAGCCATCCGGATGCTAAAGGTGAATTGAGTAAGCAAGGATAAGCATAAAGGTCGACTTGGTTTGGAGTTTAAGAGGTTTGCGGTGAAAATAGGCGAAAGAGGCTAAGGAATCTACGGTTATAGACGACGGTAGTCTGAAAACTTTTCGATATAACAAATAAACAAGTCACTTTTTCTTTCTTTATTTTTCAACATAGTCACCTTTTGAGTTAATACAATTTTCCAGTATAGCTCTTTAACTTTGTAAATTCTCTCATATAGTAGTTGACCTCCGCAAAATCGGCGTTTACCAACTTCGGTTTAAGAGAGCTATCACCTAAATGCTGAGGTCGGAAACTTTTCAGAGAATCCTTGGGCCAGTATGAATAAAGTTGGTTGAGAAATGGATGAGAGCCTAATCATCAAACTGAAGTATGAGAGAAGAGGGAATGCTGGAAGGAGATAATACTCTTTTTCTGGAAGGGAAAGATGAAGTAAGTGGTAAAAGAGACCCTAGAGAGAGGGATTATCTCCCTCATGAGCAGAAAAACATCTCTAAAACAATGTGACGGTGCTGAAAGCTAAAACGAGGCTAGGGACGAGCATTATGGAAGACATGCGAGGGTGGCTTGAAAAGCCTCCGACCTCGAAAATTTCAGAACAAATGTTTTGTATCTTCGTTAGGCCAGAAACTTTTCAGACCACCCATGTATATGCAACGGAATGACTTCCCTGAATTAACTAACCTAAAATTAATTTTTCTTATTTAATCGGCACAAAAATAGAATGTAATTTGGCGTATGTGCGTGAACCCAAAACAATCACTTCAGCCAGTAACGCTTTCGTGGAGGTTTCATGGCAACGGTAGCCAGACGGTGATGAGGTTGACTTCATTTCACCGTGATCTGCGATTTCTGGTAGGATAACTCGAGTATGTAGCATAATTACCGGTTTGAAACCCACCACAGGTACGATTGTCCTTTTCATACTGACAATTTGTCCAATGAGAGGCTGATGAGCAGCTGAGAGTGATATGCGTACCCAAATGGCCATCTATCTCAGGAGATTACGGGAAAGTAACAGCAAACCTTCGGTTGTAAAAGTATTAACGCCTTATTCATTGATAATGCAATTAAATCAATTCATTTTGTTGGACAATACAATTCTTGGGTCAAAGAGGCTAGACATGCCGGATTTAGATCAATTGGTGGAGAATCAGAAAAATATAAAAAATAAAAAGCAGTTAGGCTTTGATAAAATATCTTAACATCATCTTATTATTGTTTAAATTTTTATATCCCTTCCTATGGTAATAGCAGTACTTACGAACTCGTGGTTCAAACTAACCAGCTGGCCACTAATGTCACGTTTTGTGACTAAAAAATTAGTTAATTGGTAACAGCAAACTAAATTCCGGAAACTGTGAAAATTATAATGTTTCCCATTACTCTCAAATAAGTTTTTTAATTTAAAATGTGATGAAAGCAATTTTTGAAGTAAGATCACGTCATTCCAAGTGTGTTGTACATTTTTCTCCCCGGTATTTTAATTATAGCATATTAAGAGTATAGAATGTAATTACAGAGGCCTTTGAAGAAATGCCACAGTGTATACTATAATATGTGCATCTCCCTCCCTTGAGTTTTAATTATAACGCCTTGTCTTAATTCCGAGACTTCTCCAAATGCCGCCTTCCTCATTTTCTCCGACTTCTTTTCATCCTTTGCTTTCGTGGGCCTTTTCACGTTTTCTCTCCCCGACCACGCCGGCCGGCCATTACTCCATTCTCTCTCAACTTTGTCCGTGGTTTCCTCCTTGCCTCACATTTCTCTCCTCTTTTGCCCCGTTCCTTATCGCTTTCCCTCTGGCTTCCTTCTTAAAACTCTTTCTCTCGTCCTCATTCTCGAGAGTAACTCGCAAAAAGTCTACTCTTAGGCATAAACTCGACTCTTCTACCTTTAATCTCCTCATTGTGGTCCTAGAATTTCGTGCCGTGCCCTTTCAAATGGATGCCTAATCGAGCCCCTCTCTCGATCTTTCTACGTTCCTTTAGCGCTGTGACCTTATCTTCCCTCGCATTGTGAGGCTCCGTTTTCCTTCATCCATCTCGTACCCGCCATATTTCTCCTCCTATGAGACGAGGAAATCATCCCCGAAATGCCTCATCGATCTCCAAACTATTCCCACTTAACAAGAAGTGAAAGTGATTTATTGTGACTGGGCTAAAATTCTCCTTGTGCCTGAAAATTAATTGCAACATTTAAACATTTTCTATGGGTTTCAGGGACAAAATTTTATATTTTATCTTGTTACAGAATGAAAAGAATAGCATAATAATTAACTACGACAATATATTTTTTTACATTATTACGTCGCTCAGGTTAGGTTGGAACTGTAAAAAAATATAATTTTACACTTAATAATTACAATACATCCTAACACCATACGAGATTCCTAACAGTTAACAGCCATTCCTAACAATATCTTCCAGTAATTGAAAACACCCAAGACAAGGCAATCTGGAAAAAAATCTAACCGATAAGATTCCGTAATTATTCGTCCATCAGTTCACCACCATGGCATAGTGATGACTTAAATGCAAGTATTACTGAGTTCGTGTATTCAGAAGTACTTTGTCATTGGAGTACACCAGTTGGTGTTAAGATGTAGTGAGAGAAAAAAATATACAGGTATATATGTGTGTATATAGTATATATATATATATATATATATGTATATATATATATATATATATATATATATATATATACTCATATATACAGAAACAGATATAAGGAAAAGGGATAGGAACACACATAAAGGACGAACACAATAGAGGTGGGGAAGGCGGAATCGAACGGATCACAAGAGTAAAAATATTTCCTATCCCTTTTCCTTATATCTGTTTCTGTATATATGAGTATTTATTCGCCGTTTGGCGGGATTTCGTGTTTGAATGTGTATATATATATATATATATATATATATATATATATATATATATATATATATATATATATATATATATATATATATATATATATTTATTTATTTATTTATTTATTTATTTATTTATACACATATGTGTATATATACATATGTATATATATATATGTATATATATATATATATATATATATATATGTATATATATGTGTCTATATACATATGTATATATATATATATATATATATGTGTATATATATGTGTATGTATATGTATATATATATATATGTATATATATATATATATATATATATATATATGCACATAACGATTATACGGAAACACTCACACGAGCAGCACAATAATGGGACCCCACAATAGAACACACATAGAATAGCAACATTTAAAAGGACACTCACACGGTAAATTGTTCGAGCTTTCGGCCTTCTCAGGGGCCTTCTTCAAGTGAGACTCACTTGAAGATGTCCTTTTAAATATTGCTATTCTATTTGTGTTCTTTTGTGGCGTCCCATTATATGTATATATATATATATATATATATATATATATATGCACATAACGATTATACGGAAACACTCACACGAGCAGCACAATAATGGGACCCCACAATAGAACACACATAGAATAGCAACATTTAAAAGGACACTCACACGGTAAATTGTTCGAGCTTTCGGCCTTCTCAGGGGCCTTCTTCAAGTGAGACTCACTTGAAGATGTCCTTTTAAATATTGCTATTCTATTTGTGTTCTTTTGTGGCGTCCCATTATATGTATATATATATATATATATATATATATATATATATATATATATATATATATATATATATATATATACATATATGTATAATATCTTTTTCGTTTACATATATAATAATATCGTTTTTTCATTTATTTGTGTTCCTATGCATTTTCATTTACGAACCTACTGGGGCGTACCCTGCATTTTAAATTAAAATTACGAAAACTAAACACGATTTTTAAAGCGATTCTTTCCTTCGTGGGTATAATGATAAGGCTTTACTTTTCGTATCGTTTTAAAAATATGAGAAATGTATAAAATATATTGAAAGGATTAAGTTGCGCCTGTTGATCAACATTTTCCTTTAGTTTTAGTTTTAAGCTGCTGATTTATAATTTCAATTATCATTTTACCTACTTAGTTATAATTATCGCCACTCTCTCATTTTGTGTTACTCTCATTTTTACGTACTTCACCTCAGTGTTAGTGTTGAACTAGATCTTCAGTAGATCCTGTAACTTTTTTGATTTAGCCTGCTGCAGCTAATGGTGACTTTGTCTTTCTCGGTCCTTTTTGTAGCATTGCCCTGTTATCTAAAGGCCCTCCATTTAGACCCATTATTTATCTTTTTAGCAATTCTATTAATTAATTCCCCGTCTTCCATTCTTCAAATTGTATGACTTGAAGATCGTTTCTAATCTGTGTGAGAGCATTTTGATGTTTCTTCTTCCCTCTTGTCTACTCTTCATTTCCTTTCCTCTTTACCCTCTGTCCCTCCTCCACCAATCCGTTGTGTATTCCAAAGGAAAACAAAGTTGTTTATCTCGGCCTCTATTCTTGTACAATCCTTACCGTTCTCCTTGCTTATCTCACTCCCTATCTCCTCTCTTTCATTTTCCCTTTCTCCTTTTCCTCTTCCACTCCATCCTCTTCCCTCTTTCTTTAATCTCTTAGGCGCCGCTCTTAATCCCTCCCTCTCTCCCTGCTCTTCAGACTCCCATGCACACTGTCCCCACTTTCCCCCTTACTCATTCAACCTCCTACTCGCCATATTTCACGTACTGCAACTCAAAGTCGACGTTGGACTGTAATGTAATGACTCTGTGCGCCATTTACGTGCGGAGATGGGTCATAGCGTCACGGGAGAGATGAGGACCTTGCTCTATTCTAGCGGCGTGCCATGCAAAGTGCGAAAGAGACTGTTTTCCTGGGGTTTTTAGTTGTGAATTAATTTGCGTAGCGTGATAGTCATGTGGAATTGAAGGCTTAGGGTGTTTGAAAATTTTTAATTAATGTTTAGAAATTAATTTTTTACAATGTATGTCAAATTGAATTTATACGGAAAGAACCACTCAAAAATGTCAAAATAAAACTCGTCATTTTGAATTATATTGTCAGAGTTATTTCGTTACTTGTTTATTTTCCTTAAATCCTCACTTTCGATAATTGCCCGCGTGTAATCCTTTGGACACCTGTCCCTGCAACTCCTGTCTCTGCAATTTCATATTCATAAGGCCCCGCGAAATTTACTTATAATCTCTATGGCGGAGAATTTTGTGGCATAACCAACAAACAAGAGGTTACAGAATCGCTTCCCATATGTTGAACTTGTAAAGTGATATCAAAACATTAGATCTTAAATAATGGCATATTCTTCATTATTTTCTCTGATATTTAGTATTTTCATAAGAGCTATGATAGAATCATTTGATTTCTTAGTTCTATTTTATTGGCATTTTTTCCCCATTGGAACATACTCGTATATTTTTTCATTAAATAATCAAAATTGTTCCTGAAAATGTTTTTCTCTAATAAAAATATTCGTCCCCGTGTCATCAGACTCATATTTTATTATCTTATACGTTACATAAACATATTATTACGCTGCGCTGTAAGCAGAACAGTAGGTTTCCATTTATTTATTGTGTCTAGTTTTAATTCGCCATAATGTACATACTATGGTAAAAGATTTTACATTGGATTCGAGGTAATAGCATGTAAATAAAAGAAAATCCTTTATCGTCAGCTTTACTACCTCAAATACATTTGTTAACTTCTTAGCATGCGTACTATCAATAATATCACATTCAATCCAGAGTGACCTTGCATAATTTTTCTTGTATTTCGCAGTTTTATCATCTGCAGTCATCATTCCCACCTTCATATTCTAAGTTTCGTTGTTTTGCTGGAAATGGTTTCTTCTTGTGATTTCTTTTTTTCCTACGAGTAGTCAAATCCCAATGATTCAATTAGAATATAAGTGGATATACCTCATACATTTTATTTTTCGACTTTGTTTCTTGATTTAATGTAAGGAATAAGATATTTCTATAGAATCATAATGAGATTTTCAAAAATATTTATTTCAGAAATTCGTTTTTTCTAGAATACTTACGGTATCTTTAAAATCTCTAAGTTGAAAAAGATTAAAACATTAGCTTTCACTGCAAAATTCTAGGAAAGCCTTTCTCTCAATGGATCTTTTTGGATATTTAGACAATACGCGCGTTGGATTCCGCGTTGTCTCTCAGGAGGATTTCCATGTACGTGTTCTTTCTTCCACATCCCACGTCCACCTGAGCACACATTACCATCCCCATTTTTATCTGCTAAGCCCTTCCCTGCTAAACCATAAGGGAGGAGGTGCATTGGTTTTTAAGGATTGAATAGAATTTTCCTCTTAGCCATTACTCACGCAATTGTGAATATGCGTGAAGCGGAAACTGTCTTCTTGGAACGGCAATTCCTCGAGGGTTCCTCCTCCATAAATCTGATGCTGAAACAAAGGTACATTTATGCACACTGAATTACTCCCGTTTATATTTTCACCCCGTAATTTAAAAAAAAGCTTCGCTCAAGTTAAAATTGTCTACCATTGTCTAAAAAGTCTACCATTGATAAATTCCAATAATTCGCAAATATTGGCTAGCAAATTCAACAATTTCAATTTTTTACTATTTAGTAGAAGCGTAGAGAACGCTGGTGATTTTTCGTCTTTAATATAACATTGTAAGAGCATACCATGAATACTGTCGAAGGATAAGGCCTGTGTCTTTTCTTTGAATGAATTTTCGTTTTTTTTGACCTTTGAACTCTGTTAATTAGGCATCTAAGCAATGAAATTCTTCGCTTAACGTTTAGAAATAGTGTCGAGGACACACTTAAGCTGGTCTGAAATGCTTACAAAACGGCTTTGCGATCGGAGTTATAAGTGCCAAAGCGGTAGCCATTCCGTTGCCTAATTTAGTTTCAGTCTTACTTTTATAATATAATCTAATGATAATATTTTCTTGTTTTTGGCTGCTTAACATTTAATTTCATGTTTTTATTCTAAGTAATTAGTTTATTTATTTATTTTACATTAGTCCGAAAACAGCACTTCGGCCTTTACATCGGACTTTAAGTAATCATATATATCAACAGTGGGTCGCGGTAGTCCAGTGGGTAGAGCGTTGGACTGCTGACCGGAGGGTCCCGGGTTCGATTCCCGGTCAAGGCACCTAGGCACCTGCAGCTCCACCCAAGCTAAAGTTATTTTCGGGTACCAGGTCTTCCTGGGGAAACCATAACCGGCACAGGGAAAGGAACTGGCCCTACTACCCTGATGTGTGAATTTCACACGCCGTATTGGGCTTAGTACGGGGTGAACTCTATCATCACCGACTAAACCGACCTTCGGGTTGATTACTGTGTTTATGGTTTTTTTTTATATATCAACATTACAATTACATACTCCAAAGCCCTAGGTGAAGGACCTATGTGGGAGTCGAACCCGCGACTTCTGGGTTGGCAGTCAAGGACGTTACCCCGCCACTACCGAGGTCGGCAAAATAGGTGATAAATGAAGGAGAAATGTATATCAATTATCAAAATAATATTATAATTAACTCATTTGAATCACTATAAGTATCATTTATGCATACACTAGCCTGTGATTATGTGGCGTAGTAATGCAGTGGGTAGAGCGCTCGGCTATTATTACTGTCACGAGCACTCAGGTTTGATCACGGAACACGTATTTGTGCGTTCTATGCTTCACTCAAGAGGCGTGATTTTTCGCTCATCTGATTTTCCCGAGGAATCGCAGGGTACACGAAGATTAATGGATGGATCCGCCTGCATTTTTGTGTGGATTTCGACCGTTCTAGAGACAGGGAGGGAAATATTACTCTATCCTCGCCTACCAAACCAACTTCTGATTGAATGTTGCGGGATTGGATTTTAATCTGTAAATCACTGCAGCTGTATCATGCGCTTCCAGCACATTCAGAGACAACAGGCCATAAACACGTCTCCATACTTCCGCTTCTAAAAATACACTGGATGAATGTAACGACTTCAAACCTGTGCTTTCGTGTTAAGGGGGAATGTTACTTCCACATGCCATCGAGAGTGCTTCTGAAGGTCATTTTGCTTGTGGTCTACAAGCATGTGTGCATTAGTTTTCAGCCTACCCTCGTAGCAACACCCCTATCTGGACATCGCTTCTTCTTATTAATTTAAATAGCCACTGATTAGGTCACTAATTGCTCCTAAATATTTACTCAGTCTAATAAAGGCTATGAAAGAGTTTTAAAGATGCTACTCTGTTTCGGCTTAGGTGATAATAGTATTAGTATTTTAAATACTCATTCCTCTCATATTTGGTACTGTACTGTTTCCCAAAATTACTTCCATACTTTGAAGGTCATTTTTAGTTTACAATTGTATATATTTGACTTTTTAATGAATTTTCTTTGAATTCTGAATTCACTTCAAAATCCACTTGATCGTATCGGTAAGAACCTTGTGTATTGAGGAAAGACTGGCTTAATTTCAAATATTAAATGTTTTAGAAAATATTGAAACAATTAAAAACAGAAGTTAGTTATAGATTTAGATAGTATCAGTGCAGTTCGGGAACTAAAGACCATCTCAGAAGAAAAGTAGTAAGGAGTGGTGTTTTTTTCAACGCTGCCGAACGGTGGTGTTCACTTTCCCCTGAATGAGGGGTGCGAGGGTAGGTCGAACTCTTCTTTAGTCAGCCGCCCCTTGCGTCGAATGGACCGTAATGTGGGAGGAGGGATGCAGGCGAATGTATCTAGGTTACGAAAAGGCTATCCCGGGATATCAGCCGTCTTAAGGGGTTATCTCTCGGTCGTATACCGCACCAGGGATCGGATCGCACTTGGGATCGATTTGACGCGCTTGGACCCAGGGCGCTTGACCGCTTTCCTGATCGACCGGCAAGGCGCACCGCCTAGCTTGCCCCACTTCTCCTTCCCCTCAAATCCTTACTCATAATTTGGCAGTCTCATTGAGGGGAGTAAGTGCAATGGACCCACTTTGAAGTATCTCCGTTTTATGCCTCAATAATAAATACCGACCTAGCACTAGCCCTTGGAGAGCCTGGTTATTATTTAAAGTGTGATTGGGAGCTCTAGTGCTTTGGTTACTGTTCTAAAACTTCTAGTGTTTACCTACGGTTGACATTTAATTGTATAAAATAAAAGGCGATGGAATATGAGAATCAGATGTCTAACTTGAGTGTCGTGGATTGAACAGGTACTAGTCAGGATGAACGCCCAGAAACAAGCGATTACGGTGTGCGGTAAGATTGAAACTGATTTCAACGCAACGAGAAGCTGGAGTCAAACCCAAGGCAGAATGGTGAAAGAAATTTGTATTGGGTGGCTCTAGTTGCTTAAGGAGATTGCAGAAGGCAGAAAAACATTTTCGTTTCCTTCTCACGGTGTAAGATTAAAGATATATTCATCCGTCCCCTTGGAGGAATAAAAATATTTTTTTTAATGTGAAGCTAATAAATAATATGAATGGAAGACTCTTTTGCACGTTATTCGGCTTCGACTTGAGCCCGCCAACTCTAGCGTATTGAGACGAAAATACGTAGAAGGATTGATGCGAGTCAGCTGGGCCTGTGCATCATTCCATCCTCGATGCGTTGAGTCCATTTGAGGTGAATTTCTGTGTTCCTTTAGGTGACCACTTTTGCTTACAGCTCGTAACTGGGCACCACCTAAAGTCGCTGGAATTGTGGTCGAAACGGGCGCGGAGCTTGTAGATGAGAGCTTATCAGTTCAGTGGCCGAAAGGACCGCCGGCGGGGAATGTCTTGTAATAATGGCTCTGCTTCTGTTAACATAATATGATCTATTCCATGTATATTTCGACTAAGTAGGCGACTGAATATGTGGGTAATATCTTCGGGGAAATGTCATTCTTGCGCGTTAAATCCACGTCATGATATTCTCAAGAGCTATTATCTGTTCTCTTTCTTTATTTATTTTAAAAATAAGATTCTTTTTTTTTATGGGGGTTGGTAATTATGCTCAAAATTTCCTGGTCGGATATTTTTCAAACATGGTGTCAGTTACATGCAGGGCCTTTTGTGGGACAAAGACTTAATAATGAATTTCACCCTAGTAATATATGTCTTGTGCTTTGTGTCTTTCACTTGTTATTGTGAGTTTTATGCCCCCGGGAGTATCCTTTTGGATCGATTCATTGTCATTTCTCCTCTTTATACAAGAGAGCGTACCTGTTTTTTGCTGTCCATGTTTTGCGTGAATAAAGCTCGCCCTCTTCTCCCGTGTCCCGCCCAGGACATTCGCCTCAAGCGCCGGTTGCGGCGATGCGACGTCCGCGAAGTCGTGGATGCCTCGACGGGTAGGGCGAGGAAAGGAGTTTTCATGAGTTCATTCACTCTTTGTTCACCTCCCGGCGCATGCCAATGTTTCAAATTTGCATGCATCTTCCTCCCCTAATGGCAGCATATATATTCAATTAACTCCTATATATTCAATAAATGGTTCCATCAAAATATGTTTAACGTTCATTCTCTGTCTCGGTATTTATTTAATTTTCATGAAGGTTGAAGGCTTTAGACTTTTAACATGTTAGAATATTATTTTTTTTCTTCTATGATGTGTTTTCGATTTTCCACTTCTTCAGAATTTTTTTCGCCTTCATATTACGTTCCGTAGATTAATATCTGTTTACGCTTTGGGCATTTACGGCCTCACTTCATGCATGAGCATTGACGAACATAAAACTAACCTAATTTTATCCAAAAACGCCCTAAAATTACCACTAATGGGGTCATAACAGAACATTTTAATTTTCTGTTATAATGAAGTTGTTAAGTAATCATATCAAAACAATACACACCCTGGACTCAATTATTTGCCTACCTCGGTGGCGTTACCGTTTTCATAACTGTAAGCGAAATTGAATGTGAAAGCTTACTCGTTGTTTTACTTCGTACTAATTCTAATCTACTTGTGTTTTACGCGCTACATTTTGTCTTTGAAGCATCGTGTCCTTTTTAATGGTGAAATCGTTTAAAATGATTTCAGACCAGAATTCATTCACCAAAAAACATTTATATCAAATATTTTCTTTTGTTAACATAAATTGTATGGCTTCCAATCTGATTTCCGTACGGTTCACCACATAGCTTCTACCGAAGAATGCTGTGACTTGGCCTTTCATTTTTGTATTAGTTTCCTTCAAACTCATTTTTTTAAGCCTTGTTCCCTTAATTACTCCTTTTCTTTTACATCGGTTACTCCACATAATTCCTCGGGTGAACCAGCAATCCATTTTCTCCGCAAAAAAGTAACTCAAAAGCAGACATTCGATCTTGAGGAAAACTCTTGTTATTTATGCTTCAAGAATCTCTCCGTCTTCCCAGTTAACGGCGATAAATACGTGGAAGGGGTATGAGATTGGAGGGGTTGAGAGCGAGGGCCACCCCGCACAACAAAGGAGCTTCCCTCGCACCAACTTGGAAGAGAAAAATACAATAAAAACCCTCTTGGTGATCTCTACCCCCCCCCCTCTTTCCATCCCCTTAACTTCCCCTGCTTGCCACCACTCACTTTGAGCTTGGGGAAGCTGGGCAACTACTTATGTATTTATAAATATCCAAAAAACAATTATTTTCTTGTTTCTTTAAAGTGGAGAGGAAAATAATGGAATGGAAATGCGCCGTCATAAACACCTGAGCCTTTATCTTTGCCAAATTTACGATCCACTCATTGTTTTGCCATCTTTGCTCGACTTCTCCTCCCCATTCTTTTGCCGTCCTTCTCTCTCTCCTTCTTTCCTTATCCACCACCATCTCTCTTTCTCCCTCCATTTATCTTTCCTCCATCGTTTGTTCCCGTTTCTCCCTGCGCGATCCTTCCCTGTTAGTTCTCGATTCATAATATTGCATTCAATCCCCACTCAGTGATATTTTGCACTTCCGTTTCTGAAAATTTTCTCACAGAATTTTAGGAATTTTTTTATTTTTGTGACGCAATTTTTTTAGGATTGAGTTTACCTTTGTAAAATTTAAGCACTCGTATGACGGTAAATTTTAATATTTCTGGAAGAATCACATGCCGCAAAAGCAAATTACAACAAATGTGCCGAACGAAATACTCGTAAGTGGATTTCATGCGACAGACTCTAGTTTTAATTGGAAGTCTAGGAGCTGCAAGTCAGTCCATTTTCCAAAACGTCTGGGCTGTCATTTGAGCTAGTATCCCCTGTACGTATATAAAATATTTTACATAAAATCATTCCATTCCTCCTCGCAGGAGAAACTATGCCAAAAGGAAAGCTATGCTAAATCTCGAGAATGTCTGTTATTTTTCAGTTTTCCTGCAAGAGAGTATTTTATCCGCAAGGTTAATATTAAATAGGATGGCGAGCCTTTTAGAGTGAAGCTAAATGGAGGTTAAGTTTTCTGGTTCTTGTGTTCCGTAAATATAATTCCCGATGTCTCTGGCAAGGAGTAGTTATAAATTGTCCTTATATTTGCACTTTCATATTTTCACTTATGAAGTAAATTGTATCATAATAACCTCCTTAGGTTATCTTAATAACCTCCTTTGCCTTATTCTCTCTTCTTATGACAGTGTTATAATGCCACGCCGAAAAATAGTGCTATACAGTCGATTCTCATCATTTTTTTCGGTATTTTATAAATAAAATGTATTGATTGCTATTTGGTTATTTATATTTTCTTAGCTGACCAGCGTAATTAAAGCTTTTTTACAACGCTGCATCTGAAATACTACATCTAATTTCTATCCTTACTTATTTTGTCCCATAATCTACGGTTTTATAGTCTCCAGTACATGCTAAACAGCAGGAGCAAATGTTTCAAGGCACTTCTCTAATGCATATTCGCCTAAAAATTGAAGTCTTAATTTAGTGAGTCCTACTTACCTGCCATCATTACTGGATTAATCGCCCTCTCTTTAATATATATATAACTATGTATATATACATTCTATATACATACATACATATATATATATATATATATATATATATATATATATATATATATATATATATATAATTGTATATAAACACAGATGTAGAATTTTTGAATATAAAGACAAAGAAAGGACACTCACAATATGTTATTTGACGTTTCGACAGCTCGGCTGTCGTCTTCAGAAGCTATATATATATATATATATATATATATATATATATACTGCGGTTGATTCTTTAATATTAGGGTTTCCCGTGTACTTAACAGTCCAATATTTTATTTTTCAAGTTTATTATTGCCTTGAATATTAAATTTACCTTATTTTATCACGCTTTATTCTCATTATATTCACTACTTTACAGTTCTTGTGTCGTTTTTTTCTCTTGTTGCAAATTTTAATAAAAGTTTTCGGAATATCTATTACCCATTAGGTTTATAAGCAAGTATACTACCTCATTTCGTCTTACGAAGATGCTTGAATTACTGCCTCAGTCAATCTTTCAACCGATTGACCCTGCCGCCCACGGCTCCCGAATATGTGCGCGGTCAAGCCAAAATGGCCGTCGCGCAGCATTGGCTCGACCCTTCGGTTAGGTTTTGGCCGGTGGGCACGTACTCTCCGGCCTCCTCATGCGACTCATATTTCTTTTGATGATTTTAAAATACATATAGCCCGAATTATGTACATACTCCTAAATGAGTCAGTTTCAAATACTTTTTCCTTTATTCGGTGTGTGCATTGCTGTTGTATTGTTCAAGAAAGTATAAAACTTTACGTGGTGAGGATTGACTTCATTTAACCAAAACATTTTTTCTCACCAACCATGAGGGCTGAACACATTTCATTGGCAATTATATGATGACTACTAGGAACTGGGCATTATCTGGAGATATTCCATGCCGAAAGCACTGCTGCTCCTTGTGACAAGTTTGGGTCAGTGTAAACATACATATATTACAGATTTGGCGCGTGGCAAAAACACTACCTTGTAGAACACATCTGCGTCTAGAAGCTGTAACCATCAGCTGTCGTCCCGGAGGTATGCTGAGAGGTAAGGAGTTAAGGTAGCTGGGGCAGTCAATCTACCCAAGTTAGGTAACCGACCACCTTTGGAACTACAGACTGCCTTAGATGGTGCAAATTTGTTATCATTTTGGCCACACATTTCACGGTACTCTTAGTTAGTCCCACCGATATCTGAACTGTGTTCATCTGGGCGCTTAAGTATTTCATTTGGCGTGCTCCAATTAATGTTAAACTTCGTAAGATAGCGGTTATTCCTATTGTCTTTGCCAGATAATATGATAATTATGATGATCTCACATTCCTTTTTTAAGATAAATTAGTCAGTGTCCTTGGGGCAGCTGACGTGAGGATTAAATTGTCATGGATTAGGGTGGCAACATCTGTGGCTCATCTTTGCATGATATATGATAATAATCAAAGTCCCATAGGCAGGCGGGTCACGCGTTTTTTTTATATTGCATCTGATACCGTAGTATTCTTGATGTAAATTATGCATCTGAATTAATTAAAATGCACATTTAAAATCTATTTTCAAAAGGTAAGCTTTTTGGGACCTTTAGCAAGTGCCTTGGTTGGGCGTAGCCATAAAATTTAGGTTCATTACAGTATTACGTCCACGGCGACAGGTACTTAATAAATCTATACGAGCCCAGGAGTTGACAGGAAACGTGCACGAGTTGGTCTAGGATGGGGGACTCCTATTCTATATATGACTCTAGTAACCTCGTTAGGATATCTATGCGGAAAGATTGGGTTGTCCATACTTAACCTCCAACCATCTAGCGTTTGTGAGCTTAGGATTGGGCCGATTCCCTCGGGGTGAGATCTGGGAAGGGCGTCCGGTGGGACCTGGAGACCTGACGGAATGGTTCAACGGTTGGCATCACTTTCTGTTTCTACGTCCAAGTGCCCCGGGTCTCAATCGAGCAGATCCTCGAGTTCCATTTACTCTTCCTCACGGTTGCTTGAGGTGCCTGCGGCCTAATCCAAAGAATCCGTCGTGCGCCGCGGGTTGTGCCCAACTCAGGAGCAACTCCTGGCCCGTGGATAGGAAGCATGAGTCTGAAATACATACGCATATTAATTGCGGCCATATAAATTGTCACGACGTCCTCGTACTTGGAGGGAGCTGGGTGGTTTGGCGAAAGTGTTCATGTCGTTGTAGTGATAGGTTGGGCTGGGTTGGGGCAGAGTTGGGTAAAATGGAACCCGAGAGGGAGATGCAACAGCCCTTGCGATGCTCGTGGGGCCATTCGGATGGGATTTTGTCTTCACATCCCAGCATTGCCTCGGACAACAGTATTACTCTCCGTCTGTTGTAGATGGCTTTAGGTTGCTCAGGTGATAACTCCGTTCGTCTGCGTCGGCACAATACCCCGCAAGCCGCCACAAGGGCGTGTGGTGGAGAGTGTTATATCACCACCCGTAATAGGGAATAAAACGAAAATGCAAAACCGAAAAATTCATGCAAACCTACACCAACAGAGGCGAATGCGATATTCATGAGGGAACCTTTTAAACTTACGTGCATTCTGATACATGCGTATATAATCAACTAAAATACACATATATACGAATATACCTTATGTCTGAGCAACGGTTAATCTTGTCTTGAAATGTAAATAGAATGCCTTCACTATTTACAGGATTACTTTAGTTTCTTACGATTGTAATTCCTGATTCTCCCGGGAAATAACGATTATTTGTTGCTATATGTACTGGAATCTATCTCTCCTATCTTATCTACATCTACACAATGCCCCGCAAGCCCTCTTATGGGCGTCTGGCGGGGGGTTCTTGGTTCTTCCATTCATGCATGCAGAATCGCAATCATGTTACCTCTGCAGACATATTAGTTCGATCATGCACTCGAAAATTTTTAATTACTCGAAGGAAAGTACTTAAATGCAACACAATATTCATTAAAATTATGCTATTATTCAAATCATGCGGTAGAACTATTACAAATATGGTTATATTAAATAAAAAGAGTAACATGCAAGAAGAAATATGAAGGATATGGACTAGTATATACTCCACCAATTCTAATTATCTCCTACGAGATTAATGTCATATCTATGATGATATCTAATGGTTCGAGGAATCATATCTTTGTGGTCTGATCACTCTAAGTACCTACAGTACTACAAGTGGCTCCCATCCTAATTCCACTGAAAAGCCTGTCACACTCATCTTCATATTGCAACAATTTTTGACGAATCTGGTGGATATTCTTTGGACTTTATTTAATTCTTTTTGCCAAACTTTCTCCCAAGGATAGCAAAGATTTGCGGTATATTCCAAATGAGGTCTATATTGATCTAAATAACCCTTCTCTTTTATTTTATCATGTATCATTCGGGTGATGGCCGTTTAATTAAACCGAGTTCCTTTAAAGCGGATCCACGTATTTTCCTGATATGTGCTCCCCATGAAAGTCATGTTCATAGAACTACCCCCAAATATTTCAATTCAACTGCCGACGTTATAACTGAACCCTGTACTTCATAATGCATGCCCTACTCGCCACTTCCTTTGTTTCAAAATGTCAAAACTGTGCATATGTGTGTATTAAGCATTTCATGCACATTCCGGGCTCCTAGTTTCCGGGATGTTTTGCGAGCCCTTAAGGTTGAAAAGAGTTCCTCTTCATTACTTGAACCGTGGTTGGTGCAAAATCCACATAACCCGTGATGAGAGATGGAGGAGTTCCTGAATGTTGCCCTTGAATAGTCTGTGCGAGGATTGGAATTTGCGTTGCTAAGACTGTTAATTGCGATTGCACACTTGCAACCCTTACTGGTCTTCTTCTTCTCCCCCCAGTTTCCCAACTGTTCCCTTAATTTCTAATTCTTCTCGTTCGTCTAAAAATAGGCTCTGAGAGGCTGACCTAATGGATCTTATTTCGATCATACCCCTTTTGATCACAAAGCACTGCGGAATGCACGTTCATGTGGCACTGACTAATTTTTAACCAATTCTGCCTTGAATTACTAAGTTACTCCGTATACACCTGTCATCTATTTCCGTAATTCAAGATCGTTTGGGTATATTCTTCCTGGATAATTTTTGATTTTCTTCCTTCTGTGTTTTGGACCATTTTCAAAGGACGGAATTCAAATTAAATTATTAGTGCGAGGTTGTGAGTGAAAAGTCCTCCCTACAATGTTACAGGGAACCATGCAGCAATATTTTTCTTGAAATATAAAACAATTACCGTTTGGAGACTAGCGCCAAGAGGCCCGAGTTTCTCAAGGATACATTATTTACGCAATTTTTAATGAATTTGACATTTTTGTGCACAATGCTCATGCAAATATAATCGTGTTGGATTTTGTGGAGGGTATATTTTATTGTTTAACATTACCTCTTTCCGTCTCTCTACTGTCATCCCTTAATCGCTCTCATCAATTCTATACTACACATGAAATATGACCAAACTGCCTTGCTTAGCATATCCGTTGTGGTGTAATTACTTGACGTAAATCTGTCGTAGTAAGTTTAATGATGACGATCAGAATCACTCGGTTACATTGCCTATGACATCTTTTCCAAAAGGGGTTCCATTCCTGGAACTTTGGTTGGTAACAAATCCGCTTCACTTTACCAGATTTACACAATCAAGACGTTTTTTAATTAAGCTGCCCAATTTTGTTATAGTAAAATGGTTACCAAAATACTACCAATTATATTCAAAACTATAATTATTCCCGTTTTTTTACAGTGTTTACTTTATCATTATTTTAAAGATATAAATCGTGTATTCTAATTATTAGGAGCATTTGCATAATGTAGGGCATAGTAGAATGATTTGATGCGCAATGGCTATTTACCCATGAGTTTAATTACTTTCACACATGTTGTAAATATCACCCACAGATATATGAATGAATCTTCTCCTTTCCTATTTCGATCATTTTTTTCAATTATTCGGTATACATAAGGAGTGGCTCCAACAACAATCCGGGTCAATGTTTTTCTTTTGAAGTTGATTTCATCAATCTCGTACAATTTATCAATAAAGCGAGTCACAAAGAAACGTTAACTCTACGAAGTGGTGCTCTGGATATCGCCTCACTTTTTCCCCCCGGCCAATGAAACATCCGCCATTCATTCATATCCCCTCCGTCTCTCCAAGGGCGGTTCTCTTCTCATGCTTATTTATGCCTTCCTTCCTTCCTCGCCTTTTACACGCGCCCCCTTTTTACTTCCCCCCCCCCCGACATCCTCCCCTTTCAGCCCAACGACTTCGCTCGACTCCCCCTCCGCCTCCGGCAGCGTCCCTCCCTCCCGCTATCACTCATTATTCCCAGTAACTTTTCATCAAACGCGAGGATGTCGTGGGAAGCAGCCGTGCCTCGGGAAATTGCGAGGTTTCGTTGCCTCGGCCCATCCATCTTCCCGTATTAACATTATATCAAGAGCGGGTGATCGAAGCGAAGGCATTCCGGCTCACCCCCTCCGACCGTCTTCCCGGGGCGGCGGCGGGCCGAAGCAGGTGCCGGCCGCACTATTTCCTCGTCGCCCGCTGCACCTTTGCCTTAGCGGCTGAATATAATAGTTCTTCGGAAGCCATTCCGACACCTCACCGCGGAGGCGTGTCTCGATGCGACGGCATAACTTAACATTCAGCGAAGCCGCGGTCTTCCAGGAATGTAATTAATGTTCCGATAACTCCCACACGCCTCCTGAATAGCTTTAGTATGTTGCTTAAATGGTTAAATAAATCAAGACGTACGTTTTCGCTCGGGATAAAAGATGTTATCGGCGGAAAATATGGAAAAACGATATGAATGGTTTGTGGCGTGTTTACATGACTCTCTATAATCATATTTAAAACAAATCATCAGCACCACCGAGAGATTATAAATGACGCCCCGTTAGCATGAAGTTCCTTTCGTGAAGTATATCAATACACCTGCCTCCCGGCGATCAATATTGAATAAATGAACAACGGTTTCCGCTACTTGGTATTCAGTCACTTCCATATATTCAAAATGAATTCTTTGTGCTCACCATCGCGCTGTAAATCTCACGAAACTGATGAGTAATTTTAGATGATTCCTTCTATAATAAATTGCCTATTTTTGATTATTTTTGATTTTGGGATTCTTACTGAGAAATTTAAACCTCAAATTTCAATGAGTTTTGGAACGGAGTATGGTATCACATTCCGTATTCGTCGACTTCAAATGTTCTCTGTTTTATTAAATAAAATATATTTTTCGTCGGAATAAGAATGTTAATGCATTTACTGGATGCAATTTTTGGTTTGTATTGGTATAGAATTGTGGCTTTTTATGGCATTGAATATCTTTAACTCAGATTTTCAAAAGGCTTCAATACTCGGGAAAATACGCTGTTAAACGTATTGAAACATTTTATATCATGTTACTTCGGCGTGATAGGAATAACGGCTGCATCGTCCCCGGTGCGATTTCTCGTTAAACCACCAAACATTTCAGCAAAAATAAAGCTCTGGTTCTTTCTAGATGGTTGAACTCTATGGAAAACTGGAGGCGTAGTAGAGAGAAGTACTAATTGCTCCTTCCCCATACTGGATGTCTGAATTTCTTTCAACTTCGGGCATAGTAATCTCACCTTTCTTAACTAACTTTTTGGTTATTGTTTAACTTAAATAGAAGAACATAATTTGTACATTTATTTAGTCTGTCGCATTACTCAACTTCAGTAATGACACCATCAATCAGTATGAATTTGATTTTTGTCTGAAAATTTCCAGGAAAATGTTAGTCTATCATAAATGCTTATGAAAAATTCCAAAGAAACTGCGGGAGATGCCGCAACAGTAACTTTTAACGGAGTCATCCGCTAATGTGCATTTCAATGCAACAATTTCAGAGTGTAAAAATCATTCGCCTTGACTGGGATTCGAACCCAGATCCCTCAATATCCGTTCGAGTGCTTTAGCCACTTAGGCTACCGAGGCGTCCTCTTAAACTCTGAAAATTTTGGGGCTTTTAAAGGAACAAGATGTTGTGACGAAATACCGTACATACAATGTCACAGGCATTCGTAGTCGTGCGCGAGGCGCCACAGTCCACGAGGTTAAAGCCAACTTCAAACACTTATGGTGTTTTCACTTTGACAAATTCCAAAGAAACTGCGGGAGATGCCAACTTCGTCACAACATCTTGTTCCTTTAAAAGCCCCAAAATTTTCAGAGTTTAAGAGGACGCCTCGGTAGCTTAAGTGGCTGAAGCACTCGACCGGATATTGAGGGATCTGGGTTCGAATCCCAGTCAAGGCGAATGATTTTTACACTCTGAAATTGTTGCATTGAAATGCTTATGAACTTTATATGTTTATTTAGTTTTGTGCCTAATACCGTGTTGAAGCAGTTTATCTTTGCCAGCTAAAGGTTTTCTTGTTGAGATATTAACCCCGATCAGTGCTGGAGACACGTAAATTTGAGTCACTCATTTGGCTAATGCTACGATCCCGCCATTGTCCATGTCTTGCCAAAGGTCTCAGAGTTTAGATTTCCTCTATCCGTCGCCATAGCGGTGATTTCATGAGATTAGGAGGGCAGTCACCTCTTGATGTTTCATCCTAGTCGGCGTCTCATAGGCAGAGGATGAAGTAAGATGTAGATAGCCAAGCTTCCTCGATGAACATCAAGGTTTCCGCGCAGTCATTCACAAATGGGGCCATCATATGATGGCCGAGTCTCACTGACAAACCGGCCCTCTGTTACAGGGTTCTTCCGGAAAATAAGTGTACTGATTTTTTCCCGCCGCTCCAGGCGCGCCCAGCACCGCTCTGACGGGCTGCGATTGGAGGGGGTATGTTGGCAAGCGACGCTGAAAAAGGCAGTCGGCTCTGAGCTGTGGTGTAGTGAGGAGCTCTGTTAACGCGAACCTCCACGCTCGACCCACGTCACGGAACGCGATGCCGAAGTTTTTGGAGTAGCGTTATTCCATCAAATTTGCGGTAAAGCTTGGGAAATCGTCTACCGAAACTATCGGTATGATTAACCAGGCTTACGGGGAGTCAGCCATGTCCAGAAACATGATCTTTCGGTGGCACAAGATGTTCGTGGAGGGCAGAGAAGAGGTCGACGACGAGTCTTCGAGAGGTTCCCGATGATGCCTTCGCGGGAGCGTTCCAGGAATGGGAACGCCGCTGGAACAAGTGTATCGACTCACAAGGGTCCTATTTTGAGGAATATTAGCTTAAGATATGTAAAAGTGTAATATTTTTTTTTTCCTGAGCTCAGTACACTTATTTTCCGGACGAACCCTGTATACGTATTTTAGGCCTGGGAATGATATAACGAAGAACCACCATTGTTCTTTCTGATTTTTTTGAATGTTTAGTGGTGTACTCTAAGTAGATAAGAATTCATAATTTAGTTCCAAAGAGCGAATGTAGTTCTCTCGTCAATCTATTTACGTAATTAATCATATTCAATTTCTTTTTATAAAAAACGTTTTTCTAGACCGATAATGATGTCAGGAATTCATTGCTAATCATTGAAGTGCAAATCAATCCCATAATATGCAGAATGATCTAAGTTTAAAAACTTTCAAGTTAAATGCAGTTTTTCTATATTAATGATTCTTTAAATGGGAAGTGATGCGAAGGCAGACTGCACACCTTTCCGATAGTTCGCTCTACATTTGCAAACATCTGACGTGGAAAAGACTTTCATGAAACAATGTGAATGTGCGAGTCAATGATGGAAATGTCCTTCTTGATAGTTATAAAGTAAACATTTCAGAGTGTAAAAATCATTCGCCTTAACCGGGATGATTTTTACACTCTGTTAAATTGTAATGCACACTTGGCGAATGACTCCGTTAAAAGTTAATGTCGCAGCATCTCTCGCAGTTTCTTGGAAAAATCATAGAGGCAGAAATTTCCTCTTTTTGAAACCAGGCTATCGGGTGCGTCAATTATTTTTTGCTGGTGATTGATAAAATCTCTCGCCACTTAATTATTTGTGATCTTGTTGACACTTTACTTTTCAAGTTTCATGAAAAGGAGCGAAAACGGGTCGACATAGAGTTGTATAAAATGTATAACCTAAATGATGCGTCTTCATCCTAAAACTTTCTTTGCGTTATATACTTAATTGAATCAAATCAAAATGGTATTTAGCTGATGACTTTTGAGATTTACTGAGTGTGATGCTTGTTGAAGCATTTTGACTGTTACAGAGCATAGAACCTGCATTGCGTCTTGTGAAATTACCAGAGACGGCTGGCGCAAACGTATTGTCATTAGATCTCATATTGAGGTCAGCGTGTATCCTCGCTTTGAGTCCCCTATTCCCAGCGGGGATAACATCGCCTTATTTTCTCATTTAATTTTATAATAGGTATGACATTACCGTGGGCAGTATTTGTCAATCAGATTACTTAAACTAGGAGATTATCTTTAAACATCTTCTGATCTGCTTTGTACTCTTATTACAATGGTCATTCCAGACTTTGAGAGGGGGATGAAATGATTCATCACTACCACACTAGGATATTTGGTCTAAATGTTAGTTTGATAAGTGACAGTATTTATCATCTCTTACTAAGCCCCGCGGTCTTTGTCATTTCCACATTAATGGGTCTGCGGGGGAGAGCAGTTCCTTTTCCCTTAACTGCTTGTGGTTTTCCAGGAAATCTTGCCCCATGGCCACTCGCAGAGCGTGGGTGAAGCTGCAGGTGTCGAGGTGCGCCGTCGGATTTGAACTCTGGTCCATTCGGTCCGGATCCGAACTCTCTCTCCGCTAGCCTTTACCCGCCACCCTTAGTTACTTAGTAACCTCTCCGAATTTCATGGGCATACATTAAGGTTTTTCGTGGAATCCTTGTTAACGTTTGCATTAGGTAGGATTTCCAGATAAATAATGCTGTGAATGTGACAGGTCCCGGAAAGTATTCTCAGCTTGTTTCCTTTACCGTGGTAACGTGAAATTTTTTATGTATTACAGCCGCTTCATGATAATGTTTAATGAAATACATATCGTAGTATTTGGTGCGCCCCGGAATACTTTCGAGTACGTTCCGTGCGTAGTGGGACATGAAGGAAAAAAAAACTAAGTAGCATGTCATGGACACAGAAATAGTAAGGAAAGTTAGTCTTGAACAAAGATGATTCACCTTATCCAATTATCAATGGAGACGGAATTCCTTTTGAGTGCGCCTGAACTTCACAGTGTTTCCAAAGAAACTGCTGGAGATGCCGCAACAGCAACTTTTTACGGAGTCATCCGCTAATATGCATTTCAATGCAACAATTTCAGAGTGTTAAAATCATTCGTAAAATTTTCAGAGTTTAAGGGGACGCCTCGAAAGCTTAACTGACTAAAGCACACTACCGCACATTGAGGGATACGGGTTCGAATCCCGGTCAAGGCGGATGATTTTTACACTCTGAAATTTTTGCATTGAAATACACAGTGTTTGATATTTTTCTCTTGTTTTTCTGCACCGTTGAGGGATTAGATTGCTAGAGATTGTTTTTGTGCTAATATTCTAAGCAAAGTAAAGTTTTCTTATTAATGCAAGATGTAGTCGTAATTAAAGGAGTTAACAATGACCTGGACACCCTGGAACAACTGAATATACAGTCATCTATAAAAGACAGATGCCGCATCGTCTCCTAACCTTTGAAGTCTCTTTAATAATTACCTGCCTTTTAAGCATACTCTTTAATAATTTACTTCCAAAAAGTTTTTAAAACGATGAAATTACCTTATGCATTCCTTAATAATCTCTTTCGCTCCTTTCCCTCTCGCGATGTAGTGCCTTAGGTCAGCTGCTCATTACGTCCTCAGTAGTTCCGCGAGGCGGAGGAATTGCTCCTGAAAAGTCTGCCTAGGCGCCGGACGAATCTCCGGCTCCGGGATGGAAATTCGCAGTGGATGGGTCGCAGTGAGGTTGTAAAGGGGCCCGGAAGACTTTGGGCTCTAGAGGGGTAATCGAAAACTCAGCCCTCTTTAAATCTGCGACGAATTCTCATCGAGCACAAAATATCCTGCTCTGCGGCAGATATTCTTAGGTTTGTCGCAAAAAGAGAGTGGTGGCTAATGAATGAGAACCAGGATGAAGAAAGGCAATGGAATGTTGGGATGATACTCGACACTGTCATGGTGAATTGCTTGACACCATTGCTGAAGTAACGGCTCTTTACGGAGGAACTTCTATGCTTTAATAGGAAGCTTCCCCTAGGTGTGGTCATCTATTATTTCACAGACATTATTTGGATCCTAGGCTTAATTGTAAACGGGTGCCTATTAAGTGTCGACATGCACAGTTTTATTCTCTTAATATGTTCTCTACATCTACATAATACCCCGCAAGCCGCCGCCAGGGTGTGTGGCGGGGGTTGTTAGGTCACCAACCGGGAAAAGGAACAGAGAAATATGTTAAATAAATATGTTGATCGTAGGTTCTAATCCTGCCGGGATGGCTTGGATTAGATCTCATCACCTTGGTAATACATATGTTTTGGTTCGTCACAATTGATTTTTATGAAATTTTTAGTCACTGAGTCTTAATACTATTGTGTTATTAGCAAAGCATTATCGTATATGTAATTAAATTACTGCCTAAATATTCTCTATATCACTTAAAAATGTAATATTCCCATTAGAAATATTTAACGCCATTTGAATTTCGTTTATTTTCTTCTAAGAATTAAACTAGCCGTGGAAATCATTACAATTAAGTGAATTTGAAGGATATTTTTGCGTAAATTTTAATTGTTTCGCCATAAATGTGTCAAATGCATTCCTAAAAGAGGTTATTTTCCATTTTCATGTATCACAGTGGCTTTTCTACATAAATATCAAGGAATGTGTGGCCTTGGTAACGATCCCTTCTTCCATTATGCCCCGTTAGCATACAATTTGTTAAGTCTACACAATTGATGTCAAATTGTCTTTGAACTGGTACCACTCTGGTTGTCATAATGATAAGGTGACAGGTAAAACGGGAGGCTAGTGTGGAAGCATATTATTATGGTCATCTCAGGAAGTCAATTTGTACTCTTTGGGAAACTCGGAAATTTAGGATATTTAATCTATTTGGTTGCCATATATTCATGAGTAATGTGTAGTTTTCGTTTAATTTGTGAGTTATGGCGTACATTGGCGTCAGTTTCATGAAATTGATTAATCTTGGTAATGATTAAGTAAAAGGTTCCAAGATTCCTCCCTTTTTTACATGCATCTGTGATTTCGTCATTTACGTCATCTTTTGGAGCAATTTTTTACTTTGTCACTTGCTCCCAGGAAAAGACGCGAAGAGGAATAAATGCGACCCAAGAATCAGACCCCAAGGAGGTCCAGGAAAAAGCAGGATGTCTGCCGTACTAATGCACGGTAATGGAAGTTAAAATGGCTCTCGGGAGAGAGAAAGGAAGGGACTAATATAGGAGAGAAGGACACAGAAGGATACAAAAAGTGTCCTTGGCTCCTCCAAGGGAAGGAGCAAGAAGAGGGAAGGGGCGGAAGAGCCGTTAAAAGCAATGGCTTCACGGGCGCACTTTTTGGATGGAGGGAAGCCTATAAAAACATCGCGCTTCTTTGATGATCGCGTGGCCCTAGGCTGGGGGATTTAGAGTCGGGGACATGATCGGATGCTAACCGAGTCGAGGCTGACGGAACTCAGTCCAGTATCGATGGACGAGGGAGAAGTGCTTTGCGGCATCTCGAAGAAAAGTAAAGCGGCTCTTTTCTTTAGATTAAATTATCATTTAAGTCCTTTGAATAATTGAGGTACGTGTAAATATTTCTTAAATTTTAATGAAAAGAAAGATAATATAAGTTATCAGGTAAAATATTGCATGAGAAATATTTTATTTTCGTCTATTCCTGGTTCACACAAAATATAAATAATCTGATAAATCACATTGAATGAGAAATTTCGTGAATAAAGTTATTCTTAAAACAATATGCCTTGGATTTCACAAGTTCTTCAAGGATCAACCTTTAATTACTGTAAATGAAATTTTTATTTTAATTGGCTTTAGAAGGGATTTATTTCATGACTCTAGATGGTAATTGCATTAAAAGAAATTCCTGGTAAACCACTTTCAGTTGGAAAATCGTACTTCTTTGCTCTTTAATGTTGGCAATTTACGACGCTCAAAAATGGTACGGCAGTTAAAAATAACTTCGGTAATGTAATAATGAATTGAACTCGTGTATCGGTATATTTCTTTGAGTGGCGTTAATTTCTGATTTCATCATAGAATATTAAAATGAAATTAAACTCACCAAAATATTTATCGATTAATGTTATTAATACACTTTTAGAGATAATTTAATGCTAAGACACTTTAAAAATATGAGTATTTTTGAGTCAAAATCTCATTGAAATAACCAGAATACCTCTGGCCCTCTGACTTAAAAGATTACATCTTATTGACTACGAAAGATAAACTTTTAGCGATGGACGATGAAAGGCCATCTTCCAACGCTAAACATGCGCATTCCATTCAAATGGCTTCTTTGAGTTTAATGGAAATTTCTTTTTGGTCATGTAAAGTCTCCGTCGAGCTCATGCTTATTTATGTTAACATTATTTTAGTAAGGCGAATGGACGAAATATCGTTCGTGGTAAGGTATTATGAGTATGAGTAAAACCTATCCAAAAGGTGAAATGTAATAATAACCTTGTGAGATTTGGCTATTTTTGATAAATAATTATAGCAAAGTGATTAATTATGGATACAATATAAACTTTATACTTTTACAATAGGTGTTAGTATTATGTATGGAATACGGGGTTTTGACAGAGGTTTTTAAAGAAGTCACAGAATGAACTGTATTCTTTGTTGATTAAGATTATTCGTGAAGTTTCGAAGGGGTTTAATACTCCGGTGTGAAACGGAGTAGGTAAAATATATACGATTCGGCAATTGCCCTCAGTGTTGATTGACGTCGATCTGAAGACAGTGGTAACCTCAAGGTGCGTTATTACTTCTCTTTTCAATCCGTCAAGGATGTCTCAAAACTCTTCGCTCCAGTCTGTGCTTTCTCTTTTCTACTCAAACTTATAATCTGCTGTAAGGTCGCGTGAAGACGTTTAAGATTATTTTGCATAAAGTACCCAGGGAAGGAAGTTGGAATAGAGACGCATTTCAATAAGTTGTATTCATTCTAGAAGTGCCGCGGGCATGATATTTGCGAGGGAAATACTAGACATAAAACCTATCTTTGGCATTGTTTATCTCAAGTTCATATATAGTATGTAGGCGTTTGTCGCCGAGGGCCTGAATGTCATATCGTTGTCTCATCTGAAATCTCACCATGAAGAACTTTGCTTTAGATTTAACCTTCGGGATCTACCTCACCCGAGACACTAGCATTCCAGAATTATGTATAATTGGTTTTCTTCTGTACGTAATGTGGTTCCGAGTAGTTTAATATCACGAGACATGATATGAACTTCAAACTTCATGTGTGTGCAACTGCGTAGTTGTTCTTGCACGGTCGATTCCAAGCATATATTACGATTCCGACGTGTACGTTAGCCATTTCTGAATATATGTGCCGCGGTCTTTCCTTGAGATTTTTCTTTGTATTAATTCCGCAATAAAAAGATGTGAGATAATAAAATTCAAGCAAACTCGACGTTATTAATCATCGTTATGTGACGGCAAAATACATTCAGTCTAATGGCGTGGCAAAAAGATGAAGATGAGGTCATTTGGCGTAAGACCTCGCGTCCAAATGGCCCACCGACCCTTCTCCTCCCCCCCCCCCCACGCGACCCGCGGAGGACGAAGAGGGCGAGTGGGTTGGGATGGGGTGGGTCGAAAGGAGGGATAATGAGGCTAGGGTGGCTGGGTAAACCAAGGCTGTGAGGCACCGTGAGAGGGAGGGCCTAAAAGACGTCTAATCCCCATGGGACAAGGATTAGGGCGGTCACTATTTTCCCATCCCTCCAAAAATCCTTCCCCACATTGACCCCCGAAGGTCCCCATCTCATTTACACCCCTCTCAATCCCATCTGGAAAAGCCTAGCATAATTTCTTTCTTTCCCCATCTATATTTTCTTTGTATCGTATCTCCCGCTACTCTGAATCTCTTCTCCGATTTTATAAACTAAAAAATGCAAAAAAAAGTTCCATGGATTAAAATCGCTCAAGTCACTCATTTTCTTTGCTAATAGTGTTTTATGAATGTATTTACCCACAACTTGATATCTGCTGAACGAAGAAGTAAACAATCCGCTACTTGGATGTATTGAGGTTTGTAAAACATTAAATTCACAAACAACTGATAAAACCATATGATTTTTTTTCAAAAATTTTATTTTCTTTTTATAGTTTTTCATCTTCATTGTATTTGGTGCATTTGAGAATTCAGTAGTTGAAGTTTACTGAACTCATCTAAAATTATGTGTTATTTCTCATTCATATTTGCCCTCCCCTCATTGGTTGGTTCTAGTCAATTGCTAGGATCAATCTTTGTCATAAATAAGGAGGTCACTTTACTGCGATAAATCCATCCACTCTGTCTATATTAAGTCAAATATTTGTTTCCCTGCAACTGAAGAATTGCTTCTTTTCCAAAAATTTTTTTATTGCTGGTACTAATGCTTCCTAAAATTTAAAACTAGGATAAGGGCAGAGAGAGACTTATCCTCAACTTATGCTCCCCCAAGCATTGTAATCCCTAAAAAATATGTAAATTATTTGGCTATCTACTCTCTCGTTCTTTAGTAATTCTAATTAACATAAAATGCTCCTTGCCTGGATTCCGTATTGCCCCAAATGCCTCTCATGCCTTTCTTTAACGTTTTCTCGTCATATTAAACCGCAAATGATATCGTTCAACCATACCATTTACATGACCATTCCTACTTATTTCACCTGTTCAGGTCACCCCACCGTGATTCTCAATGCCTTTAAAGGTTAATTCATATTTAGGTTTTCAACAAGGCAAATATTCTTCCAATCTGTTTTTATATCTTGAAATACTTTCACCAAAGTTGAAAATGGCGGGGGCGCGTGACGTTGGTACGCCAGCAAAAGAGTGAGTTGAGAGGAAATGTACGTAACTTTCTGTCCCCAACTATTTTCGCCAGCGCTTACTCTTTGATGACTTAGTGTTTCCCCATTCTGCTTTTGTCGTCAATAGTGTCCGGGACAAACAAATGCACGAGTCTGCCCGTTCGGCAGTCTAGCTCTCTTATTTCTTGTCTTATGTCTGCTCTGCCGATGTGATTGGGGAGCTGAATTATATCCTCTGTGTAAGATGCAAAACCACACGCTGGTATCTGTGCAATCTTGCTCTGGACTGAGCTCAAAAGTTGAGCTTAATTTTGCACTATCATATTTGCATTGGCACCCCAGTTTTACCGTATAACTTATTATATTACAGGCTACCTTATTGGGAATACCAACATTTTCCGTGTACCGCTACACCGTTGGTGATCCAATCAATCCCATCGATATGCCCGTGAACTGAAAACTCAGTGGGATCTCATTTTAACAAACTTTACGTTTTACCATTTTATTGAATACTCTGTAAAATCACTCGCCTAGAGTGAATAATTTCCCAGTGCTTACGAATTAATATGGAGCAATATACTTGGAAAAAATGAACATCAAATTACGCACAATATGCTGGCATCGCGAGGATAGCTTGTATCATGTTCCATGTAGCAAACAGTACGTTTGGAGGTGCTGAACCAGGAAACAATGACAAGTTACTCTACATGAATAAAAATAGCAGGTTAATGCATATTTTTTCTTATTTTATTTACATGGCATGAGGTTTCGCTAGCATAGGTTGCCTCATGGCTTCTTTAATTATGATTGTTTTCAAAAAACTGAACTGATAGTCAAATTAATCAGTAGATCTCATTGTGGCTCACGTCCAATCTGGAGTTCTGCCAGTTTTGCAGTCACCTTTACCCATATGCGTTTATTTAGCACGAGTTACTAACTATGTCATAGATGTTTTTCATTGTAAATCAATTTTTCTCGAGAACTTTTAATTTGACCCTTCTTGGATCGGAGCGGAAGGACTGCTAACGAAGAACGACGATAATCTTAACTAATCGATCATTAAGAAGGAACATAAGATAAGGAGTTCCTCCTCGACCTGGGAGGAGGAGCCACTCCTTATGTTACGCTCGTGGATTAGATATCAATGTGAGTAGTGTCGATTAAGTTTTGTTTAAAAAAATACTACGTGGTAAATATGTTTAATTTAAATATGTGAAATATGAGGCAGAGCTATTACTGAAAACTTATGTGATAAAATAAAGAGTGTCCCAAAAATAAGTAGAGCATATCTATGGAAAACATTTATTGCAGATCAAAGTATAAATTGCTAAAAGTTTTTAAAGGAGCACCCTTATGTCTCGGCATATCAATACCAGTGCCTCCGCAAGTTGTGGTATGCTTCCTCTAAGGCATCAACAGGACCCTCATTCGGGCACCTCGTTATGGACTCGTTGGCATAATCCCCTGGTCCAAAATGGTACTCAGAAGGGGTTGTACTTGGGGAGTGCTCAAAGACCTATGCCTTGTCACCAATGTGTCAATCTATTCTTGAAAATCTAGTCTCTTCAACCGTGGTCCAAGAAGTACAAGGCAAGATTGTTGCACTAGCAGTCTTCCAATGGTACCTTTGGGGCCACCTTGGCACATCTTTCTCATAGCTAAACCTCTTCTTTAAGAAGTTAATGCACTGTAGTTTTCTGAATATTGCACTTTTCTACTAACATCCTGACCCTTTGGGGTCATTTGGAATTGGGCATGAATCTCACTTTTTGCACATTTTCATCGTACTGTGTTGTTGATGGATGTCCAGGAAATTCCTCCTCGTCAACCTCCTCTCTACCCTCCCAGAACATCCTGTGCAAGCAGAAAACATCAATTACGGCATTTCTCGGCCTTCATTAGCATCCTTAAACATGTTCATGCTTTATGAACCCTATTTTCTAAGCTTAAAGCTCAATTTAATCGCATATCATTGCTCCATGTAAAGTGGCATCGAGAATTCGTAACGCGACCGTCGAACAGGGGTCCAGTGTAGCAGCAATCCGCACACTGGTCATTCCCAGAGTCAGCTGACGTGGGTCGCTTGGCTTTCCCAAGTTCCCCCTCCACCTTTCCCACCACAAATCACCTTGCTTCAGCCATCAACGTCGACGGATAAAAATCATTCTAAATTCTTTTTGAGACAAACCATGTCTTTAAGGTCAATGAAAATAACTGAAATCGGGTAATTTTAACTTTTTAAAGTCATTAATGTATTAATATGGCTAATTTTGAAAATTATACAGGTATTATGATAATGTATATTAATAATTGTCATAAAAAGTTACCTTTATCAAGATAGCTTTTATATACTTTAATTTGATTAACGGAAATGAATTATCGTTATAAAATATATTATTATTATTATTAGGTAATCTACCGGTTAAGGTAGGTTTTTGGATGGACACAACTACCAAACAAATATTTTATTACTCCTAACAAAACGCAAAATCCATCATCCTATTCTACATCAGGTCCCTCTTCATCTCTGAGTACTTTATTCCTCCCTACATCCCGTCCAACATCCCTATCCTGTTCCTTCCCTTTCCTCATTTTCCCAACATTCTACCCTCTATCACAGTCTTCAACATCCCACTGCCGGCCAGTACCCCCTTCAACCACTTTTCCTGCCTCCATATGATTTCTACCAACAAACCCCTCTCTTCGCCCACCATACCAAGTACTTATAAAATATATATTTTGACGCAATAAAAGTTGCGTTTGGCTTGAAAAATGTGGATTTAAACAGTTATTTTTACGTCAGGTGCATCTTTCACGCACATTTTAAATTTAATTTTTTTATACTTTCCGCGAAAGTATAGCTTTATATAAGTAAGCATATTTTTATTTTGTTATTATTTTCTGTCGGTCAGATGCAGTACAGGACATGAATTATTTCATTTGCATCGTGCGTCAAATCAGTCACAGTGAATAACCGTTTACTGATAACTTAATGATGAATTTGCAGTACTTTTGCTCAGTGCTCGTGGTAGCTATTTGTCAGATTCTTCCTTTAAATGTGTCATTTGTCATAAGATATCTTATAATTGTCATGCTGATTCCCCTGGCTTCGGATTAAGAGTTAAACTGATCCCGGAATGCTAAAATATCACTCTGTCATCCCTCGCGTGATTCCCCGCCCCGCCCCACACCGAATCTTACACTTCCCCCGGCCGTCACTGCAGCCGCTCCTCCCGTGGCCTCGCCATTTCATTGCCGCCCAATCTTCCTCAAAGATCCGTCCGTCCGTCACTTATGTGCCGTGTCCCGCTAATTTTTCGGTCGTTTTACCTTCCCGCCGTCAATCGCCTCCCGCTCAATCTGCATCGTACGTTCGGGCATCTTCTCTGCTCATGTCCATAAGACAAGAACAAGGGTAAGCAAAAATATTCCGGTGAAAATATATCCGTACACATTCTCAGTAAAGAAATTTTCAATGTAATATAATTCGGAAATCGATTTTTTAACTTTTGTTTGTAAATTTGCGACCGTATAATTTTAAAAATGAAATATGCTGTTGCATAAAAATGTTATTCAGTGAAAAATACTATTAATTTTTCCAAATTATTCAAATCCCTAAAGGTTACCTGCTAGTACTTTTCCTTTTTGCCTTATGTCTTTTTCAAATTTTCGTAATTAAACTAGTCTTAAGATATTTTGCTACTCTTTCATTCAAATATCTACGTTTACTTCATTTTCGTAATATTCTGGGATTACAACATTTTAATCTCCCAATTTGGCTACATTATCACCACTGTGGAGGTCTTTGGGGCTAACTCGCACAAACATTGAGTTTTTAGTCAATGGACAGTGGCAGTTGACATATTAATAGAAATTTTGATGCTTTTGAAATTTTGATGATTGAGATTTTGCATTGCTATGATATAGAAGTAAGACCTAAATTAAATTATGGATTAAAGTGTCCATTTTGTCAGTCTCAATAAGTGGAAACGTGGAGGTAATGGAACTTGATGAAGATACAGCCCTACGATGGAGAGGCTGTCAAAGATTGCACTCAAAGCGATGGCTCGCAGATCGAGGACAAGCTTCAGCATTGGCCCAAAACAGGCTTCGACCCACGAGACCGCTTTTAGCGCCATCTTTGATGGATTTACCCGTAGCTGTGTTGCACGCTGTAGGAAACCAGGCCATTCCAAAGACAATATATTGAGGTAGAGTCAGTTTTTGCCTTTTATCAATTGTATTCAATTAATTATTTGTAAATAGAATAAATAAGTGGCAAGAAAATGTGACATTTATAAAATATTGGACCGTATTTTTAGTTTCGTGAAAACGGGCTCATAATGCGTCTGGGTCAGCTCTAGTACTCGTTTTAGTTTCATGGTGCAGCACCAGGAGGCCGGCTGGTCCAAGGATTAACATTGTATCTGATAACTATGCTTAGTATAATTATTATTAATCAATTTTCCAGAGAACGAAATCTCTCAATTTGGGATGAAAGAAGATTGCAAAATAAACCCTGGTTATTGAAATGAATGGTTTGGAAGTTGTTTATATTCGTTTGGTATCTTCAAGGCAAGGAAAGACATTCTGACGTATTTGATTGATAATAACAATCCCTAATGGAAAAGGAGACAATTGGTAAAAGGCGGAATATTAGATTATCAAATATTAATTGGCTGTCGAGTTCCTTCATAATCCTTTAAGACTTCAATTAATGTGGACACTGATGAGGGGGCCTGCAACAAATGAAACAGTCACAACGGTGTTCAGACCCAGTGACCTGCGAAAGCGAAGTTCGACCTATAGTTATGAAATGAAATGGAGTAATGAGAAATTATTTTCTTTTATATTTATCGTTATCAGTATTAAAATTTCAACCTTAAGATTGGTTTACTGTAGCCCTTCAGTCTTCTATATTTAGTGAGAATTTTCTCACCCCCTAATAGCTTTTCTGTTTTTGACTTGTCTCTTGGTCTTCATCTCGGTATCTTCCGTTCAATTTCCCTCTTTATCCTGTTTCTAACTAAATCACGCTCCGTCAAGCTGTGCGCAATTCACCGAGTACTTCTTTAGAGGCCTCCTTATAGTCCTTTCCTATTTGCTCTTCTATTCTATTCGCCCTTCTTTTCCTCACTGAATTAATTCTATCAGACATGCTCCCCTGGAGTTTCGTTGTCCCAATCCGACTGTCCTACACTGTTTCCCACTCAGCCATATCCGGCCACACCGCTCCAGTCCCCCATCACAAAAAGTTCTCCTTCCCTTTTACTGCACCTCGAACCACTTTTATATTATGCCATCTCAATGGAGAGAAAGCGATTATTGTTTACTGATTTTCATTGTTTTGGATAGCCGCACCCAATCCGAGACGATTATGAAAGGAAGTTGATCAATGAGAATAAACAACACATCGAAAAGTTACTAACTATCAATGAACTACTCATGTGAAATGGTAAATTCTGTAATAAATTTTCTTAACTGAAAGCCACGAAGTACCAATTTCCAATTTGAATACGACCAACAAAGGAACGTTATTTGGGATCGAGATGGTGTGGTTGCTAACGTATTGGCTTCCCACCCAGAAGGTCCGAGTTCGAATCCTGGAGACGGCGGATTTTTTCAGTGGTATCAAGATCCCTACTTGTGGTTGAGAGAACTTTGAGTGAGTAAGCCGTCCGTCGGATGGGACGTTAAATTTTTAACCCCTTGGCCGCTTTCGATAACAATAGGCTAATGTTTCTCTCCATCTATCCCCGTTTCCTACCCATCCCTAATGGAGCAAATGACTTTGGCTGTCGGTCGTCTCCCCTAAAATTACAGTTACTACTGGGAGTGTTCCTGCAATTCTTTGCCTCGATACAAACCAAAAGCCCTCGGTAAAAATATAGCATGTGTCTGAGATAGGTTTTATCCACCGTCTTGCATGGGAATGCGAATAAATTTAATTTCCAATTCTTTGTGTTTTATACTTAATAATCTATTATCATATGCCAATGTAAAAAGCAAGGAAAAAAGAAGCCAAAATAAATGAAGGGGTTCGACAAGGATGCAACCTCTCGCCAGCAATATTCAACGTATACTTGGAAGAGGCAATAAAGGAAGCACAAGAGTTTGGCACCAAAGGAGTCAAGGTGAATGGCGAAGAAATTGACATGCTGCGGTTAGCAGACGACATCGCAATGGCGGCAGAGACGCGAGAGGATCTGCAAGCAAACCTGAATACTATGGGCCAAGTATTTTTGGAGTGTAATATGAGCATCAACAGGGAAAAAAGGAAAGTCCTTGTGTGTGGAAGAGAGAAGCTGAATGCAGCTACCACAATTCGAGGAGTGAAACAAGAGCAAGTGGAATCCTTCATCTACTTGGGCAGCAGTATAACTTGGGATGTAAGAAGCTCGACCGAAATCAAGCGAAGATAATCCCAAGAAAAAAAGGCGTTCATTGAGAAGAGGCAAGTACTATTCTTGAAGAACATAAGATTGCAAGCAAGGAAGCAGTTCATCAAAACTTTTTCATGGCTTTCTACGGATCGGAGACATGGAATATTGGATCAGTGGACCAACGAAGAATAGAAGCATTCAAAACTTAGTGGAGAAGGATGCTGGAGATTAAAAAATGGACAGGCAAATTGAGGAACGACGAAGTGTATAGAAAGGCAGAAGATGAAAGAACCATATGGAGAGCACTACGGAAAAGAAGAAATAGATGGATTGGTCACACAATGAGGCACAATGGATTGATTAGGAATATAATAGAAGGAAAAATTGAAGGAAAGATCCCGCGAGGAAGACCAAGAGGCGAGTACATTGGGCAAATTAAGAAGGACGTAAAACAGGGAACTAATCAGAAGGTGAGGGAATTAACACTAAATAGGGAAGAATGGAGGGCTGCAGCAAACCAATCTTAGGATTGAAATAGTGATGATGATAATCCTATTAAAATATTGTTGTTAACATTTATTGCAAAGTATTCTGGATATCTGTGTGCCAATTGGACCTAATAAAAAGGTGAATCTTTTAATCTTACATCAGTAACTGCGGCCGCGTGGTTATTGAATTTAAATGAGAGAGGCATGGAACTGGCCGCGTATATACGTAAACGTCCGTACAAAAATACGCACGTGAAATTCTCACGCATAAAAGTTTAGTTCAGGTTCAGAAATGCCATCGCCTAGAAGATACTATTTATAAAAAACATGGGCAATTCTTCTGATTTATTAATGTGGCATTAGTTGTGTGAGCCTCCGGAGATTGAGAAACTGCTAAAGGACTCGAGCAAGCAGCTTTACTTTTTCTCGTGAATCCATTTTCTTATCTTTCGTCCTCACCTCTTCCCTTGGTCCGACATGACTGCCGGCCGGCCAGGTTGCCTTCACTTGTTCCACGCACTGCTTATCCACCGTCCCTGAGTCTCCGTAACTCTCCCGTTTCGCTCACCGCTCGTTTCACCCTCACCTCGATCCTAGGCACTCTCCCCTTCCTTTGCCGCCGCCGCCGCCAAGAAATGGACCGTGAGAGGTCTCGAGAGAAGTGGATAAAAACGGCCCAACGAAAAGTGGGAACGAAAGAGAGAGATGGGGGAGGAGAGGAATGAGGTGACCCTGTTCCGAGAGGCTGGGGAATATTGAGTGAGCCGGTGTAATGGAAAGGAGAACGGGAGGAAACGGGAATATTAATGCCTTCCATCAACAAGGCGCATTATAACGAATGGCCCTCCCCCCCACCCCTCTCCGCACCCCCCCCCCCCGCACAGTTTCGCGATAACGCTCCTCTTTCACCCTCCTCTCCCTCGAGCTAGTTTCTCCTTTTTGCTTGCTCCTCTCCCTTTCTCTTCTGTATTGCTTTCTGGCGAATTCATACCATCCATGTAACTTGCATAGAATCAGGCAAGACCAAAAACCAAAAACATTTGCAATTAATGGTTTCATCCTTTAATTGAGAACTCCTGCCCATTCTTAGTTGATTGGACTATAGAAATAAATATATTTAGAGAAATTTAATGCACTTTTGAGCTAAAAAGAGATGGTTTTTGCGTTACCAAATCATATCTCTCAGGACGTTTTAGTGCATATTTTACCATTAAATTGATTGAATTCTGGAAATATTTCTGAAAGAATTTGGTCAATAAAAGTGCTGCAAACCCCTCACCATTAATATGTTTGCCTATATTTTTAATTCAATTCACGTTTTTAAATGACATACATTTTTTTCGTTTAAGCTTAATGTTGCTGCAAACCTTTCTGTACAAGAAATGTTTTAAAAATAATATGTGAATTAAATATTTCCTTGTCTGTATCACCTACTTTTACGAGCACTTCCATTTCTGTTATTAATTTAAGGTTAAATTTCAGTCTATTTGTTTGGGAAATATGTGAAGTTATAACGTATTCATGGTACATGTACATATATATATTGTACTTCTTATAGCGGTAATCATGAATAGTAAAAAAATATGAGAAACAATTTCAAAAATAATTTTTATATTCCACAAAATTACATAAAAATAATAATCCAAACAGAGACTTGCGTCCATGCATGGATCTGATTTTGTACGAAGTAATTACCCTTTCTCCTTATTAGTAATGCTTTTACAGTAATACTAAATAGCAATAGGAATGCATGAGCTTCGGATTTTAATTGGAAAATGAGAATTGTCTTCACTTAAAATAATTCTTATGAATGATAGTAATTTTTAAAAACAGCCGTCTGAACTTAAACCTAAATGGCGGAGTTCTTTTGGAATTTTGCGGCTCTTCACGTAATTTGTAAGTGCTAATCAAATAAATAATTAACATCAAAAACAAATCTTCATAACATAAGTCATAAACAAGCTGAAAAAATAATTAGGTATTTTCAAACTTTCTTCACTCGATAGATAACTTTATTTCACATTATATTGACGGTTTTTTTGGCCCAGTATCACTAATTATGTGCGATTGTGAAAAAATAATATAATGACTCAATGTGGAGAGAATTCAAGAAGGGTATTAGGTGATAATTCTTCCATTCCCCTAGTATTCGTTGGTTTAAATATTTAATTTTCCTAGAAGCCACAGTTTCTGCATTCTTCCAAATTAAATATTGAATTCGGTTTTACCTATTAATACTCCTTTGGAGAAACCATAATTACTTTATTCAAGCGACAACTGTGATATTAATCACCTGGTTTACCTTTGTTTTGGAAATTCGATTTTGAAGAAGTTAATTGTGAAGGCGCGCTTCCAACTCCCAAGAGAGCGGTAGCTCTGCCGTCAAGAGTGAGTTTCCAGGCGAGTCGTGGAAGGGGAGAGAAATAATTCAAATCCCCCCTTTGAACCAGGAAAAGAGTATTCGCGTTTACCATTGGAAGCAGGAAACCATTCGATGGGTGCAGATCCCTTTACTGGAAATAGACGCCCGGCTATTTTCACCCTTTTTAAGCCGAAGCCGGAAGTCTAAAGACGGAAGTGTGCGGGGCATATCAATTCACGGAAATTTAGAGGAAATCGCCCTCCTCGACCTCCTTCTAACCTCCCTTTTTTCCATATAGCCCTCCTCCAAAGGGTTCCCCAGCAGTTCTTGCTTTTTAGGCTTGAGCGAGCATTTCACGAGCTCAACCTGCAAAGTTTTCCGAATAAATTGCCCGGGGAAACGGTCGAATTTGCAAACGGGTTTCATAATCCCTATCCCCAGCGATCTCTTGCACCCAGAGCCGAGGAAATACGTCATGTGCAAGTGCAAATAGCGGCGCTTACCGCTACACGGTTGAGGGGGTATGGGGGTACAGGGGGGGGGGATAGTCCGTTGGATGGCATGGCGCCGAGCCTGCCCTGAGGGACCTTCGCCGTAGACATTGGATCATCGTCGTAACTCTTTTCCATTCCTCCCCCTCTTCCAGCGTCACCCCTTACAAACCCGTCCCCGAACGCCTTCCCCGAAATGTTAAAGGGCTCGTTTCGAATCCCAGGAAATATTCGCGACGTTTCGCAGCACAGGGGTCACGGGGGGTGGATGGGGGGATCGCAATCCAGACGGAATGCATAAGCGGCCGTATATCGGCTTGAGGGATGACTCGCAATAAGGGTGGCGTCGTGATTTATATGTCGGTGATTCTCAGCCCTCCACGGTGCGACGAACGATTCTCCTCGCGGCTTCCCAAGAGTGGATATTCGCACTCACCTCGTCCCCTTTCCTCCCCGCCGATGTCTTTTACGGTCCCCACCTCTCTTCCTTGGGCAGGGTAAAGGGCTCCGCCGCCTTCCCCCGTGCCTCGCAGGACCCCGTGAATCGTGCCTCGCCGCTCCCTCGCGGCGGTTCCCGGCCTCTCCCCTCGCGCGATCGATGTAGCCCTGACGATGATGAAAGCCACGGCTCCACAGAAAATCTCTCGAAACGTTCCCTCTCGTGCTCCTAACCTCGTTTCTCCATCATCCTCATGCTTTGATTCGCTCAGCGTCCGTTTTAATTTCCCGGAGTTCCAATGTTCAAAGTTTAAGTGCTATAAAGATTTTGCGAAGGGATCGTTCCTCCTCAAAAACATCTAATCGAATATCTTATTTGTCAAGTTTGTCTCTCCAGTAATCACATTATTCCAACTTTTTTGTCGTGTTAACATTTGTGTGTCTTACTTACCATCTGGATGGATACGAGGGGGGACCCAGAAATAACAGGAATGTTGTTATACATTCTTTAGTTCTCAATATACTATATTTACATTAAATTGTGTCCACCTTCAAAGTATTCCCCATTGACCACACTGCACTTCTCCAAACGATGCTTCCATTGTTCGAAACATTTCTGAAATTCATTTATCGGGATGTCCTTTAGGCCTTCTAGCGATTTTTGTTTTACCTTTTCTACTGTGTCATAACGCTTTCCTTTCATGTCCCTTTTGGGTCTGGGGAACAAAAAGAAGTCACAGGGAGTTAAATCTGTTGAGTAGGGGGGATGGAAAATCGATGTCATGCCGTGTTTTGTCAAAAATAGCATCACGGAGAGGGCGTAATGAGCCGGCAAGTGAGATGGCGAGAGACAAATTTGTCTGCAACCCTTTTCATATGCAAATCTTCAGATAGAATCCTCTGAATTGAACTCCATGACACTTCAGACATCTCACAGAGTTGATCAATGGTTCTGCGACGGTCTTCACGAGTGAGGGCATTGATTTTGTCGACCTTTTCGTGAGTTCTTGTTGTTGAAGGGCGTCCTGAACGGGGTTGGTCTTCAATTTACATTTCACCGTTTTTAAAACGTGTAAACCACTCGAATACTCTGGTTTCGCTTAGGGCAGCTTCTCCATATGCAGTCTTGAGCATGATAATAGTTTCTGCGGCTGATTTCCCCAACAGGAAACAAAATTCCACCGCAGCGCGTTGGTCTTGATAATCCGCCATCACGTTTTTCGCCGAAATGAAAAAAGTTGTTTCACTGAAACAGCTCTCACGGACTCACCGATCGAGTCACAGCGACGGCGCTGCGCATCCTGACGCAGGTGGCATGAGCCTGACGTACGACCGGCCGAACAAAGGCTTCCCCCACTCTCGCTCCCCACCGCAGCCCAATGCCCGTTACTTTTGGGTACCCCCTCGTATTTCGAACGACCTTTTCCCATTAACATTCACCCACACTCTTTTTTTCTACTTATGTTATAAAATGGAAATGTTTCTGAATTGTTGCTGAACTGAATTGCATGGATATTGAAGAAATTGGGGTATTCTCCCGGTGAAAATAGAACTAGTTAGACTGACTTTTAGAAAGGATTACTCCTCACTCAACGGAAGAGAAATGATTCACTCAATGTGAAAATTAAATTTCTCTAAAAAATTTTTTCCTACTCAAAAAATTAATGCTCAAAACAAAACTGTCGTTTAAACACCGGGAATTAAATTTTTATTATAATACTGCGAGCAGATCACCATTTTTTTCATTTATTTAAAAAATGGCTCGTAAAGCAAAGCATCAACTTCGTATCATTGGGAATCGCGATGTGCATTAAAAAGTTAGTGAGATCGGAATGGGATATTAGAAGCAATGTAAGCAAAACAAAGCTTAGAAGTTTTCGAGTAAAATGAAAGCAAAGTTAAACGTTGAAGTAAGACGGCAAAAACTAGATGAGATGGAAGAGTTTAATTTCTTTGGCGCATTTCTTGGACCAGTATAGTTAAAGTAGTAGGGATATCAGGAGAATGTTTGCGTCAGGCGCAAACGTTTTCACAAAGAAGAGGAAATTGATGATTGGGACATTGAAAAAGGAGGTTAAGAAAAGAGTAGTGAAGACTTTCATTTGGAGCCCACTTTTGTGCAGCTCCGATCATTGAAGAAAGATGATTGGCTGTATTTGAGATGTGGGCATGAGGAAATGTGGAAAAGTTAAAATTGACCGATAGGAAATCAAACGAATAACTACAAGGCATGGCGTGGGAAGAGTGAGTTTTTTTGGCAGAAATCCAGAGAAGTAGAAAAAATGGATGAAGACTCTTTTTATGATGGACCGGCGATTGAATGCTGAAGAATATAATGGAGGGGAGAATGTTAGGCTTGGAATATAGGCAAAATTGAAGAACTGTTGATTTTAATGTGGGGTGTCAGAGATTGTCTTGTTGGGTGAGGTTAAAAAATACAGCAGTATTGCCTGTGTCCACCCAAAACCTACCTTTTCGGGTAGGTTCCAGGTATGCATATTTTTACGAAACGTGAGTAGCTATTTAGGCTGTAAGACTGTCGTAGTCGATTCACTCAAAATAATAGCGCTTTAGCGGTTCATCAGTGATAATTAGCATAAGTTTACCTGCGATATGAAATTACAGTAGGAAAAGTTCATTAATGTGAACTGACGCCAACCAAGGGGTGTTGAAATGTCCCCTTTTGATATTAACCTCACCTTCATGGGGTGTTTATAATATTGAACATTATTAAAGAGCTACATTAGCACACATCTAAGGAATCCTTTGATTTACATGTAAAAAATAATAACATGTTTTGATAAAATATTTTTTATCGTGCATTATATATGCTTTGGAAGGTGTTGTAAGAATTCATTATGAAAGTGGTTATGAGATGCAGACAAAGGGGGAAAAGCCTAAGAATCTTTTTGGGTAGTTTCTATGCACTAATCCTCGTAATGTCAGCGGAAGTAATTCAGCTTCAGGCCAACATTAAGCCAGCGTGCAGTTTTGGTGATGAAAGGCATCGCGTGGAAGGCTTTGTGAATGCTGTAGATGGTAGGCGAAATAATGCCCTCGGACTTTTGGCTTTAATCACAGGAACGCTGTTTTGAGTCAATGCAGCCTATGAATGTCACCTGGCGAATCCAACCCTTTAGCGTATAGTTCCTCTGTTTCATTACATCGGAGGATTTTGGCAGTCGAGCTGCGTCATCCAATCGCCTCCATGTGTCGGATTTCAGAGTGGATGTCGCGATTCAAAATTTCCACAAAAATGTCAAGTCCTTTGCTATATTTGAAGGATTAAATGTTAGATTTCCTCAAATAGAGATTCAGGAATAGAGTGATTTTTCAAATACGGTTATTTGATTTTAAAATATCGTAATTTACTTCAATCATTAGTTTTGTTCAGCGTCGTTCTGTTCCCGCATTGTAGGCCAATTACATTTTTCGTGTGATTATTGTTGCATACGATAAATTTGATTTAAGATTGAAAACGATTTTGATTTCGAAAAACGCTTAAAATTAAATATATTATGCTAAGTTCTTAGGTAAGATTTAATGGTGAAACTACAAGGTCTGTTAAAAAGTGATTGGACTGTTTGAATAACTTTATTGATTTTTTTAGTTACCCTTTAATCATGCTTATTTCCTTCAAAACATAGCCTTTGTCTGCCAATGTAACGCTCCCAACGTTATTCCATGTTTTAAATGCCGCCTGGAACACTTCTTTCGGGATAGCCTTTGAGTTTGCGGTACACATTTGTTGAATATCTTCAATAGTTTAAAATCGGCATCCTTGCAAGTTGGAATTACCCTTAGAAAACATGGGAAAGTTAGAGCTAGAACTGGTGAGTGGAGTGGCTGGGAGATCAGCGATGTTTAGTTTTGGGCCATAAAATCGGTAACAGTCAATTTTGTGTGAGAAAATTATCCAGATAAAAGCAGCAAGACTTATTTTTCCACATTGGTGGTCTCTTCCGCAACAAACTTGGCGTGTCTTTACCTTTAAATAGTGCTGCCCATTTACATTTTTTATTCTAGAAATATGTTCACATTTAATAATCCCTTCGCAATCGGAGAAAACGTTCAACATCACCTTCACGTTCGATCACGGCATCCGAGATTTGATGACCCTTTCCACTGTGTAGACGGCGCTTTGGTTCTATATCATTACCATAAACCCAGGTTTCGTCACCTATGATCATTGCTTTTAAGCAGATTTGCTCGTCTTTTGAAAGGTTGCGAACTTTCTGACTGATATCAAGACGTTTTTGCCTCTCTTCTTCCGTTGACACTCGTAGCACAAATTTGAACGCGACGCCTTGAATGCCCAAAATTTCTATCAAAATAGTGAAACCTAATTCAACACTAACTGCAACCTAACTGGAAATCTCTCTAATCTATCCTTTGGTACGTACTAAATTATTCACACTGTTGACGTGGACGTCATTTGTTGATGTCGATTCTCCATCGAGGTAGAGGTTTGTCCAGGCTGGAAGCGGTCGTACCAACAAACCACTGTACCCTACTCATTGTTTCACTACCGTAATGCCTCTTTAATCATAGTATAAGTTTCCGTTGCACTTTTCCCCAGGTTAAAACAAAATTCAATGCACGCTCGCTTACTTCCTTAGCACCTTCATTCTCATCGAAAGAAAAATTTGCGGGGAAAGCGTGTACTAGGTTACACAGGCACCGCTGTTGTGCAGAGACAAGTCGAGACAGGACCACAACCAAAGCGGTGCTTTACTTTTGACAGACGGTGCTATAAGGTGACACCTTACTGATTGTCATCCGTAGTAGAGATACCAGTCTCAACTTTTTTTAGTACGGACATTGTACGAGGGTCATCCGGAAAGTAGTACCCGTTCGTGCCGCATGAAGTGCTGACGACGCGAGTAGCCGCTGGACGAGGTCAGATAGCTTCAGTGGCTTGTCTGCCTTCTCTGAGCCAAGTTGCGTGACGCTAGCATTGCCTGTGTTGTTTCTGTGATTGTTTACAATGTTTAAAAAAATTGAGAACGCCGCCAGTTGTGAAGTGAGGGCAGTGATTAAATTCCTCAATGCAAGAAACGTTCGCCCATGTGATATTCATCGCCAATTAAAGGAGGTGTATGGAGACAATGTAATGGACGAGTCGTCTGTTCGGCGGTGGTGTCGCAACTTCAACATGGGGAGGGGGAACACACACGACGATGAGCGTTCGGGGAGACCGTCTGTCATTACAGACCAACTGGTGAGCTCAGTTGACGAATTCGTGAGGAACGATCGGCGCGTCACAATTGATGACATCTGTGAGCATTTTCCCAATGTTTCTCGAACAATTGTTCATGAAATTGTTAAACACCATCTGCATTATGCAAAAATTTGTGCAAGATGGGTCCCTCGCGTATCTCAATGAGCTGGCGGCGAAGGACTATGCAGCAGGAATACAGAAACTTGTCACACGTTATGACAAATGCCTTAATTTGCTTGGAGATTATGTTGAGAAGTAGTTTAAAGTATCCTCTTTCAAATAAAATTTTTTATGTTTGTTAATATTTACTTTTGTGTCGTTATTTCACGAACGGGTACTACTTTCCGGATGACCCTCGTATTTCAGTAATTCTTCTATCATTGAGCTACTTAAGGTTATCAGGAATTGAAATTAATACACTATATAGAATATCAATGGAACTGATTGCTAATAGAATTATTTACATTGAAATACCTGAAAAGCGTGTTGACATTTTCAAATACTATATGGAATTTCTTTACGCCGTAAAATGAAGACCTCGTATTTTAAATCGGTTTAATACAGACATAGGGATATGCTTTTCTTCTCCTGTGATATCAATTGTTTTTAAAATTCATATGATTCACAATTTTTTTCTATTTCTGCAGCTAGAATTTGAATTAACTGTCTAATTAAAAAAAAAGAAATGAACTAATTTATGGCCTTTCTTTTAAGGAGTATAAAGAATGATTAAGGTTTGCTAATGGCCGACTAAAGAATACCCCAAAATTGAAAGAGCATCTTTCCTCTTTGGGAACTGTGCTCGTAGTTGTGTGGGTTTTGTCAACATTTTTAAAAATCTCTCACCAAATAAATTTAGCTTTCGCTCAGTTCCTTCTTTCTCGGCTTGCCAATCGCAAACAGTGCGAGCCAAAAATCTTCCAAGGTATCGCAGCTGGCATCGAAAAAACAGTGGATCGAATTTATCCATTAATTGCTCGTACTGGTATATCTTCCCATGTTTTGTTCAAATCTTACTTCACATCCCATATTGGCAGGGGATCTCGTTCAAGCAGAAACAAAGGGTCTAAACAAAAAAATGATCGCATTGTACAGGACAATCTGTGGATCCGCTTTAAAGAAACTCGGGCCAATAAAACGGGTGCTGGAGAAATGTAATGAGAGAGTAGAAGAGATGTGTTATTTCGCTCTAGTTAGACTTCATTGGGTATATGCATTAAGTATTTGGCCTCCTTGGGAGAATGTTTTGCAAGAAGAGCTATATAAGGTCTAGAGAAAATCCACCAGAATCGTCAAAAATTGATACAATAAGTAGTTGAATGTGGCAGGCCTTTTAGTAGAATTGTAAGCCGGGAGCCACTTGTGATGCGAAGAGAACAAGCGAGACTTTGACTTTTTGCAATGTTCAGAACAAACGAGTTCAAAAAGGAAACTAATGGCATTATCATGTCTTCAAACTATTTAGGTAGATCAGACCACAAGGATAAGATAAGGGAGATAGAATCCAGTGCGGATGGATACAGGTACTCGTTCTTTCCTGGGAGAATCAGCCATCATAATCGTAAGAAACTAAAGGCACCATAGAAATAGTGACGACATGCCATTTACAAGTCAGGACAAGATTAAATGTTCCGCAGACATGAGGTATATTCTTCATTGCATGGGCATATTGATAGTATAGCCATTGGCATTCGTTAAATTTATAAAGGTTTTTTCATGAATATATACGAATTTGTGGGCGTAGATTTGCATGAATTTGCATGGTTTTGCGTGTGGTTTTATTCTCTTTTGCGCGTGGTAATTTAACACAGCCTGTCACTCGCCCTTTCGGCGGATTAAGGAGTATTGTTTACATGTTGGTTGATAGCACTCATGCATGTTTTGGATATGCTTTCTTTTTCAATCAGTGGGCTATAATATTTCCATCATGCAATAATATTTTAACCTGACATGGATTTTGCTTCTACGCGAAATATAGGGGAAAACTCAAGAGCCATTTTAAATTAATTTTATTTTTTTTTTAATATCACATCTTAGCTGCATACCATCGCCAAACGTTTTGGCCTGATTGGCACAATATATGAGAATTTAAAGATTTCTCGTCTATAAAAACCGAAAAAAAATATCAGGAGAGTTGAAGTTTACTATGTCTCTTAATTTATTTCCTTTTGCATAATGTGAATATTAAGAGGTGATTTACAACTGCTACGATACAATTTCAAAGTTTAAAATCCTCTGCAACCTTTAAATATCTCGTAGTAAGTCAAATGATTTGTTAAATATATTTTGATTTGAATTTCGTAATTACTGCATATACTATATTTGGAAACATTTATCATATTAGTGAAACTCCAGTGACAAAAAACAAGAAAAGGAATGAAGTCAAAAGAGATAAATAAAAAAGTATGATACCATGTTCGTGCATTCCATAGCAGCAATATTATAGTATTTTTAAGAGTAAATAATTACCGAAAATAATTGTTATTGAATGTTTCATTTCGTCAACAAAGATATAATTATATTGAATATGGTGATATAATTTATTCATGTCTAACTTTAAAGGTTTTACTTTTCTGCTATTTCTCATGGTAAGATTAATGAATGTAGTAAAACCATAGCATTATCTCAGGCAAATTAAAAGAGCCTATGTGACTTGAATTTAAGAGTGTCGGGATTCAAAAGAATTATAGCATTTCTCCCATGCATAGTACTACGGAGTAAAATTGCGCTCCAATGCATTGTAATTGGATCATAAATCGAATCGAGTGGCGAACCATTTAAAATCATGGCACAAGACAAAGGAGATGGATTTCTGCAATTAATAATTATCTTTAAAACCTAAGAATTACAATTACTACTATCATACAGTTTTTACAAACTTGAATGATTAGTAGAAGTTATGAGACTTACTATAGGTCGAATAATTTATTATATTTTTTAATGAGCCATGTCTTAATTTGTACAAATAAATGTGCCTGATATATGGGATATTTTCCGAAGATGATTGTCATAAATGTGCTGTCGAATATTTCATCACCTGAGGTAGAATATTAGGTGAAATTTGAAGGATTTTTGGTTTAGCTAGATAGATAGAGGTCTTTATTTGGGCGAAATTGAGGCCTAATGGTCCCTTCTGCCATTTTAACCCATCTTCGAATATGTATTATATCAGGCATTAAACTCATAGCACATTCATACTTACACATAAATACATATAGACAGACATAAATTCATTTGGCACAGAGTTGCACATCGAAAAGAAAAAAGTGTGTGTGTATATTATATATACATATATATATATATATATATATATATATATATATATATATATATATATACATGTACATGTACACATATACGTATATATAGATAATAACTCACATATACACCCATACATATATTCATATACATATATAAATTAAGGATACACCTACACATACACACATACTAAAAGTAAATGAGTATAGAAGTATGAAGATAGAGAACAATAAAATTAGAAAAGTCGAATCAAAGAATGAGGTTTGTGAGAAAAGCTAGGGAGAGCGTATAGGTTTAGAGGTACAAGGTATATTTTTTATGATACAGCCACACCACCAGAAAATTTTGTTTGCCGCGATCAATAGTGAGTGCCTGGGTACTGGAAAATTGAACGTTGTAGGTGTATGATAGGGAAATTTTTATTCTAAATTTTCCCAGAACTGCAGTAAATCCGTCATCTCATTTGGTAATGCAATGTGTAATATTCATCATTTCATAAAAATACCTTCTTGTGTAGCAAAAAGTGGTAATTTCGAAAGGATAGGGGTCTAAAATAGAGGAATACGTAGGGCGATCGGTTGAAGTCTGAGTTAGGCGAAGTAAGAGAATCAGAAAAAAGAATGTCCCTGAGTTGAGCGGGTAAGACTGATTTCTGCTTGGACGTGCAATTCGAAAGTCGTTTGTCATCACTCCGGTGCGGTAATGAAAATGGGACCCGTTGACGGCGCCACAGTCACTGGCGGCCGAATTGAAATGGCAGATAGTTACGAGGGAAGGAACAAAATGGCCCAAAAAAAATGTCCTTTTCAGAAGACTCGGCGGTTTGTCGAAGGTAGGTGAAGGCTTTTTCGTCTGCAGGGGTTGTTTGAGGGTGAGGTGGGTAGAGGGGGGTTGGTAGACGAGGCTTGGCAAAAGGGGAGGGAGCAGGGGAAGGGTGCGGGAACAAAACAAGTACAGTCGTGGCCCGGGAGATGGCGGTATGGCTAAGGGCTCCATTTCCTGGCCCTGTGGGGGGGGGTGGGGGGAAAGGGGGGGGAGGGGACGGTGCGGCCGCGAAGAGCAGTGCGATCTGCGGAAAGGCTTTTGTTTCAGGCGTGATTCGATTTAAACCGAGAGGTGGCACTGCGGTTTTTCTCTGCGTCGAGGAATAGGACGGGGCCAAGGGCCTTTCATTTCTCGGGTTTTAAACTTCTGTAATCATCGAGTTCGGATGCACTTTAAAAGGTCTTTTCCTAATCTCCAACAGATTTAATTTTCTTCCCTCTCGCGGTTATTTTCGGCAGGCATTCTGGTGAAAAAAAAGAATTGAATTCTCTGCTTAAATCATTTCCTCTCGAAAAGATTCATATCGTAGCATGCCGCTGTTAGCAATTATCCTGGCATCCGTGTGGAAAAAAATGTTCCTCTGAAGTGAAATGGTTTTGAATCGATGCGGCTGCGCTTAATTAAAAAAATGACTATTTTCATTTCTCGCTGCTATAAATGGCAGTATCCGAGAGAATATATCTTCGCATTGCGATTTGTTTACAGTTTATGCTGTCTTTGGTCATTGCATACAATAAGGAAAATTTCGAAAATTTCTGCTTCTAGAGATTTTGTTCAGCGGCTGAAATTAACTAAGGATCTTGGGTGGGGAGTCCAAGTAGATAATTTGACACGGAAGGCATTTAAAGTATTGCATTGGGTGATGAGAAATTTAAAAGGAAGTAGCGTAGCCACAAAAGAAAAAGCATATAAGGTACTGGTTATCCCTATCCTAGAATACTCCTCCATAGTATGGGATCCATAGGAGGTGGGGCATATTAAAAAGATAGAAAAAGTTCAAAGAAAGGCAGCAAGATATGTACTCGGAAGGTACAAAAGAACAGATAGTGTCACAGAAATGTTAGATATACTGAAATGGGAGAGTGTGAAAAATAGAAGAAAAAGGAGTAGGTTAGGCGCGATGTATAGAATTGTGAAAAAGGACGAAGCGTCGGAAGATTTATGGCAAGGGATAGAAAAACCTAGCTTTAAGGGAAAAAACGACCATAGCTTCAAAATAAAAATTAGGACTCAAAAAAACAAATAAGAAAAAATACTCTTTTTTAAATAGAACTATAATTGATTGGAACCAGCTGCCTGGAGGTTTGTTTGAGCCCTTTCCATCCAATTTTAGAAGTTTAAGTTGAAATGTAAAGCAGCCCCTGGGTAATAAACTTCATTGTAGTTATGAAAATATTGTTTGCATGTGATGTGGACGGCATTTCGTATGTGATGTGGAAGTGTCATTATGCAAAAATATTTTGTCTCTTATCTGTTTTTATGTGTTCGTATGTAATTTTCGTCGTAAGAGTTATCTTTGACCTAACTTGACCGTTGCCACCAGGAAATTTGCCTAATTGCAACGTAATTGTGTAAATAAATAAATAGAATCTCTCACTCACCTTATTACCTAAATTTTTATTTAATATTTATTTTCCAGTGAGGTAGCAATTTCAATTGATAATTGATTGAATTATTTTAATTTCAATACCTAAAAGTAATACAGCAATAGCTGTAACAGATCTATTCAATAAATACGCGAACTGGTATAATCTAGCGGCCATGACCGGGACTATAGCCCCGTCCATTAGCGGTGGTGCTAGTTGCCTGAGACCCAATGAGCCGTCTGCGCTTGGTGGATCGTCGAGCTGTGCGTATTGTGCCAGTTATGTTGTCCTTGTTTTTTCCGTTTGTCAGAAATGGAAATTGACGAAATCACGAAGAAACGGATCAGCTTAAAGGTTTTTGGTGATGTGCGGTAAATGTTATCAAGAAATTACTGAAACGTTGACAGCTCTTTGCGGTGATAATGTTTTGAAGAAAACATTCGTTTTCCAGTGGGTTAAATCAAACCACAAAATGAAAAAAAAAGCCGACCGAAAATCAAAGCCATTCTCCTGGTTTTCTTTGATGTCGAAAGTGTTATTTATCATTAAATTTCTTCCTGAAGGACAAACAGTAAAATGCTGAGTTCTACCTTACAGTTCTCAAGCGTTCGAGAGATCGCGTGCGATCAAATTTGACTCAAGGCCATGGATGGATCCTTCACCATGGCAATCCACTTGCACATTGAGCATTGATTGCCCGCCAGTTTCAGGGAAAACATTCAATCACCATCTTTGATCATCCTCCTTATTCGCCAGGTCTCGCCCCCTGCGACTTCTTTCTATTCCCAAAATGCAAAAATGTGATGAGGGGACGTCAGTGGGAAGATGTGGACACAATAAAGCAAGAAATGACGAGAAAACTAAAAATCCTAGCTATCGGTAATTCCAAGGGTGCTTTAAGCAGTGGATAAGAAGATGGAATAAGTGCAAAGCCCACGAATGGAGAGCACTTTGAAGGGGGCAAAATCGATGTAGACGAAATTATGCAAAATAAAGTTTTCATGCCCTCAGTTCACGTATTTATTGGACAGACCTCGTATTCCCAATTTTATTATTTTCAATATCGTTTACTCTGTCATAGTCCGATATACTATATTTTTGTGTTCATCCTTGAAATAGCTTTATAAATGTAACTGAAGTCAATGAAGAGGGGAATAAGTACGCGCATTGATAACAAGGGAGTCTGGATGAAAAACATACTCTAAAATTATTTGCTCTTAATGAGTTAGTGTCTTTTAAGCTTTATGAAATATTAAATTCCTAACTTGCATTTCTTCTTTCATTGGTAGGTATGGATTCCACTTCATTGATTGAAACTGCCTCCAGATCATGTGTGTACTGAGTTTTGTGAGTAGATGAAAGGTTCCATAAGCATATTTTTAATTTATACTAAAAAGGTATTTGGCCTCTCTTAATGTGTCTCCTCCACTCTTTTTATTGATTTGAGTTAACTAAATATTTATGTCACTATTTTTAGTTTCAAATGAATCACATATATCCTAATTAAATTTGTAAACATATAGCTCTGATGAGATGATTGCATGGATACTTTGGAATTCAGATATTTCTGTACTTGTTCTACAGGAATCACTGTATGCAAAGATTATTTTTCTTTTCTGAGTATAATACAAATATCATTTAATACAATTAACCAACTCAATGAATAGTATCCCGGTAAAAATTGTATTTGGAATAGTTCAAGTATAAAATATGTTACCAAATACTTTGCAATTTAACAATGCGTATTTGCTAAAATTAGTTAATGTCAATTAATTAAAAAATTACTGACATAATTGAATTTTATTCTAGAAATTAAGTTAGCACACGGACTTTGGAAAGATGACAATGTAATGAACCTTCCATATTTTACCATTTAATGAATTCCTGATATACTGAAATAGATTGGAGAAAGAGATTTCTTTAAGGAAAAAATGCACAAGCTTAGTATAAGGAAAGTTAAAGTATCATAAACAGTGAACCAGCATAAGAAAAGCACCTGTCAAATACTTTCTATAAAAGATCTCCCATATCAAATCTTTATTCTTGTGTAAAATTTAGTTCCATATCTTGTAGGCAATAATTTACCCTGTATAGGTATTAATGCAATTATAAATTGCATGTAATTATTTGAGCCTTGGTCATATTTCCTCTTTTCAATTTAAAACTACTTGATTGTGGCCAGTGTGTCATCAATATCTCGGTTTTATATTCAATGATCATTTTAATGCGATCGTTGAATTTGTGCTGTATCCACGTAACATCGTCTTAAATTTTGAGGTTTCTAAATAAAAATTCAAATTATGTCTTCATTTTATAGAATAAACTTACTTATAATTAGCAGTTCAGAGCATTTGAAACTAGGTAAACCTATAGATTCTGACAAAATTTCCCCTAAAAGGCAAGAATGTCAAAGTGTAAGACCGATATCCCGGTCAAGGTGGATGAGTACATATTGAAATATTCCCTAAACATGTTGGCTACTTTCGAAAAGCATGACTGGTCAGTGCCTGGAGGTCCAACGAGTCGCCTTTATCATGGCTGTATACAAAAGTACGCCTCAACGGAAATCGTCTCCTTATTGCTTCTTCCACAATGCATGACACATATCGAAAATAAAGAAGGAGATTTTTATCTCGGAGCCTTCACCTTCTTGCCAAAAAGTTATCAGGCATTTTTCTCCGATACTTAAGCGAAACTTATCTTATTCTTAATCACAATTACCAGCGTTTCTCGTGCCAGAGATTTTCGAAGGGGATTTTTACATTTATTAGTTTCCTCAAGACATTTCAATTAAGGCGAGTGTCTTTTCAATATGTTTAGGTATTAATTTGAACCATTTTGGCCAGATTTAAAAACACTTCGTCCATAAAACACTTTCCTCTTATGAATCGTCTGCTTTGTGTCTATGTACATTGTTGAATGATAAATAAATGGTAAAAACTTGAAATATGATTGATTTTTTTATCGTCTGCAAAATTTATAGCACAACTGCTATACAATACATGAACACCAGCACGAGATGAAATTCCTCCTATTTTTTCTCTTTGGTGAACTGATTTTTGGAGGGAGTGAGTCATTGTTTTGCAGTAATTTTAGCATCCTTTTATCATCTTTAAAATATTTAAAGTCATTTTTCATTGGTCAGAAGACTGTTACTCCAAGAATCTTAACTTTTCTTACTCTTTCTTCACTTTAACATGGAAACCCAAGTACTAGTATTGCTTCTTCCTTCTTATGCGCTTAAAATAGGAACTTGAATCATTTATTGATCAAATTAATTCATATTGCTGTATTTTAGAAATTATTGATTTAATCTTTTTCCTTGCACTCTTCTATTTTTCATTTATTCACATATAACCATTTTTGGCAAATGTAAAAATCAAAAAATCTCTCCCTTTTTCTGCTTTTGGTCTCAATCCCATTGGTGATTTTTTATATTTACGCAACTTTCCTTCATTGAAAACCCCAGACTTTCTTTTAGACTTCCAAGTGAATGTTTTTTTTGTAATTATTGTTAAAATTTACTTCATCATTTAAAACTTCTAGAAATGTTTTATAAGACTCCAGTGACTGATTTCGGAAATTAAAAATATATCTGAAAACCGGGGATTACATTGCGGAGCTTAGGAATAATTTTCGATCGAGTTTCGTCCTTAGGCGACGAATTCCCTTCATTTCTCCGATTCTTGGACCCATGAAATTGGATTGATTTTACCAAGAACTTCGGGCAGCTCAGCGAACTACTAATTAGTTGGAAGGAGGTATGCAGTCTATCGACTAAATTGTTCGGAAAAGTTAAAACGTCTGCCATTTCAATGTTCTCATTAGGTAATGATTCAAGTAAATCAACCCTTAACGATCACCGATTCTCCCCTCTCTCGGATACGGAGCTAATGAAGATTCTTTCCCAGAGTGACGAACCAATTCTCATGAGACAAAAAGATGAAGGGAAACAACTAAGGGGTTCAGAATCCTCCTTCAGAAGATACTGGGGAGAGAATGGCAGTGACAGCGGCTCCGGAGAAAGTGTGTGTAAGATCCGATGGGTTTATCTTCGCTTCATCAGTTACGCCTCAACGCAGTAATGTTCCCGGGTCGTTATCTTCAGAAGAAGGGAAGGAAATCAGTCCTCCTTTACGCTTCCACGATCCCCAATGGAACATAGGATTCCTGCCACTTTAGTTAGATACAGTGAGCAAATCGTTAACCTGCCGACTACGCTTGAGCTCAAAAAGGAGTAACTTTTAACAATTTCCTTAAATAGGAGCGAATTTTTCGTGAGTACTGAAGCCATCCCATGAGGATTCTCTGGCGACTCGCAATAGGTAAAAGCTGAAGAGTGGCCGCATAAAAAACATTTTCAGTTGGTTTTGGATTAGAAAGGAAATCAGGTTATAATTCCTTCCTTCTAAGAACATTTGTTACCTATTTGTGCGATATTTCAAGAGAGTATCATCGTGTTTTTATCTTCCTTGTCAGAATTTTTCCATTATTCTTACCCTAAATGCAGTCTTACGAGAACCCAAATGAATGCATTCTTATAAATATATCTGAATCTGAGAGTGTCTTTATTCATTTTATATCATTATTTTCCTGTAAAGTCCTTGAGCATGCTGTTAAACCTTTTGACTGAGCTATTGAAAATAGCCCATATTTTATCATGAAAGTTATTAGGAATTCTTATTTTTTAGATATCAACTTACTTTTTTTTTTTTTTTTTTTTTTTTTTTTTTTTTTTTTAATTTCAAGGGGGATCGAGATGGTGCGGGGGCTAACGTACTGGCTTCCCACCCTGAGGGCGCGGGTTCAAATCCCGGCGGTGTTGAATATTTTTCAGAGGTATCTCGATCCCTACTTGAGGTGCTTTGTGGAGGGCACTTTGAGTGAGTACGCCGTCCGTCGGATGGGACGTTAAGCCGCGGACCCCTTGGCGCCTTTCGTAAAGAGTAGGCTAATGCCGACGCCGGGTTTCTCTCCACCCTTCATCCTTTCCTGTCCTTCCCCTATGGCGCAAATGACCTTAGCTGTCGGTCGCCTCCCCTCAAAACTACTACTTTTTAATTTCAAATCCTAAAATGTGGTTATATTTTTACGTGTATAAATTCCAAATATGACTTATATTTATCTTCTTTATAATAAGTATCCCTGAGTTTTTCACGCAGCCATATTTATGTCCTTGGCTAGGCCTTCCAGGATCAATCAGTTAATCATAGAGTTATTTTTTAATATCGAATGCGTAAATTAATATCGTATTAGTGCGTACATGTATCTTATTCTATATTTACATGTGCATGTGTCTGCCTTTCTTTCAGCTACTCATTTGGTTAGAACATAGAATAATTTTAACTTGTAAATTTAATTAAAGAGTTTGCTAAGTTCAAGATATCAATTGCAATTAAACATTATAGTACCTAAACGTTTTCTATATTTCAAATTGTTAAACAAGTAAATTAAAAAAAAAAGTTAGCAAAAAAGGAAACGCATAGATACATATAATGCATTGTAGTCGAGTCAATGAATTGCAAGTAAAAATCATAAAATCATTATTCCGAGCAGTTTCCTTTTCTTTTGTTTGCTGTTCCGGCGTGGCCACTTTTCTCCCTAGGTCTAACTTAATTAGAGTTCCTTTGAGCAAGCAGAGTCTGAATACTCTTAACGGAATTGCAGCAAGTGAAATAACATTGATGAACATTTAACGTTGATAATGATGACAACTATTGTGTAAATATTCTTCGCCTTTTCAATTCCATTTCTTTTCAAACTCGAAGTACAAATAAAGCTAAACTAATGCATATAAACTTTAACTTAAAACTTTATCATAAAAACTTTTTATTTTAACTTTTGTAAATTGATTAATATCAATATTAATTTTACCGAGACTACAATTAGTGGCTTGTCGTTTGCCATTAGAACAGCATACAAGGGTGGTCTGAAAAGGTTTTAGAGAAAGACATTTTTTCTGAAATTTTCTGAGGTCGGAAACTCAGAAAATTTCAGAAAAAATGTCTTGTGTCTTTGTTAGGTCGGAAACTTTTAGGACCACCCTCGTAGTTACCACTGTAATATTCAATAGTTTTTCTCCCTCATGAAATTTTACTATGGTTTAGGGAAAATTTGGTACATTTTTAATCCATTTGTATACATTTGGTAAGATATTTTCAATACCCAAGTATCCATTGGAGTCTAATATAATAGTCTTGCAGATTATAATTTTTCTAATCATGAACGCTTAAAAGGCTTACATTTAAAAAAATCAAGTAAACTATATTAATGAGGAAGGAATCTGGCCGGAAGACTTTGTGAGATCAGTTTTAGTTCCTATTCCGAAAAAGGTAAAGGCTACATCATGTGAGGACTACAGGACGATAAGTTTCATATCCCACGCAGCTAAAGTTGTTCTCAGGATCATAAACCAAAGAATAGAGAGTAGGGCAAAAGATTACTTAGGGGATGATCAGTTTGGGTTGAGGAAGGGGAGAGGTACGCGTGATGCCATTTCAGTAATGAGATTATTAATCGAGAGGAATATAGAACACAACCAGGAGGTATTTGCCTGTTTCGTAGATTGCGAAAAAGCGTTTGATAGAGTAAATTGGGAAAAACTAATGATTATGTTGAAGAAAATGGGAATAGATTGCAAGGAAAGGAGGTTAATCCACAACCTACATGTCTCAGACTGCTCAGGTACGAGTGGGGAACGGGGAGTCCGGTTGGGCAGTGTTAGGAAGAGTTGTAAGGCAGAGTTGCCCATTATCACCGTTGCTGTTCAACCTGTATGCAGAGGAAATGATCAAAGAGGCATGGGAAGAACTTGAGGTAGGAATGAAAGTGGGCGGGGAATTCGTAAAATCATTTAGGTTTGCTGATGACCAAGAAACTTTGATATGGAGCGTAGCTATGTACGGCGCGGAAACGTGGTCATTGAAGCAGGAGGATAGACGTAGACTGGAGGCTTTTGAAATGTGGATGTGGAGAAGAATGGAGAAGGTGAAATGGACAGAGAAGAAAACAAACGAGGAAGTACTTGGTATGGTGGGCGAAGAGAGGGGTTTGTTGAAAGCAATCCTATAGAGGCAGGAAAAGTGGCTGAAGGGGGTATTGACCGGCAGCGGGATGTTGAAGACTGTAATAGAGGGGAGAATGTTAGGTAAACGAGGAAAGGGAAGGAACAGGATTGGGATGTTGGACGGGATGAAGGGAGGAAGAAAGTACTCAGAGATGAAGAGGGACCAGATGTAGAGTAGAATGTTGTGTTTTGTTAGGGGCTACAAATTATTTAATTAGTAATAACGTCCATCCAATAACCTACCTTAACCGGTAGATTACCTAATAATAAAACTATATTAAACTACGCGATAAGCTGTCCATTCGATTGCATTTATCTACAAGTTCGCGCGTTTACGTGTGTTCTTTCTGTTTTGTTTTGTATTTTATGTGTGATTGATGGGCTAATGGTATGGGAGAAATACTTGTAAACCCCGAAAGTGGGAGTACGTGTGATTCGCAAATGTCCCTATTTCTGAACACACCCGATTGATTGACTGAATGAGCTAGAACTTGTGTTCATCTGTTTTATTTTTTTTGTGTGAAAGACGGGTCCCTGGGATGGGAGGAATCCTTTTAAACCCCGAAAGTGGGAGTACGTGTGATTCGCAAAGGTCCCTGTTTCCGAACACACCCGAGGGATTGAGTAAATGAGCGAAAACGCGCGTTCATCCGTTTTATGAATTTATATTCATATGTGAGATTGACGGGTCACTGGCATAGTAGGAATCCTTGCAAACCCTGAACGAGTGAGTACGAGCGATTCACAAAGGTCTGATACACCCGAGTAATTGAGTGATTGCGAACGTGAAATTTGGCCTTTTCTTTATTTTTATTTCAATTTGTTTTTATTTCTGTATGAGTTCAACGGGACCCTGGCATAGCAAATATCCTTGCAAACCCTGAGTGTGTGTTAATGCGATTAACGAGAGCGATTGTTATTCCTTAATACACCCTAGTGATTGTGTGGTTGTAACGCTGTTTCCTTATTTATTAATTATTGCATTGTTTGTGTGATTGAGCCACACGTGAGTTACTCTTTCCCATACATATTCAAGTGATCTAGTGTGTATTTCCTATCTTACCCTTACTTTTAACTTTGTTTTTACCTCCCCCCTTTGAACAAACCTATTGCCAGACCTAGTTTACGGTCTCGGCTATTTCTTTTTCCATTGCTTCACGACCGTAGGCACGTTCATTTTATGTGCATTTCTGTTTACCGTTCTTTCTTTATCACATACCGAACCGTCGCTGCAAAGCGGTCTATCGCTTTTCAAAAAATTCTCCTGAGGAATAGATACATAAAGAATATTTTCCAATGGTCTCATCATAAACTTGTGAATCTGTTTAGTTGTCTCCCGTAATACTACCTTGATCAAAAAGTTCCCGGAATAACCACCGTGTGGCGCTCCCATCGTTCCGATTTGAGTTCTGTTTTTTTTGTTAAATTGGTACATCTGTTGTTGATATTCCATTTAAATCTTAGTGTCATAACTTGACATTTGCAAAAGTTACGTAGCCAAGAGTACATCTATCTCTGTGTGTGTTGGCGATTTTTTACAATTGCAGAAATGGATTTAAATTTGCAACAACGAACTTGTATTAAATTTTGCGTAAAAAACGGATTTAGTGGCGCACGGACGTTGGAAATGTTGGAAAAGTGTTTCGGCAACGATTCTCTAAAAAAAACGGTCGTTTACCAGTGGCACGAGCGGTTCAGAAGTGGTCGTGAGTCAATCGAAGATGATGAACGCAGTGGCAGACCATCGACATCGAAAGTCGGTGAAAAAATTGATAAAGTAAAAGAAATGTTGGTCAATAACCGCAAATTAACCATCAGAGAAATAGCGGAGGACTTGAACATTGCCTATGGATCCGCCCAAGACATTGTGGTTAATGATTTGGGTTTCCGTCGTGTAGCATGCCAAAAGACCTCAATTTCATGCAAAAAAGAGACCGTGTTGACGTCGCAAAAGACATGATTTGCGAGGCTGAATCCGATCCCACATTCATCAAAAGGATCATTACTGGAGACGAGACGTGGGTTTATGAGTACGACACGCAATCCAGACATCAGGCAAGTGAATGGCGTTCACCAAATGAGCCGAGACCAAAAAAACCACGTCGTTTTCAGTCAAAAAAGAAGGCAATGCTGACGGTTTTCATGGATTACAACGGTGTAGTGCATCATGAATTTTTGCCAGAAGGCCAGACAGTAAACAAAGAGTATTATTTGGGCGTTATGAGACGTTTGCGTGAAGAAATTCGCCGAAAGAGACCAGAAATGTGGGCGGAAAACTCGTGGATTTTGCACCATGATAACGCACCGTCGCACAGTGCTATCATTATTCGTAATTTTTTGACGAAAAATGCAACAAATACCATCCAACAGCCACCGAATTCACCTGATTTGGCTCCCTGTGACTTCTTTCTGTTCAATCGAGTTAAAAAACCATTACGGGGAACGCGTTTTAGCAGCCGAGAGGAAGTAATGGAAAAATCGTAGGAAGCACTGATGGACATACCGAAAACCGACCGTAACTTTTGCAAATGTCAAGTTATGACACTAAGATTTAAAGGGAATATCAACAACAGATGTACCAATTTAACAAAAAAACAGAACTCAAATCGGAACGATGGGAGCGCCACACGGTGGTTATTCCGGGAACTTTTAGATCAAGGTAGTATTTGCAAGTATTTGCCTAGTTTTTGGATGTTACTTTATAATAATAATTATAGCGTTTTTCACTTTTGCCACATCAATTTTTTGGAAATAAGCTAAGTAGAACTCCCAAGTTTCTAGGCACATGCTCAATCAGTCCCCATTATTTCGAAAATACCACGTGTTACTTTTTGCTTTCATAGATATTGAATGCTTACTCTATCGTGTAGCCATTTAATTGGGCTTTTAGGTGATATTATACCTTCTATTGTAGTTCATCTGATGAGATATGATGCAGTCATTACAAATTGACTTTAGGTTTATTCGTCAATTGAATGTCAAGAAATATTTTTCTTTGATATGGCTCTGTTGGAGCAGCTTTATCATTACAACAACTCCAATTGCCTATTAGGTTCATTAAAATGTAAAAAGTATCATGTGTTATTTTTGGTTTAAAAATGTCGAATGAAAAATCAGTTATGCGTACGGTACAATAAAGCGGCTCATAAAGTTTTGGAACGTTGTAAAAAACTAGTTTTTGTCAAAGTACATTACTGAGGGAGGCGTTTGTCGCACCAAATTGACGCCAGGGAACGTTTTTTTACCTATAAGGTCGTCGTTGAATCATTTTTCATTTTTTAATTAAAATTTATAGCAATTATTTTTTAATCGTTCTAAAATTACATAACCTTATTTATTACAAAGACCTTTTAGTATTTATCAGTTAAAATAAAACATCGGCGCAGTTTTGGCATAATTATTTTAAAAATATTTCATAATTTATATCTATAATACGATGTCATCAGGGAAAAAGAATAGGTTTTTGGGAGAAGTTTGAAATTTGTGAATAGATGATAAAGTTAATTAAAACAATTATAAATCAGCCGTAAATGTTTTGGGGATTGAATTAGTTATTAAAATATTTATAGAGGGTTATGGAGAGTTTTTCAAAACGCATATCATCTTTCTACTCATTTCGTGTAGTCCATTACTTGTTCCCCTAATAACCAACATTTTCCCTTCTGCCACAGCCTTTAACATCCAATTACTAGGATACTCAATCCTCTTTAACTTGCTTATTCGGATTCCAACTTTCAATAACTGTCGTGTTTATCCATTTTTTCATTCCGTATATCTGTTTTGTTTATTCCTTTCAATGATCGTTCCTATCAAGTGACCGAACAAATCTCCTTTTTGATTGTATTAGGTCAACATTTGTAGCCGTAAAACTCAGTTCCATATTTCCCAAAATTCATTCTCTGGCATTTAATTTTCTATCCCTTATAGTTTTCTCTCATTAACTCCAAAATTTTAAATTAGCTTGCTTTCAAAGTATTTTTCTTTTGCAATATTCTTTATAGTATCTCCCTTTTCATAATGAAATAAAACTATGCGAACATTTAACTTTCGTGTAGGGTTTTTATTTTTTTGTAATGTTAATTTTAACATTCTATTTATTTGATAATGTCATTGAAATTGTGTTCTTATGTTAAATATTCGTCCTTTTCTTTTATAAGGTTCCTAACATTGGCTGTTATCCCGTGGCTGGCAGGCTCCCTTAATGCTTCCACCTTACACACACATTCCCTCCCGTGCATACCGTATATTCCTTTATATGCCTATAAATCAAAACGCACGGGAGGCAGCAAACAGTCCTTTCTTAATCCCCAGCCTGTAGGAGACTACAAAGAAGATATAAAAATATCTGTTTACATAAGTAAACAGCATAAAAGTAAGACTTTCTCAGCAATCCTTCAATTTCAAACAGCTATAAGCAGTCGTATGTTAATCTTTTTTTGGCATTTACAAAGTATATGATTACTCACTTATAAATAAAATTTGTAGCCCAAAATAGCTTGTCGGCATGTACCTACATAACCATGACTTAGTTATTTACATTATTATTATTTTATTCTGCTTGAATGCCTTCATTGTTGACCATATAGTAAGCAAGTACTGGTTATCGCTTGTCTATGTCCCCCTTTATTATTATTTTTAGAAATATTATGTTTGATTTTAAAAAATCTGCCCCACGGCATGTATATATGCATATGTGTACACAAACGCACACACACATGTACATAAATATAAACAATTAAACACGAAAACCCGCCAAATGGCGAAAACATATTCATTCACATGATATATAGTAGATTTTAGATATAAGGAAAAGGAGTAGGACCACACAAAAGACAAACACAGGAGAAGGAAGGAAGGAAGTGGGGAGGACGGAATCATACATATATATTTATAAATATATATATATATATATATATATATATATATATATATATATATATATATATATATATTTATATATATATATATATATATACATATATACATACATATATATATATATATATACATATATACATACATATATATATATATATATATATATATATATATATATATACATACATATATATATATATATATATATATATATATATATATATACAAGGAAAGGAAAGGACAGTGGGTTAGAATTCATACAACATAATACAGGAAAGGAACAGTGCGTTTCGTGGCACGCATAGCCAGAAGAAAGAGATGAGCCACATTGGCCAAATACACATTCAAACACGAAATCCCGCCAAACGGCGAATAAATACTCATATATACAGAAACAGATATAAGGAAAAGGGATAGGAACACATATAAAGGACGAACACAATAGAGGTGGGGAAGGCGGAATCGAACGGATCACAAGAGTAAAAATATTTCCTCAACCGGGACTCGAACACCGGATCTTTCCACTTGCCGGGCGGATGCTCTTAACCACTTGAGCTATCGAGGATATTTGGCCAATGTGGCTCATCTCTTTCTTCTGGCTATGCGTGCCACGAAACGCACTTTTCCTTTCCTGTATGATGTTATATATATATATATATATATATATATATATATATATATATATATATATATATATATATATATATATATATATGGGCTGACACAATATAACACAAATAGAAAAGAATAGACACATTTAAAAGAACACTCACACGGTAAATTGTTCGAGCTTTTGGCCCTCTCAGAGGCCTTCTTCAAGAGAGCCTCTTCGGTTCGATTCCCGAGCAAGGCACTCTGGGCACCTGCTGCTCCACCCAAGCTATGTGGTTTTTCGGCTACCAGATCTTCCTGGTTGTGTGTTTGTATGGGTGTCTATACGTGTATATATATATATATATATATATATATATATATATATACATATATATATATATACATATATATATATATATACTGGGGCAGCATAGGGAAAGATTGTAGCCCTGTTTTACCCTGATGCGTGAATTTCACGCGCTTTTGGGCTTACTGCTAGTCAAGCTTCATCCTCGCATATAAGAGCAACCTTCCGGTTAATAACCGTGGATGTTTATGACAAGGTTTTAATACCGCACTATGAAAAGAATCATTTCCGTGTAGCATTGAGTTGATCCAGATTATTCAGACCTGAAAAATATCCCGTTAAATTTGTTTCAAAAATTATTTTTTTTCTTTTCCCGGCAAAGTTTCCTGCGAAATGTATAAATAAGATGATTTATGCACGATGTCACTTCCCTATAACCTAGGAACTTGAAATACAACCTTATATTCCCACAGTCCCTGTGATACAGATGACATTTTCTTAGCCTTTGGCATTAAAATTTTCAACATTCAATTTTGTGCGCCTTCTACTAAACATATATAAACGGCTTTACTGTGAAAATTATTGTTTTATTCACATTTATTTTTTAATTATTAAAATGGTCACGATATGAAGGTTGAAAAAAAGGTACTCGATCTTTGGTACTTATTTGATGCAATATGGAAAATTTAATAAAACGCTAAATTTGGCGTTGATTACATACGAGATAACGTGCGAGTATATTTCCGTTAGGTATCCGAAATTACTGTACAATGCCACCGATTTGTTATAGCACAATATTCTTACAGCCCTATTCCTGCTAGATTGTATCAGATCGTCACTAAGTGTATTTTCATGAGGATATATGGCATAAATCAATGTTTTGTACATTATAAGTTGGGTGACGCTTAGGGAACTTCATTAATATGAGGCACAGATGAGTTACCTGGGGAGTTCTGTAACAAGGAGTGGTGAATATATTTCCCTATAGATTCCCTTTCTACCCCTGGATATGCCGTCGTGTCCGGAGAGTATTAGTGAAATCAAAGTAGTGTACCTATTAAAACGAATTAAAATTAGGAATCAGGCCTGGTGGCAATCATTAATCAGTACGTGCAGGTATTTAAACAGTCCCACAACTGAAATAATATGAAGATAAGTGTGCGACAATTCTGATTTATTTTTTATTTTTGGTACATGTCCTTCTAGAATAAGGATCTGAAGATTTCTATGTCATATATTCCATTTACTTCCACAATCAATCAGAATCATCGCCAATTTATTAATTGGTCCATTGGTATCATCGTTTCATAGAGTAAGCTTTGGTTCTTATGGTTATATCATATTATAATATTATCATTGTATATTATGCTTTGTATAACATGTTGATTTTTAATCTTTTATTCCATTTTCTTAGCATTTCTAATAAGATTGGGTTGAAAACTGCATCAATGGAGTTGAAGATGCAATATTTCAGAAACAAAATGCGAAGAAAAAGATAAAATAAATTTTCAACCAGATTTATGACTGAATGTCTAGCGACAGGTTCATCTGGAACGTTAGACTGAATGGAGCATTAAAATGAGTGAGATTATATTGCTGACTGTCTCTAAATATTACTTACCACGGACGGTAAGTTCGACGACATCTGGCGTAGTGCAAACACTATAAATAGAAAGTATTTTACTAGGAACCATATCAGTTGGAAAAAGAAGGAGCCGAGACCGTAAGTTTGATAAAACTAAATTTATTTAAAGGGGGGATGTAAAAACAAATTCACCAGTAAGGGGTAGATAGAATACATGCACTAGGTCACTTGGGCGTGTTTGGAAAAAAGTGACCCATGTATACCTCAATCACACACAAACAATGAAAAATTAATAAATAAGGAAATGAAGTCATCCTAAGTGTGGGTAAATACAATTCGCGAAAGTGGCTGTTATTCCTTTAGACGCCCTAATGGTCGAGCGGTTGTAAGTTTTTTTCTTATTCATTAATTATTGCATTGTTTTTATTTGATTGAGCTACACGTGGTTCACTGTTTCCCGAACACACCCTAGGTCCTTCGTGTGGGTTTCCTATTATCCCCTAGCTTGTAACTTTGTTTTTACTTCCTTCCCTTTAAGTGAACCTAGTGCCAATGAAGTTTACGGTCTCGACTATTTCTTTTTTCATTGCTTCATGACCGAAAGTAGGTTCATTTTAGATTTTAACCATGTCAATCATCGTAGGGATACCACACTGTCTATCTTTATATAGAAAGATATTCCGGTAGGCATCCCTATCCCTACTATATATCACTAAACTGGTCGCTAATGAAACATCTATGGTATAAATCAAAGAATATATCATTAAAATACCTTGAAAGAAAATATAAATATGTACGCAATACGAAATTCCACAAGGATGAATTTTTGGTCTTTCTGGAATTAATTCACTTAGAAAATGTCAATTCAATTAAGCTCTCATTATCTTGGATTAGCAAAGATGAAAATAAGAAGTTTTTTTTCAGATACATTCTTTTCGGCTGCTATAGTCTAGCAAATGAGGTCATTTTGACTTGTTAGCACACGACTCGAATTAGTAGAAACCACCGTGGTAGTATTTAACGGGAGATGAATTGAACGCAGAATATTTTAATATTTAAAGCCAAATGCGTAGAAAATATATTATTATTTTTTAGTACTCCTACGCGCATTTATTGTATTGAACACATACACATTTCCTCGTTTCACCTAGCAACGCGCAACCGGACACCCCGCGGAAGACGAAATAATTAACTGCTTTACGATATCGCAAAAATGTTAACTTCCCACATTCCATCTAAGATGCCCATCCTTTTTCCCCCACCCTGTTTTCTCCCTCTTATTGCATTCCTAAACATTGCATCGCCAATCAAAATTCTCTGCATCCACTTTTCCTGCCTCCATTGGATTTCTCCCAAACCAACATTTCTCCACCTTCATCTTGCCTATTACCTCTTCGTCTGTTTCCCTTTCCTTCCATTTCACACAAATCATCCTTCCCCACACCCATTTCTCAAAATATGTCCTTCTCAATGTACACCGATCAGTTTCCACTAATTATTTTAACATCCATACTATACGTCCCTCTCTAATCAATTACCTCTTTTTTGTGAAATCATATTCGCCTAACCAAAGTGCTTTAGACCATCTTGTGCCAAAATACTTCCAGTTTAAGTAAAATCTTTCAAATGCTCATATTTTGTCCCTCATATTTTAAAAGTAAGTCGTCTCTCCTCTTTCTCATAAAACTAATTAACTTTATGTTGTTCACAAAGATCCTCATCCCATACTAACAATCTGATTTTTAATGCACTCAAAAAGGTTGTTCTCACTTGGCTGTCTGGCAAACGGAAGCTTGATTATCCCATCCCTTGTCCATCCGGACTCTACATCCGCCACTCAGTCTGTGACATTTTCAGGTTGCGAATAAGTCTCATATCTCGCGAATCTATTCCTGTTTTTGCAATGTTAATTTTATGTTTCTTAATTCCCCCAATTTGCTCTATTAAGAGCTTCTTCGAAATCGAAACAGACAAGTACATTCTGATTGTATTCTACGTTCCTCTCTATTAATGACCTCATTACTGCTATAATATAACGTCCCAACTGACCTAAACTGATCTTTCATAAAGTCCTGAATAACTCTTCTATCCACGTTTTTATTTAATATCTTGAGCTCCACTTCCACTGCATATTAAATACAACTTATTCTTTGATAGCCCTCACAAAATGGTTCGTTTCGCTCTTTTTGGATGGGTACTAACACTGATATAACCAACTCTTCCGGGCATGCTCTACCCGGGATTCAGCTCATGAAAACTATTTTTTCTAAAACTTTTATTAATATCTCGGGGATTTATTCAATACCCGCATCCTTTTTTGATGTCAATTAAGTTAAAAACCTCTCTCTACTTTTTTAATTTATGTAATTTTACGCTGAAGTCAACAAAGGATTGAGTGGGCATTGCATTATGCATGTACATGAAAACACTAACACTTCCAGTAAACACTGAAACAGAAAAAAAGATATAATTAGAAATGGAAAATCTGTAAATGCAACCTGATATAATTGTATGGAGAATAAGTGTATCACATTGATAAATGAGGAGTCGTATCAATATCCTCTTGTTAATGTGCATAGTCCTCATAAAAATCTAACGTTATGCAGAATCGTGAAAACTATTTCGACCGTCATTAACAGTTATGTATACCATATGACGCGATGGTATCGTTGAAATTGGAACACGGTGCTTGACTTTCTCTCCATAATTGGAGATAACCTAATCTTTTTATCATGGAAGGCTATTAGGCCATATTAGCCGACGCACCAAACAATAACCCCATTTGGCCGGTATATATTTGGGTATGTTTATCATAAAATGGGAAAAAACAGTCGTAAATATTAAAATATCGCCTTCCCTGAAAGCCGCTCGCTGGAAAATAAGTCCAGTCTCCACATTCTACGCACGCAGCCAAACTCGGACGACCCCATAATTGTCGAATCTCCAAAAACCCCTCGATCAATATTTGTTCGCTGACATTATTCCTTCGTCAGCTATAAAGCGTTGCAAATTGATTTTAAATCCTATTTCTCGTTTTAATTAAAAACCAATCTATAAAACTTCCCACGAGCATGTATACGCACTCATCACACCATACCTATTCGGGGTTGAGAATAACAAAAATGTATTTATAACCATCTCAGGGACATTTTCTTACATTTATTTTCTCAATACTGACTTTTCTTTGGATTTCAATGCAACAATTTCAGAGTGTAAAAATTATTCGCCTTGACCGGGCGAATGATTTTTTACACTCTTAAATTCGGTGCATTGAAATGCACATTAGCGGAAGACTCTGTTCAAAGTTACTGTTGCGGCATCTCCCGCAGTTTCTTTCTAATTTTTCTTTGGATATTTTCATTCTTTTGTATTTCTATATAATACCTCGCATACTCTTACATTATAGTATTTCCATAGAAGTAGGCTACTAGTATTCCATAGGTTGATGATACCTTGGGCATACTCACCCACAATACTATATTCTTGGTCCATCACATCATCACAAAGCATTTACCTTAGGTCGCCGGTCCCGCGCATAACTCTCCCTCCTAGCTGTTTTCCTACTTTACCTGCGAATGCCATTGGCACTTTAACAGGGCTTTCCTGGGGAGATGTGTTTATTTTACGGGGCCTCTATTGTCCTCCGTGAACCTCACATTCCGCCCCTACTCTGCAGGACTCATGCCTTCCGCTTTGGGGTATACGACGGACGAAACTGCCGTCGGTGCTTTAAGTTTGCATCTACATTTAAACTCCTGAGCTGTCAAAGGAGACGCATGACAAGTTAAATTAGCAGAATTTAGTAAGGCGAGGGCCACGTTATAACTTATGGCACTGTCAGATGTGTCTCAGCCTCATGGCTTTTCCAATTTGAGTTCATGAGGAAAGGGACTCATTTTTTCCTCGCAATTATTTTCAAGTGGTACAGTATTATTTGGCAGTTTTCGGTGTTTCGCCATCTATAATGGTAGATTCCGAACCCTTCTTCACACGGCAAAATTCCATGAACATTTTGCATCTCTCAGTAGCGCAGTTTTCTCTGCTATTTAAAAAAAATTCTTTCTCAGTCCGAATAGCAACTATAATTTTAGATGGCTTAGTATAGTGAGGAATTTATGGATGAATGTTGTGAAGAGGCTCTCAAAGAAATGTGTGTTAGTAGTTTAAGGAACTGAAAATCAGCTATGGTACTAATTATGAATATCACAGAGATGAAAGAGTATGCACGAATTACTTATTTTTCTAATTAGTTTTGTTTATTTTTTGCGAAACTGTGCAAAATGAACATGCGAACGCAAAATGCGTTCGTCACATTATGCAAAAATATTTGAAGTTTTTGAAAAATTCTATGTAAATGCATTTTTTTCAATAATAAACTAAGTTAAAAACAGAATTATAAATGTGTGTAAAACAATTTTTCAACCTACTTATATTTAATGCCTATCATGTACATCAAAAATTTTTAAATGGTCTTAATTAATGCAAATTTGATGAGACAGCCTTCTGGTATTAACATGTTTCATTAAAGTAGTTTTTGTGATACTAATAATCAAATACGATAGTCCTTTGTCTTGAAAATTTTTCAATTGACAACATGGTAACAACGAACCATCAACGTATGTCTCGTGTCACCTCTTATCCTGTTTCATAAATATTAAAAGAAATTTCAAAATAATTTTCAAGTGTTGCAGACGTTTTTGTCACTGGTAGATTAATACGATAGGTATCATTGATGTTGAGTTAAAATACTAAAACTTAATGCTTTTGTTACAAATTTAACTTTAATTATTGTTAAAGTTAAACTAAATATTTTGAATGTGGTGTCATACATAATATGCATAGCATCAATTTGAGTTAGTTTATAATTGAGTTCCTAGAGACCTCAACAAGGACTTAAATAAGTTATTCCATAGCATGGAAACACGTCACATCTACATTGTTTAAAATTTGCGAAAGAAACATTTATAAAATCCTGGCATGGAAAATTTGGCAGGCAATTGATACGATGTGGAAGGTCGTGATGAGATGGGCGACACGCAGCATCCGGTAGCAAACAAATCACAAGGGAGCGTCATCATTCAAAGAGATTAAGCGCTAAATATTATACCGGAGAGATATTGACATGACAGGCCGGTGCTCCGTCTAGTCCCACACGTTCGTTTTTCAATGAAGCTGGGCGTGTCCCCAATCTACTTTCGCGTATGTCACGTTATATAGACAATCCCATATCCCTTAGGAAAACCACCATTGAAATATGAGCGCTAAGCAAAAACAGATAATCTTTATAGTATCTAAGTTAAGTAAGGTACATACATCTATTAATTAGTGAAACTTTGTTAGTCTTGGAAACTAAAAAGAAATATTTAAAAGCTTTTACACCAAACTAGACCTATTATGACTTTATAAATGACATATATTCAGATAAGACAAATGAGATGTGACAAATCTGATGAAGCTACCAAGCAGTATGATTAAGAGAGGTAAAAAGAGGGAGACATGGTTTTAGTTTTTGACTTATTTATTTTTTGAGAGATTAAATTACACACATCAAGTTAAGGAGTGTCATTGCAATGTAGCTGAAGGGAACTAGCTAAAATATGGATCGATGTGACGGAAGTATATATCCAGAGTAAAGAGTGGTAGAGAAAAGTTCGTTTTTGCAGGGTTTTGGTGGAATTGGAATAGACAGCAGTTTATGACTTTGGATGTACTCCATTTACCGTTTATAATTGCAAAATTGCAAGCCTGCCAAAGTAGATTTGAGTAGAGCACTCATAGATATCTAGAGATTATTATGCCAAAGGAAGACAATACATCAAGAGTTTTCATCAACCAAGTCCCAAAACATTCCAATGGCTGGAATGCCATTCCTACATATTTTTCTATCCTTAAATTAACTTTTGGAAAGCAGAAAATAATAATTCATTATCTCGTTTAATTATACAGTATTTATAAGCTTGCTAAACTTCGCCTGTAAAATTGTCTATGAATTAAAAAAGAATAAATTTAAAATCCCTATAAAATGAAATTCTACCATCAGATCTAAAGTGATAATTTCATAATAATATTGCTGGGTTGATTTGAGGCGTATCAAGTGGACGTGGCTGCATTTTTGTAAACATTACATTATAACCATTCCATAATATACCTACATGAAATATTTTAATTTTTTTATTGGCCACTAAATTAATCATGCTATTTATTTTTTTTTACTTTATCCGTTATATACATAATTATGAAATTATATGGCAGAACCTTTAGGTTAGTTACTGTAATCAGATTGAATTAAATACATTTTCATTTCTACCTTTATGTTTAATGACAGATTTCATTGCTTAATTTTTAGTAAAGCGATATGTTTACCATAATTTAATCTGATTAAAACTTTTATCGTATATTTCAGGTTATATTTTCATAATATACTATTTGGAATAAGTCATGGTCATATTGAAAAGAGTCAATAATAATTAATAAACTGGTATCAACTCTCTATCAAATTGCAAGCTATCAAACGAGAAAAATTATTTTTTTAAAATTTTTAATAACATTAAAAATGCATTACACTGTCGATGTATCAGATAGCCTTTCCCTATGCCCGAATGTTTTGTTTTGCATCCAGCGAAACTTGGAGGCTGGAAGTTTGGATAAGTTTGTATATGCTGTAATGATTTTTTTTAACAACTGTTTTAATTAAATCCAAGAATTATGGTGAAAAAGTGGATATCAGTTGATTGGGAATTAAGTAGACGTATTTACGTGCATCACTTGTAATTTAAACTTGGTGAGAGAGTTCTGGAGGAATTATTTCTGAAGATATCAATTTAATTACATCAGTTTTTTGTTGTTCATTTTAAACAATACAAATAAAAATACCCTTTGAAATAAAAGTAAACATTCGTCAATTAAATGATACTTGAATAAAAAGTAATTCATTGGTTTGGTGTTTGTTTGTCTTTACGTACTTGTGTATGGAAGTACACTCCCAAGTCGACGCGAGTATACCAAATATAGCATTCCAACATGGCTACTCGTGTTGAGCAGTAAAATGGATTTCGATCGCCCGAAATCAAAAAGAACGGTTATCATTTCTTGTTGAATATGTTATCAGTGTAGGTCAAACCCTATAAGTCCTTGCCATGTCACTAATACTTACGCTAACCATACCTTAGATTACGTGGGTAAAGCAGCGTATGTGAATTGGAGAGATAAAGTGAGCTGGAATCCGGCATGTTGGGGGAAAGGTTGAGCGAACTTGAACTCCGCCATTTAAAATGAAGCCATTTAAAATCTTCACAAGGTCCTTGAGAAGACCTTTATGTCCCGCCATCTTTAAGGTGTCTTTATGCACGGAAACGATTTGAAAGCGCGGCAGGTAACGCGACTTCCGAAATAGGATAGAGTAGGAATACGTAAAGGCGCAGGGAAGGGGGGTGTATGTCTGCATTTAGGGCGGTAATAAAGACTTAAATAGCCTTGTACTTCAATGCTGCAGTGAAGTGTCACTTCAACTACCTAGGAAGTATTTTCTCTCCCAAATGTCATTACTGAATTTTAATTACGTGTCTTGGCTCTTGAGAGGAGTTTCATTAAAAAGCTAAATCTGATAGTCATTTTTTCACTGTTTTTCTTAGATTAGAACACTGTTTTTGTAGGATAATAATTGATGCTAATTGCACTAAAAAAATATGCGAGTGGCGGATGAAGAATTTGGATCGACATTATCACCTGTGAGTTTCAATATACATGTGGAGGCAATAGTAATACTGAATGGGAAGAACTAGGAATAAAAATATATAGGAATAAATATCGGAGATGTATTGATAAAATCGGTTAGGTTTGCGGATGACCAAGCTTTAGTTTGTCAGTCAGCCAAGGGGTTGCATGCCCTGCTGAGTGCGTTGGAATATCAGTGCGACAGGTATGGGATGAGAATCAATATAAATAAAAAAAATATTCCGTGATTTTCCAGAATGAGAAAGAAAAAGTCAAGCATTAAAATAGGATGCCAAAAACTAGAACGAGTCGAAAAATTTGCCAAGCTCGGAAGTGTTATAGATCAAAATGGTGAAAGTGGTAGGGATATATGGAGAAATATTGCATAAGGCAAGGAAGCTTTCACAAGAAGGAAGGAAATGAAGACGTTAAAAAAGACTTAAGAAAAGGCTCTTCAAGACTTTGATATGGAGCGTGGTTATGTACGGCGCGGAAACGTGGTCACTGAAGCATGGTGATAGAAGTAGATTGGAGGTTTTTAAAATGTAGGAGTGGAGAAGAATGGGCAAGGTAAATGGACGGAAACTAAAAAAAATGATAAAGTACTAGATATAGTGAGAGAAATAGGATTGTTACGATAAATCCATAGGAGGCGAGATTGATCGATGAAGAACACTATGATTGGGCATGGGATGCTGAAGACTGTGATAGAGAGGAGAATGTTAGGCATGTGTGGAAGGGGAAGAAATAGAATGTTGGATAGAATGAAAGGAGGAAACGATTATGTGGAATTGAAGGGGGACTAACTGTATTGTCCGATTACAGGTTTTATTTTTTGGTTAGTACCTTAACTGGTAGAATATCAAATCAAAATTAGGTGAATTTAAACTCCAGGTCATGGTGATGCAGTAGATATTACATTTTATCATGAGTATTTATGTGTAAAAATAAATAGTTAAAACCAAGTAAGTATTCGTTTTATGTGCAGTATAATTTATGCAAGTATGTAATGGCCAAACCGACACAATTTTATAATATAAAAGAAATAGGCTGATAAACGTAATCTTCAATGAAATATACACTTCCTGGTAAGGTCGTCAATATTTTCCACGTAAAATGTTTCTATATTTGTTTACAATGCAAAGACTATAAATATATATTCCTAATTTAAATTATTATTATTATTATTATTATTATTATTAGAAATACACATGTGCTGATAGACATTGTCAGGTGGCACACAAGTCCCAAATAATTGCAAAAGATAATACATAAAACTAGACTTCAAAACACAAATCTCTTTAACAAAAAAAGTGAATCCCCATCCCATTTACAACCATTTATCAGCAAGAAAAAAAAAGATAAATTAAAAAAAAATTAAGCTATTACATATAATACCATACACCACACATCAATCAAATTATTACATATATGCCTTACATCTATTCTCAAAAGTATACACTCTGTTAGGAAAGGGCTCGAATATTTTTGCAGGTAAAGTGTTCCACTCAACAATTGTTCTATTTAGAAAAGAAAATTTTTTTTTATTTGTTCTCTGTGCCCGGCATTTTATCTTAAATTTGTGATCATTTCTGCCTATAAAATTTGGGTTCCCCGCCTCTTTCCTAAGATCTGCCCAAGCTTTCTCCCCCTTCAAAATTCGGAACATTCCACAAAGTCTGCTTACTTTTCTTCTAGATTCTAGAGGTTCCCAGCCCAGCGTTTCTAGCATTTCAGACACACTCTCCATCCTCCCATGCTTCCCCAGTACATATCGGGCAGCCTTTCTTTGCACCTTTTCCAGTTTTTTAATATGACCTTCTTCATGAGGGTCCCATACAAGAGAAGCGTACTCTAAAATTGGCCTTACTAGGGTCTGATAAGCCTTCTCCTTGGTTGCTCTAACGCTCCCTTTGAGGTTTCTCATTACCCAATGAAGAGTTTTGAAAGCTTTCTTATAGATGCACTCCACATTTAGCCCCCACCCTAAGTCCTTAGTTAAATATACACCTAAGTATTTGACAGTATCACTTCTAGGAATGACATTTTCTGATGAATTTATATTCCCTATTGTTTCCAATTACCTTATTGCTAAAAGTGATTGATTTGCATTTGTTAACATTAATATCCATCCCATTTTTTGTCACCCAATCTGCCATTTTATTAATGTCCCTTTGAAGTTTGTCACGGTCTCTGTCATTTTCGACTTTCCTGTAGATAATACAGTCGTCTGCAAAAAGTCTTATCTGAGAATTAATATTTATTGGGAGATCATTTAAATTGTTTTCTTATTTATCACAAACTGGGAAATTTTAAATCTTTAAAACGTTTTCCTTTAAGAATAGTTCTTTTACCTCCTTAAAATTATGGATCAAAATGGCTACTCTTTTATTTGTTTAGATATACCGGATATCATACCATTTTTCCTCTACCCTATATGATTCCCCAGCCGGAGAAACCCACCATCTTTGAAACTCTCCCAAAATCCCTTTCTACTGCCCATACGTGTATTGCAGCCATTCCTTTCTATTTCGTTTGTATATTACTATACATCCTTCTTTTTATTGATCTCGTGTAATACTCAAAGCATCGTGCTAGCACTTAATACATTGTCTTCTTGAGGTGTCTCTTTGCAAATATATGCTGTTTCCATTCAAATTTTTCATCCCCTGATGTAGTGCTTGGAAAGATTCCTTCGCTGTAGAATCCACCTGCTATCAGACTTTAAGCTCCCAGCTTGAATCCATCCGAAAATATTTGTAATATGAGGGTTTTTTCTCTCAAACATTAATATTAAATTCATCTTATTTCAGAGAGTAGTAATTATTCTCTCACTTCTTATCTCAGTTTATCACCTTATATTAGTTCAGTCGGTCTGGAACCTTATATTAATTTCATGCAATAATGTTATCCAGTTCAATTTTATTAAAAATTATGCTATTATTAGAGAAAGAATTTACTTCATGATGTAAGATCAAAGCAATCCTAAATATAGATAATGAAATATTTTTAATTTACATATCTAAAGACTAGGGCATTACTTGTGCCCTCTTTTTGGCCCAAATCTAACCTTTTCTCTTTAAGAATAAACAATATTGATTAGTCATCTTTGGGTTCAGAATGTAAGTTAATTTTATGCTAAAACTTTTTACCCGTAGACTTTTTTCTGTCTATTTGTTTCATTAATGACACCTTGCCTTCACACAAAGAGAACCGCTACACAGGAAAATCCTGTTTTTTTTCAATGAACCTGAACATTGTAATCCAAAAATGCCTTATCCATAATTAGCACCATCAATGGCAATTGTTCCAGGAGTTATTACAGATCTTCACATTTCTTACAAGGATGCCATACATACTGTTTTAGAGAACTCATGTTAAAAGACGTACTTAACTGACTGTACAATACGAAATAAGTAGCAAGTATTTCCGCGTTGTCTTCGTTTCATCGCTAGTTTTCTCTGTGCCAATTAGTAGTAAAATTACCTTACGCCATTGTTTTCCTCATCTTAACTTGCACTTGACGCGTATATCCTTCTCATTACACTCTCTTGTGGTCCAAGTCTGCTGAGACATCACCTCCTTTGAGGTTGAAAAGATACTCGAGAGAATGTCTGGCTTTCCACCTTTAGATGCACGGACCAATTATGGCTCACGTAACGGAGACATCAAAGGACATAAGATTGCATTCACTAGTATATGTACCCTTATCATTTGCTAGTCCTGACCTAGTTTATATTTGAATCGAGCTATTTTTCATTCCTAATTTCTTTGTTTGGAATGTTAATGAAAAGTTAACCATTGTTAACGTATGGGGAAAAATGTAAGAATGGAATTTAAACTTAATCTCAAACGTTTACGACCAGTTATTACTGTTTAAATTTTTTAACTGGCCATCATATATAACAAAATAAAACGCGTTTTAAAATGAAGGTACGATAAATAAGCATTTGACGTATTTTACTATAATCAAGGCACAACCATATTAAGAACTTTCTGCTCAGATTGATCAGTATCTTATTTATCACTATTTCAGTGATCGGGTACTTCTTTAATTAATAGGATTTTAAGTTCAATATGTTTACATATTTCTCCTGGAATATAAAATTGAAATTAAATGTTAAAAAAACGATTTCAAAATGCGTACCACCCGAATGTAAACCCCCGTCATCATAAGATTTTTATTCTAAACCCTTCCAAGGAATATTTCTCCTGGTCCTCGCATTATGTAGTACATCCCGTCAGATACTGCTTTAAAGATTAGGCTCAAGCCGTCAAACATTTCCCCCACATTTCTCGCATCCACGACAATCGACGTTGTTCTTCATTCTCCGGCCTTTCCTCGTATCAGCTCGCTCACATCGTGAGACGAAAGTTTCTCCTCGGCTTTTGGAGTCAACCGAGTCATATTTGTCGCCGGGAGGCTATGACGAAAGTGTGCACGGCCCTAAGAAATATGTGTTTATTGGTTCTTTGGAGGAATGCTCCAGGAAAGTGACATAACGGAGCCGTATTAAGAGTCTCCGCCCCCGAAATGCCACCATCTGTTATCATCGCATACCTACGACAAACAAAATGGTATAATAATGTGATGCGGTGATATTTTTGTTGAAAAAAGTTTTCGTATTATTGAATTTGGAAATATGTGAGAGAAAGATCTCTATAGAAATTTAATATATATAAAATTTTTGTTTTTAATCACTTTATGAATAACACTGTTTCTGGCGTGCCCTGGAGAAAAATCTTCATATTGAAATTGAAAAATAACCAATTTGGCTTTTCTATGCGGAAATCCTATTTTATGTGAAAAAGCCAACTTGGTTCATTTTCAATATAAATAATTTATGAACATATTTTCCCAAATACTTGTCAGACAAAAGCTCCCTTTATGAATTATCTTCAAAAATGACAACATTTGCGATTACGTCAAAAGAAGTGATGCCTTGTGGAGCTAAAATACTCTTAATAATTACATTTAATAACAATTACAACTAATAATACATATATATGTATACATACGTACATGCATACATCCTATATGGATTTGCGTCTTAAATACATATTGAAGTTAAAATATTGAAAATTTGAAAGTCAAGCGAGCATTTGGATGGGATGACTGAACATCATGGGCCCTGAACATTATTCCTATTCTATTCTCCTTTCAATTTCCTCTACCTGGCGAAAACTAGCATTGTTAGTATGACGCCCCAGAATGCCCCCTAGACCTTAAACAAAGTAATCAACCCGAAGGTCGGTTTTTATTATTTATTATTTTATTTTAGAATTACGTTGCAATTAGGCGATTTTCCTGGTGGCAAAGGTCAAGTTTGAGTCAAGTCAACTAAGATAACTCTTACAACGAAAATTACATACATACACGAACTAGAAAAACAGATAAGAGACCAAATATTCTTACATACAATGACACTTCCACATCACATACGAAATGCCGTCCACATCACATGCAAACAATATTTTAATAACTACAATGAAGTTTTTTACCCAGTGGCTGCTTTACATTTATACTTAAAACTTCTAAAATAGGATGAAAAGGGCTCAAACAAACCTCCATACAGCTGGTTCCAATAAAAAATAGTTCTATTTAAAAAAGAGTATTTTTTCTTATGTGTTTTTGCGTTCTTATTTTTATTTTGAAACTATGGTCGTTTTTTCCCTGAAAGTTAGGCTTTTCTATCCCTTGCCATAAATCTTCCCACGCTTCGTCCTTTTTAACAATTATATTCATCGCGCCTAACCTACTCCTTTTTCTTCTATTTTTCAAACTCTCCCATTTCAGTATATCTAACATTTCTGTGACACTATCTGTTCTTTTGTACCTTCCGAGTACATTTCTTGCTGCCTTTCTTTGAACTTTTTCTATCTTTTTAATATGTCCCACCTCATATGGATTCCATACAATGGAGGAATATTCTAGGACAGGGATAACCAGTACCTTATATGCTTTTTATTTTGTGGCTATGCTACCTCCTTTTAAATTAGGTTTAATAGGTGGGTTTAAATTAGGTTTAATAGGATTTAGGTTTAGGTTAAATTAGGTTTGATAGGTGATGATTGAGTTCTCCCAGTACTGAGCCCGACGGCATGTGAAATTCACCCATCTGGGAAGGGGGGCCAGTTCCTTTCCCTGTGCCGGTTATGGTTTCCCAGGAAGATGTAGCACCAGAAAAATCTTGCATGGAGCTAAGGGTACCTAGAGAGGCTTGCCCGGGAATCGAAATCCGGCCTACCAGTCAGTGAACTATCGTGACCCTTAAAATGCCCCAATTGAAGAAAAATACTTTTATATATTTATACCTAACTATAGCCTGTTTATATTGTCTAATAATAATCAGTACTTCGTAAATATGGAATTCAACTATTAATTCGAATTTATGTTACTAAGAGTTTATTACAAAGACCGAGTGGATTATATTTTGATTAGATTAATGGGTTGATATTGAGTCATAGTGGAATATAGTCAATCTTTGGATATTTCATCAACTGTTCAAATCATTAAATGATATTTTAATCATAATTCTTAAGGGAAACAATCTGAGCAATTGTAATTTCCATTTCACAAGTGCGTTTCCACTATCCTTTAGGGTATGTGATTTGCAGCCTTAATGCGTACAACGTGTGCCTGCTCTGCAGGATAATAGGGTCTCTTTCCAATGCAACAATTTCAGAGTGTAAAAATCATTCGCCTTGACTGGGATTCGAACCCAGATACCTCAATATCCGGTCGAGTGCTTTAGCCACCTAAGCTACCGAGGCGTCCTCTTAAACTCTGAAATTTTGGGGCTTTTAAAGGAACAAGATGTTGTGACGAAATACCGTACATACAATGTCACAGGCATTCGTAGTCGTGCGCAAGGCGCCACAGTCCACGAGGTTAGTCGTCCAGTCAAGGCGAATGATTTTTACACTCTGAAATTGTTGCATTGAAATGCACATTAGCGGATGACTCCGTTAAAAGTTACTGTTGCGGCATCTCCCGCAGTTTCTTTGGAATTTGTCAAAGTGAAAACACCATAAGTGTTTAAAGTTGGCTTTAACCTCGTGGACTGTGGCGCCTCGCGCACGACTACGAATGCCTGTGACATTGTATGTACGGTATTTCGTCACAACATCTTGTTCCTTTAAAAGCCCCAAAATTTCAGAGTTTAAGAGGACGCCTCGGTAGCTTAAGTGGCTAAAGCACTCGACCGGATGTTGAGGTATCTGGGTTCGAATCCCAGTGAAGGCGAATGATTTTTACACTCTGAAATTGTTGCATTGAAATGCACATTAGCGGATGACTCCGTTAAAAGTTACTGTTGCGGCATCTCCCGCAGTTTCTTTGGAATGGGTCTCTTTCCTTTTATTGACTAAAGGAAACTGCAATTATCTGATATCTTCCGTGAAATAAATCAAATTTAAAAATGAAATTCCTATTTTGAGACAGATGTCCGTTTGAATAATCGACATGTCCGGTTTTTTTGAATGATGAATGATTAATCTTTTAATTTATCTATCCATAAAGTTTCATTTATTTTTTCCGGTTGAGACGCGTTTTCGCATAAATATATATGCCTCCATGGGTATGATTTTGCATGAATATGTTGGTTTTGATTGTGATGTTATTAACTTTTACGGTTGGTGACCCAACATATACCGCAACACGCTTTTGCGGCGGCTTGTGGAGTATCGTGTAGATACAACGCGTTTTTCATCCATCAGTCGTTATATAACATATAGCTTCGAAGACTTTCTCTTTGATTGGCTCTTCCATGGATCAATTTTTTTCTGCAGCATTTTTCGATTCCCCAAACCATTTTTACCTCTTGCCCGTCTTTTATAACCACATTATTTCCGTACATGGTGCATCATAAAGGCGTTCTAAGTAAGAAACATTTAGCCTCATTGTCCATTGAATATTGTGTCATGCTGTCACCGCGGTTGATCAATGATTACACTTAAATATTTGATATGATATATAATCATATATATTTAATATATATATGATTTGGCTATTCTAAGGAATTTTTATCACCTATTTAGTACATGTAGACATTACTGCCACTGTTTTATAAGGCATTTATTGAATATACCCCTATAAGAATACTGTAAATGATAATGTACGCGTCTTTTTTTGAGCAATTGTTTAGTAGAGTGCACTCGTATTCTTTCAGCAATATCGCACAGGCGATGCTTTTTTTATTGAAAATATATTTTTATGCTTTCATGCGTACTAATTACGCGTTAGTTATGTATTAAAACTCAATCTTCAAATAAACCTGTTGACTAATTGCCCCCCGCCTGCATCGTTGCCCTTCCATTGTTTTTCTATCCGGTTTCTCCCAATTACTCTATTTGCTTATTGCCTTGCCAAGTGCCCCTTCCAAAGTAATTGGAACGTTATTCGGGCGATTGCTATGACCAAGTAAATGATATATCGTTTATTTTTAGTCAACGTTGAAAAACTGAGCATTTTTCCGTTATATAGGCTCGTTCCAAACTTTGTATATAAGATGGTCTTCTTAAATATACAAGTTATAGCTACCTCCAAATTCTAAAGTGTCAGAATATGCTAGCAGTACGATCATCAACGGGTGATTAGAAAAGTAGGTTTGAAATTATAAGCACAAATTTGATTCAATTTCGACTCATTATACTTCCACATTTAATGGCGCATTAACATATATCCGCAGGAAATAAAAATTGTAGCCGTGTTGCTTGCCTGTGCTATAACTACTTCCTTAGCCCCTCAATTCAACAAATTTCAACACTTCCATGGCTTCGTAAATGAAACGGCTGGATTTGGAAGAGAGAGAGTAGGGCGGTCCATTTCGTAGCTATATTTTGGGTAAAATTTCACTTCTTACTCTCTTGAGAAAACTAATGTTTGATATTCTTTATCTTAATGAATAATAATTGCTTATTTCTCCAAAAACTGACCTAAAGAAATAAATTTTAATTGATAATTCTTGATATTTAATATTTTCATCAACACAAGCAGAAGCCTGATTTTAAGGAGGTATGCTGTTAAAAACAATATTCCGAGATTGGCTTTCATCAATCGTTTGGACAGTATATAAAATTTAATTTTTATTCTTGAATAATCGCTAATCAATAATTCTTGGAATTATTTGTAGTCGGAAATCAAAAGTGAGTGAAAACGTTTTTCTTTTCATGCGGGTTAATGAACTAATGATTCATGTTCGCATAATTGTCTTTTTGGATTACCAAATTTATGTAAATTGACCTGCTTTCCATGCTTTGTCAATGTGGTATCGACCTGACAAACTTAACTTTTTCTCTTCGTGCTAGAAATTTGCTCAAGTTGATATTGATTTGTGTCACCTGGGTGTTAAAACATACGCCAGAACATCATGACAAGATAAACAGTTTATCAAATTATTCCATGCAGCTGAAACCGAAGACTGGTTACTGAAATACTGATTGCAAAATCAAGTTTTCGTCTTTTGTGCGCTATAGAAAGTATAAAAGGTGGATGTTAATGGCGGGTGGTTTTTTTCATAGTATATAACGTTCCTCGAATAATGGCAATGGTTTGGACCCTATTCATAACTTTTAGCACAAATATATTAATTGATAAATAATCAGAAAACATGTTTCATAATTTCCTTTCTTTAGTAAAATATAATCATTAATTAGTATTTTCAAGAACTATAACAGTCTGGGTTCAGAGGATTGGAGGAACTACGATGAATTGAGCTAGGGGCAGTCTAGTCTTTAGTCAAACTTGCGTCTTCATTTCATAGAATACAAAAATTCCTTGGATATTGCGTGATTATTGAATAATGTTGACAAAATTCGAAACAGAAGTCCACCGTAGGCATCAGTTTGTTGGATGTCGTTCACCCATTTCATAAATCCGAAGTCATTCGTCACAATTTTGTATTGAGAGAACGGAAAGAAATATTTTAAGCACTGCTAGTATACTTTTCATATCAGCTGTCAATTTTTCACATAACATTATATTTCTTACATGTGGGTTCAATGGATTAAAGGAGCTTAAAGAAATGCATAGTTGAGAAGAAAAACGTATGCTCAAAATTTTTATCTATAAGCATCTAGGAAAAGAAGTCTTCTGTATTATGGACGTTTTAACGTGGAATTTGAGAAAGTACTAATATAGGTCTTCAAATGACCTATTTTAAAATTTATCTTTATAGAAGAAGCTTTTATTTAGATACAAAAAAAAAGAGAAGGAATTGTTTTCCAATTAATAGTTTTCAAGTAAATAAATACTCCCTTTCCATCCACTTTTCCTAATTAAATCTTGCCTATCAATCTACTTTGCATTTCTTTAATTAAAACATCTGCCTGATTTGATATGCCTCCAAATTTGTAGAATTTAGAGACTCCCTAAAAACAAATACATCCAAGTATTAGTGAATTTTTATTTGAAAAATAATATTCCACTTCCACCTGCATTTAGGAGATGGAGAAGAGAGCTTTCCAATCTGACATTCTTTCAGTTACACATTTTAAATTATTACTGTTCCGCTTTTATTCTCATTTTGCCTTTCCTTAATATCACGGGTTAGTATCAATTCTCACCTTTCACGCTTGCGGATCAAGGAAAACCTCGCCTGCGGCCGTAAAAGAACTTTCAGCCGTGCATATCTAAAATAGCATGCTCCAGAATACCCAAGGGAATAAATTTTATTGCTTTGCGCGCAGTTAAATTTTGGCGGTGTTTCGAATAAAATTTGTTGGGTACCGTATGGAGGGCAGTGATGTTTTTTATCCATCCGAGAGTGTTTATATGATTTACTGTGAGAGGGTATGTACCTGAATGTTTTAGCAAATTTGAAAGTGACCAAAATCTTTATGTATTCTGCAAATCTTTATCTATGGATATTAACATTCAAACATGAAAATGTTAATGAATATATATATATATATATATATATATATATATATATATATATATATATATATATATATATATGTATATATCACAAAATTTGAAATACTTCTATCGGTAAACATTAAACTATATTATCTAAATCTGGAATCTATGGAAATAATTAACTCATATTTTAGCTATACATATTATTTTATACTCTATTTTTAGTATTAATTCTGAATTTCTGTTTCCATAATATATATCACGAGGACCGTCTCACATTGTTGACACGGAAAGGTTTCTCTAAACTTGTTACTTCCATATTTCTGATAACTTTCCTTCTCCACCCATCGTCAGTGATTACCGTGCTATAGTCGGCCCGTTTTTACGATAACTTTAATAAATGAGAATGTTTCATTACATTTCTGGGTCGTGTCATTACTCCATAGTCATTAGCAAAACTCACCGCCCTTTGGGAAAACGAGATAACTTTGCTTTGGTAGAAGGGCTTTGACTTAAATTACTTTATGAATTCGATCAAACTTTTTCGTGGGTTTCCGTTCAATAACCGCAATGCGGAGACTGTTGCACTCTGCCCTCCCCGGGGGCCATTCATACTGAAACCGAAAAAGAAAGAATAAGATTTGAGTAAAAACACCGCGGTGGAACTTTGCACCCGAAGACCCCCGCCATCGAGTTTCGTCTTCTTTTTCTCTTATCGTTCCTTCCCCTTAGATTGTCCTTAGTTCTTCGTCCATCGCCACCTTCTTATGTGTGGAGCAGTCAGTGTCTTCACACCTCCAATCTCCCGACCAGGTTTCATTCCTTATATTTCCTTAATTGAGACCAAGTCTTACAGTATTTGAATCTCTAAGGAAAGGAATAATCCTGTTTATACTCATATCTTATGCACCAATTAAGCCTCAAGTTGTGTTTAGTTGGGTTTTTCCATACCCTCTGCATTATGACTGGGATTATAGGTATTTTCAGACGAATTTGGTTATATCTCTCATTAATTCATAATATTATGAAATTCTGTAAACTTTGTTTTGAGTTCTCAGATGTGATTTTTTTTACATCCAATAAAATAAATGGCAAACTGAATACGTGCCCATGTGATACCTAACCATCTTTCATAACGTTACCGGAACAAATTGAAAACCTATTCCTTTTTGTTTCTATCTAAACAATTACGTTTTACAAAAATTTTGAAAAGCAATCTATTCAAAAAGAATTTTGGGGGGTCTTAAAAGAGGAAGATGTAGTGACGAAATATTTTATGCATTATGTCACAGACTATTAATGTTTTTTAAAGCTGGAAATGGTGTAAACCTGTAATGTAAGTTTTGAATTTGTAATCCATAGAAAAAGCGCCGAGTACGTGCTTAGATGGCCTGCATGACTGATGTGCCAAACTAAGCCCTCGGAGCCAATGTCCATTTGACAAAAGCCTCTTTTGAAGCTCAGGATCCGACAGAAAATCCTCCCACTTTGAATACCCCCAGAAAAAAACATCGGGGAACGACGTAAGCAGTACACGTCCAGCACAGAAGTGTTCCGAGCTATTACCAGCGCACAGAATTACAAAGTCCTTCGTTATCCTAGTAGTTTACTGAAAAAAATGCAGCAGCGGTGGCGGTGGAAAGGTATATTTAAAGCTTACGTCGTATGTATTTCTTTCCGGCCCATAGACGGCCACCGTCACAAGCAACCGTGCAACGTGCATGCATGTAATCCGTCGCTCACCTGGTTTTTATAAAACCTCGGCGAATATTTGTCACGTGACCCACCAATTCGTATCGTCTCTTTACCCATCCAACCTAGCTGAGCCCCAACCGCACGCGAGAGAGAGAGAGGCACTGCCATTAATGCGGGCTCGAGGTAGCTTCCTTTTTCTGTTGAAAAATCTTTCTTTCCTGACGTGATTGTGAAGTAGATCGACTTTAATTTATGTCTTGCTAGAGGTATTTTCGATGTAATCAGCGGACAAAAATGAAATTTTCCCAAGGGTAAAATATATAATTAAGGCCAATATTGCAGCTTTCAGTTCATGTATAACAAAGCCATGGATTTCACCTGTTATGTCATTGGTCTGTCAGCTCTGTGTATTGTCTATTCCCAAACAAAATGGAAATAATTTAAAACCTGTATTTGAAGCCCTCGTGCCTTTCATAAATTCAATATTTGTCCTGCTCCTTGGAACAGAAATAATTTTATGGTGGACATTTGATTTGATAGTCTACAAAGAAATTGGTGATTATTACAACCATCATTCATTGTAAACCATATCATATTGCCAATTATTCATCACACTTAATGGAAATCCGTCATAACTGTTCGATTGATGAATGAGATGACTCATTGATGGAATAGAGACCTTGTCCATAGGATAGAATAAAGGTCTTGTTTAGAAGATTAATTAGAATTTAACCTCAATCGATTAGAAATAGGTTTTGTTCTGCTGATGGAAAAGACAAATAATCAGAAAAGCTGATGTTTTCTCTGATTGTTGAAACTAGGTACTAAATTTTTCTTCGTTAGGAAAAGAACGAAAAGTCACCAGTGCTACTTTTGCTATGATACTTTGCTTGGGCAGTGCTGCTTTTCACTCCAGTTTCCCTACAAAGCCTTCAGAATGGCGGATGACATTATAGCAAAGCTGCGGGAAACAAGCACATAAAATTTTAAGAATAGAGTACGCTGTTCAAATTGTAATGATCTGATCTTACGAGATTAATTGTTAAAGGGTACTTTGTTCCGTGTCGTGCTACTTCAAATATTGGGGAAGGTTAGATTATAATCTGTTGATTTTACGAGTTAGTTTGCCTCTGGTTACAGAGTTGGAACACCTAAAGGTCAGTCGGACAAAGCAATTAGTGGGATCGTGAGGCTTTTACCTTTCAGGGGATGATCCTTGACCGAGGATGACAGCGGATTTTCAGTCACTTCTCTCCAATGAAATTTTGTCAAAGGTCGTCGTCTCCAAAGACCTCGTCTAAGCCTTGTTCAAACTGCTTAATCCTTTACTCAATGGACAAATGGAATTGAACTGTGAATGAAATTCACTGCTACAAATGTGTTAATAATTTAGATTCACGTTAAACACTAATGGGCTAAAATAAAATTTGCCAATAATACGAACGTTGCCAGTTTGTATCTTGTAAAATGCATTCTTATAACTCTTCCAGCATGGAATTTACTCAGGTTACCACCCAATGTGTGATCATAAAATGATCAAATATACAACGTTATTCATGTTCCTGAAATTCATCATGCTCCTATGGTAGACACCTAGGTATTTATCCCCGTGTCACATTTTTTACATGGAGATATATATTTTAAAGTTACAATAGAAAAAATAAAATTTATAAATTAAATTTCAACGGAATGAAAAATTAAATTTAAGTATTTTTGGCTCCCACCTTCGCATATAATTTGTGATAACCGAGTTTTTACTGCAGCAATCGTATAAATCTTGGTGCGTCCAACTAAAGGAAATTTATCAGCCAGAGCACTAATCGTCATTTTCCCGTCGGATCGAACTTCTTGGTCCACGATAGTTGAACGATTTCATCGGTGTGGATATTGGGTCTGCCACTCCGCTCTTCATAATGCAAATTTGATTGGCCATTTTTGAAGTCTCTACACTATTAAGCCTTTCCTTTTCTCATTACTGTATGCCCATAAACAAGGCACAACTCCGGATGAATTTAGGCAGCTGATGATGTTTTTGTACACGAAAATTGAATAAGAGTACGCATTTCGTAACTGGCGGGAGCAACGACTTTCGCGGACATTTTTTTCTGCAGTCACGGAGAGACAAACGACTAGACTAGACAAAACAGTGCCTTCATTGGCTTCGGAAATTAGCAAAAGGTGGCGCTGTATGCGAACAATATCATTGTGACCCGCTCTGTTTAAAGATACTCGTCAGACAACGGCCATTAGGTTTCGATTGAGCCTCATGCGTAACATCCTTACTGCCAATTGTGTTCAACTCAATTTTATAATATATCAAGCCTTTGTCTAAGATTTTATACTGTTTTTATAACAACACTTTTAAAGGAAAGAAGAGGAAGAATTGAAAAATAAATATATCTTGAGAAGCAGGAATTTAACTCAGAGAAACGAGCGTATAATGAGAATTTCCCTAGTCACATTGAATTTACATTCTGATATAATATACTGTTATAATCTCTGGATTTTCTTTTCGTTTAATAAAGCGAAGAAACACAGCTATTGAAGAGTTTTCTTAAAACCAATACTTATTTCCTTTCGCATTTTTTTCTGGGTTGAAATACGAAAAAGAATGGTTTATTTTAGTACGTAAATAGTTTCATTAAATTGTTAGCTTAAGATTTCATAAAGTATGCGTCGATTAATAAATAAAACCAGTGAATACATTTTAATTACAAAGCTCTATTAATTTCATTGTCACTGAGTCCTACATTGTAAAATATATAGTCTCTTATCTATCTTGAATTGCCTATCTATTGTTGAGTAAACCTAGGAAAATGTCCGCTTGATCAAAGGGGCAGAAGAGACACCATAAAAATAATTTTTCAAACGGACGAGCACCTCTGTATTTATAGTCCCTGGTCAATTTTATGAGACCCACTGTTGCTGGGTCTTTACCACAAAAGATAGCTGTAAGAAACTCAACAGTTTATATATTTATCCTTTTACAATGCAGAAACTGTAAGCGGAAACAGACTTAACCAATCATAGTTTTTTATTTTTTGCCTATTGATATGTCGAATTTTTAGACAATTTGCTCATTATTGTTTTTTGAAATATTGGTTAAACAATAATGGACTTAGTATTTGAAATAAACGAAAACACGTGGTACATTAGGCTGTACGTAAGCTGTGAGATTTACAGTTCGAAATTATTCTCTCGTAATAAATACCGGAATTTTGCTAGTAGTAATGGCTTGTTTCATTTTCTCATTACGTTGTTTTTATGCTTGAAAAAAATACTTGAGTGGAAACTCGTTGGATTAGTTATCCTTGTGTAATTCTTTAGCGATGAAAGGGACTTAATCTTCAATGAAGACGTAATTAAAAAGCTTTCAAAATATATTTTCGTGGGTACTAAGCGTACTCATTTGACTCCTTAAACAATGAGGTTATGGAGAACAATTTTGAGGAATGGTTGCGTGCAGATATTTTGCCTTTCATTTACCATGTGATATTTTTAAACCTTCGCAGTCCCCCCGTAATCCCGCGAGAGGCGTATTGGTGGTTATCTCCGTTGACGACAGAGTCGAGGGCTTTCGTAAGGGATTGGTGGGGAGGACGTCGATATTGACAGCCAAATTGACGTACCGCGTTGAAATTAATAATGGAATTCTCTCGCCCAAAAATGTCCCGTGAGTCTAATCCCGCCCACGCATCTAGTCGCTCCCTCGGGTGAAATAGTGACAATCTCTTTCATTTACGTTGGAATACCGTAATACTTGAAAATTCTGTATTTCCTTCAGGGGTATTTGTTTACGTAGTTTCAAATTTCTATGAGAGAATTACAAATTCCCTAGAATGCAGATCTTATTCTATCGCCAAGACATCACTTAACTCTTATTTTTTACCCTCATCTAATATAGATGTTTAAGCTAATGAACAATTGACATTCAGTGCGTCCTGCGCCTAGTTCAATTCTTTCGGACGTAATTAGTACCTTTTTCTCCAGAGAAAACTATTTCAAAATTGTGGTTTGTCGACTTAATAATTATCGAATACCCCTTACTCATAGAAGATTGTATTGTTCCACTGAAATTCGCCAGACACTTAAATCTGTGCAAACACATTGAGCCCGACAGGTTCTAGTAATTGAAAACCGCTTGCGATTTGAAAATATTGAACATACGCGTACCTTTAACCCAGAAAGTCAAAAATCTGATTCAAAAGATGCACCCCAAAGATATTATTTTCTTTCTTACTTTTTGGGGGCTACTTAGGTAGATTTTTAATAGATTTTGGGACTACGATCTTACGGTACTCTTCAGCCCTGTATGATATGGCACAAAACTATCCGTATATCCCAGACGTTAGAAAAGGTAAAACATGTTACAACTGTTCACTATTTAGCTCTTCATACTCCCTACCTTGCTAAACTTGATCTCTGTACTTTTCCTTCCTCTACCTCGCTTTCCCATCATTATCCCCTCTATTACCGTCCTTAGTTTCTCATTTATTCTCAGTACCTCCTCCATCCAATTTTCTTGACTACCAACTTCTCCAAAAAAAACTTCTTTCTTCCCTAAAATAACATTAACTTTGTTTGTTTTGCTTTTCTCCCATTTTTATCATTCTCCTCCATGCACATTTCAATATCTTTCAATCTCGCTTATCTTTTTGCTTCAACGACCATCCTTTTGAGCTATACAAAACTATGCTCCATATTAAAGATTTATCGGTTAACTTTGGTGGATGTCATTAACTCGCACCTATTTTTGAAACTTCTTCACCTAACGCAGTTCTTCTTTAAGGACGCCGTCACTCTCTTCTCTCTCGTCTAAAACGCTTCCCAAAAAGGTAGCATAATACTATCTGTTCTATTTTATGTCCCTCAACTCCATTGTTTATCTAAGACTTTGTATTTCTTATTAATCCAATTACCTCAGTTTTATAATGATTAATTGTCATTCCATATCTACCACTTTCATTCTGCAGTGAGATAAGATTACATTGTAATTCTTTGTCAGACTGATCAACCGAAACTGGTTGGCCTTATCATACGTAAATGACTCATTGGAAGAATTTCCACCCTAAATTTACTCTAATCTTAAACTTCGCACGCCTATCTTACCACTTCCTACGGATTGATGTTGCAGAAAACAAGAGATAATGGACATTTCTGTCTTACTCCTTAGCCTAGCTCTTCCCTTCCGGACTTTCCGTTCGCTATCCGTATCTGTGTGTTCTGGAACATACACGCTCTAGGTAAGTGGTCAATCTCTTCAGTATATAACTCTCTTCTCCAAAATGTTTTTTATTTGTTTCCAGTGTGCTTTCTCAGATGCCTATTAAAAATCTTAGAATGTATTTTTCTATTAGTGACCTCATTATTGCTTTGGAATTACTCATAAACTTCCTATATCTAAAGCCAAACTGGTCTTCGCCGAAATACACATTATCTTACTTACGCCTTATCAGTACCCTAATCAATATCCTTATCCATTTTTTGTTCGTGATCCCAATTAGGATCTTTTCCGCGTGTAATGGCAAAAGCTCTGATCTAGAGTCCTCACATACTGCTGCTAATCCTTTTTTAGGAATGACTCTAGTAAAGACCTGGACTCTTCCGTTACCGGGCATTACACTTTGCCCCAAGGGTCGAGTCCTGTAGTTCAAATTACTTATTTGTTCCATCATAATTTCTTGCGATTGATAAATAATTAAGGTTGTTTGCTAGCTCTGCCCTCCAGATACACTATTTTTATTGTGGTACCACAAGCATCACTCAATAAGTATCTTACTGTGTTCAGACAACTTTACAGCCACTTTACTGGAGGCAGACGCTGCACGGAAAACCTTTCGTTGGACTCCTATCCTTTAGCATAGGCTTTAGTTTTGTTTCGTTATTAGTTATTTGGTATTAGCAATTTTTATTTCTCTCATCTTTGAATATGAAATTGTTTTTTATCAATTCCCATTCCTACAGGGGCACATTTTAATATAATTCTACATGATTTTAAATTATGTTTTTGATACAATACATTTGTCTCAGCATCTTGTTTTACTAACAAAACAAATATTTTCTTTAGCAAAGTAGGGAGTTCTAAGTTGATTCTTCTCCGTTCACAAAGATAGAGAGAGACATCTGTGAGATACATCAAGGATGGAATAGGCCTGCTACAGTCATTTGAGTTTAATGTTGGTACGGTGAATATGTCAAACCTCGCATGAAATTGGTAGTTGAGGCCAAAGTGACGTGCTTATTGAAAATTGACGAGCAGTGTGCCGAATTTTCCGCCAGTGTGCGGGACCTTTTTCCACTTGCCAAATATTCTAAAGCTCAGAGGTTAAAAATATTATAATTGACAGTAGAAGAAATTCTTCATTTCCCATGCTAATATAGTCAATGCTAAATAACATAAATCGCACAAAAAGGTTTTAATACATATGGTACTAAAGATATAATATCCAAAACATAAAAGGCCCCTTTTTTATGAAACCTTGTTTAAGATATCAATAGTTCAATATTGACCGTATTTATTGCTTTACATACTTTTATTTCAAATATTATACAATTTTCCCTATCTATATGTAAAGCATATTTTGCATACTTGTGCCCAGTATCGATATTAGAGTTTTACTTCAAAATAAAAAACTTGATATGCCATGTTTTACTGTGAAACTAGGCGCCTTTCATCCAAAGTCATTCACTCCGTCGAAAGGATTTTTGTAAAATCAGATTTGGATAATAGCTACTGATATAATACACGTCTGATAGTTATGTATTCCTAGTTTATTAAACATGCATTAATATCATTTGTATGATATAATATGCTTCAGAAACACTTTTTAATTGATGTATTAATGTTGCGAAAATTGTTGGCATCATCGATTGTCATCTCTCACGTTCCGACTTTCGAGTCCGATTCACGAGTTCCGACTTGTAGATTAGTTATTTTCTGTTAAAGTGAAGAGTGACTATTTGTTTTAATACCTGCCAATGACTCAGTCAATTTTTCAATTATGCGCATGAATTATTTTAAATATATTTCTGCAGGGGAAAAAGTGCCACTCATTCTTTAGTACGTTATTTGGAATCCTTTTCCCATTTTTACTCACATACTTATGAATCTTAACCCTTCCCAACTGAGATTAGACTGTAGGCAATGGAATAGCTAATTACAAATAGCTATAAATTCGGTTTTCGTATCAAGAAGTGTTCATATTGTAATTCTTGTTGTAACATTTTCGATGTTTTCCACCGAATTTTGCCATACGCCTCGCATGACTGCTGTCACTCGGGTGGAGAGCTTCGCGAAAGGATAAACCCCCTCCGCAGTGTGTGTAATTTTCCCACCCCTTGCGTTTCAACCGAATGCCTCTCTTTTTTGGAGCATATCGTCCCTCAAAACACGTCTGCCGATTTGAGAGCATTTCACATCCCTCTACTTCCTTATCCACACCCCTCTCCCCTCCCTCCTGTGTTTCCCTGTTATTTTTTCGTCGAGACGGGATGAACCATGGAATTCTCCTCGAGAGAGAACGGTGTAGGAAAGAGTGGTAAACAGCACGTAAGTGTCTTACATTCTTCTCGTCAGCATAATCTCGTGACATTCCACTTTGTAGATAACATGAAAGCTTTGCTCTCTGTCCACCTTTGTGTAAAATACTAGTTCTAGAAAGGAAAATATTTTCAATTACTTTCCCTTCCCTTATCACCTGTGAATAATCTTGCGATGCGTGAAACTCTGGAAATAGAAGAGTCTGTATGGGTGGGGGAGTAACGCGTTTCTTAAGCGAAATAATGTGTACATAATCCACTTTTCCGTGGATTCCCGCGGCTAAAACTGATGTTAATAGTATCTGATACCATAAACATAGCGTTTATTTTGAGATAAAATTTGCAGTAATATTAAACTGAATAATGTGATAAACCTTTTAAATTTGTTTAATCGTTATCACGCCAATTTTAAATGACGTTTATGCTCTCACCCTGATTTAGGATAACCCACAGTAATTATAAACTATCTATTTGTAGTTACATATTAAACCCATTCGAAGAATTTTTATTTCGAGTATTCTCTCATATTACTATTTACCTAGATTATTTGTGTTTAGGCAATTTCCTGAATTAAATAAGTCTTTTGTCATAAGACTTCTTGTAGTTTCAGTTCTAGTGATTTGTTAGAATTTGTTTCAACTTTAATTCATTTTTATTGCATCACAATCATCATTGAGCATTTTTAAATAATCTAAAAATAGCATTAATGTAACATTTATTTGGCAACGGTTTATTTATTGCGTAAGAAATGAGGTTTGGAATCAAAATAAGTTGAAGCCTATTAACAGAAGTATTATGGTGAAAAGCAAAGCTGGAACATCTAAAAGAATATGTGGTCCTTTTCAAATACTTTATAACCGCTCCATTTTTCCAGTAGAAATTTAGAAATAGTTGGGGCTACTTTTCTTTTAACTGCACCGCGCGGTCAACTGAATAAATATCTGGCATTTAAAGGTGCTGATAATTTTACCAGTTTATACTTTTCGTATGCGCGGATCATTACATATGTATACCATGAGTTTCACGATGCATGCTTGTATTTCAAGCCAATTACTGTGAACAATTTAAATGAAAACCATGTTCTTTAATCAATCAAATCTTCATGAAAAGTGAATTTAAGTAGTACTGAAAATGAGGAGCGTGGAAAATGATATTTACTTGTTCCCTTTTTGTATAAGTACTATTTTTAATATTACCCAATATGCAAGAGTAATCTCATAAAATAATTAAAAGTATAATGGTTTAAACTCTTAATTATGTTATTCAGTTTTATTCTAAATTTTTATGCATAAGTGCACGCATTGAAGCAGGATTAATTAGCCTTCTACTTGCAGATTTTATCGGCTTCTTTAAATTGTAATATAGAATTGACATGGTATCAACAAATTGATAGCAGATTTTTTAAATTTTTTATCTATTATAATGCGAAAGCGAAGGATACCTTCTTTGAAATATCGATGGCTATGACAGTGAAAAGAAGCGCGATGACTTCGAGGGGAGTTTGATGATTGCAATTCTGTCAAAACAAAAACTAAATAATTGATGGATGGAATGGAAACAAAAAAAGATAAAATTGACGAAACAGAGCTTTGAGCCTGATGTCTCACACATTATAAATACTTACTCGGATAATTAGCCGAAAAAGATGAGATGCTGGAAAGCCTTATGGACACTTAATTTGGATTAAGGAAAAACCGATAAAGCAGGAGAATCAATACTCAGCTTCATGGTACAGGGTGGAAAACTGATACAGATAAACATATTACATATGGAATACATGGAATAGACCTTCAAAAATGTCAAATGAAAAATAAAGTACTCAAAATACTAGAAATAGCGCTTTGAATGAAATACGACAAAAGAATTATCCAGAACCCCTACAGAAATCAGGTAAAACCATGCAAATAAAAATGGAAGGAAAATAGAAGCCAGAGTAAACAAAGGAGTAGGACAAGGGTGCAACCTCTCTCCGCCACTCTTCAACGTATAAGGGGCAATAAAAGAAGCGCAAGGATTGGGTATCATAGGAGTTAAGGGTGAAGAAATTAACATGCTCCAGTTGGCAGATGATATTGCATTAGTGGCAGAACGGGAGAGGACCTGCAATCAACTCTGAATGCTATGGGCCTAGTACTTCGGGAATGTACACGTAATGTGAGCATCAACAAAAAGAATACAAAAATCCTTACACACGGAAGAGGGAAGCTTATGTAATATTACAATTCGAAGAGTTAAAGTGGAGCGGGTGAAATCCGTCATCGATCAGGGAAGAAGGTAAAATTTAAATGGAAGATTTTGGACCGACATCAAGTGAAGAATAGCTCAAGCAAAGAAGGCGTTCATGAAGAAGAGGGAGATATATTGTTCTAATTATCCGCGCTTGAAAACGAGGAGGTAGTTCGTACGGAGAATGACATTTGACGGTCCAGAGGCATCGAAAATTGGAAAAAAAGGACCGGCAAATAATTTGTAACCTTTGAAACTTTGTGATACAGGAGGCTACTGAAGATTAAATGGGCAGTCGAATTAGCGAACAAGGAAGTACGTACGAGAGGAAGGAACCGCATGGAAAAGAAGAAAAAGATATCTCCATGGAGACACTTTATGATTGGGCACTCCTAAATGAATAATATGGAAGCATAATAAAACGGAAAGTTGATGAGAAGATGCCACTTTGAAGACTGCGAGATTGGTGTCAATGACAAGTTAAGGAGGGCGTGAAAAAAATTTCATTGAGAGAGGAAGGAATTTCGTAGCATTGCAAATAGAAGAATGGAGGGCTGCAAAAAAACAGTCTTAGGATTAAAATATTATACGCTTATAGTTACTTGCATACGATGTTTTAATTATGTTATCTATATTATATTTAATAAAGTTTCTTTTGATTTATCGATAATGATGATTGTCATGCAGAAAATCATTAATATGTTGATTGCAAAAACCTTTGATGCACCAAATGGTTTTTAAGATATTGCTTTTCGAAAAGGACGCCAATGTTCACATTTCTTTAATCTTCATACACGCCGAACGATGAGACTCCCACGTACCTTGGATGTGGCGAGGGTATTCATATACCAGACACATTAATTAAAGCTACCTATAAAATATTCAAATAAGGCCGGCTACGACTTAATGACTGGAAGTTCTTCGCAAAAACATTTGGGGAATTAAATTTAACTGTTTAGCACTGATGAGTGAGATATGAGAAGAAAGATTTTGAAGGATCTGCGTCGATTTTTTTATTTTTGTTCATTCAATGTTGCTTGAGTCCCGTTCTCAGGGGCTTCAGCTTGAGAGTTTTAGATGTTTTGAAAATCGGCAAACTAAACTGCCTTGTTCTCTTCAGAGTTGGCAACATTCATATTCAGCTTTCTTTTACAATTTCCTTCCACTTCCTGCTCATGGAACTGGGTGTTAGGCCAGCAGCTTCTATTATTTAATATTAAAGACAATCCGTTACTTGACAATAATTTTGGTAGTTATGTTGTATTTTTGTTCCTTTCAAATAATAATCACACACTCGTAAGTGCATCGATTAATGAGACTCAACTGACCTTTTGTAAATTTAAAAAATTGTCATCTCAGGGATTAAGATAGACGTTTGCTTGTATCTGAAGCTCAAAACTCTTTTATTTTTATTTCTACGTAATATTCTTGCTTTTTTAAAAAATACTGGGATCAATGGTCTGGTTAAAGGTCCTCAAGAACGTATCTTTTAACATACGTATCTTTGCATGCAAGTAACCATTTATTATTTTATGAAACAAATATGAATTGATTTACTCGTATTTGTAATTTTGATAGAATTTTCATCGTAAAAATAGGTCGAAATAATGTTTCACTGGGGTTACTTATTCTATATAGCTAAAAAAAGTTTTTAAATGATTGTGTGAAACTTATATTTTAATCAATTCCTTTAAATAATTAAAAAACGAACCATCTATTACCTTAACCTACTCCGTGCATATTTTCCTTTTATGTGATGACCGGCATTATATGTTTTCTCTGTTTCATTCTTTCTGAGGAGGTGTGAGGTATAATATCAATCGTGGGAAGGGAGTCCCACCTTTAAGAACGGTGAACGTTTCTCATAGAATGAAGGACCTTCATTTCCTCCAGGAATCTTACTTTTCCTACGTTCCGCCTTGTGAGTTGGCGACATGTTTTTTTATCGCAAGAGGGCGCGACAAGCAAGTTTAAAATTGACAAGAGAGCGGAGTGACTCGAGGGAACTTGGCCCTGCATGGTTTAGGACGCCCCCTCGAGTCCTCTTCCTTTCGGGACTCCGCCGGCAAACACGCACGAACATTCAAACAGAAGGAATTATAAAGCTGCCTCGGGAATAGAGTGACGAGGGCGGAGAGTTGATTTAAGAGGAGGAGGAGGAGGTGTAAAGGGAGAAAGAGAGTGAGTGAGTAGGTGGGTGGGCACGCCAACGGGATTCCCTTAAAGTCCCATGAGATGCGTCTTTCTGAAGAGCCATCACAACACACACACACGTATTCTTACCTGCTGCGTACGTATGTGCACCCACGTTAGAACGGGTCCCTTTCCATCCTCTCTAAAGGTCTCCCCGTTTGGTTGCCCCCTGTGTCCTACCTCTCTCTCTCCCCCATCCTCCTCCCACGCTGCCAGCAAGCGGGGCGTGGAGCAGGGCCGCCCGAGCTTAGGGCACTCGGCGAAGGGGAATTTCTCTGTTTCACTCGGGTTGGAGGGAGGCGTATGTACGTACGATGGGAGTCGAGTTTTTTTTTCTCAACATACCCTCCTTGGAGTTTTTCCCGCTGCTTTCACGATATGTCTTTTAAGCATACTACCGAATAATAATATGGGAGTGCTTGGCATTCTGCTACCATTGTTGTTGACATACCGCTCGAAGTGACGTTATCATATGCAGTCTACCAATTAGATGCTATGTTTTTCGACGGTCTCCTCCAAACTATTACATTTCCACATTCACTTCAAATCACTGCTTCAAATATTAAACCTTTTTCGTCCATACCTTATTTCTGTCATCTCTTACTTCTGTTATCCTCCTGTTATGCCTTCCAAACAGGATCATCAATAGTTGACAATTCTTTCGTTAGCCATGAATTTGCTTCTGTAATTATATTCTTAACATAATCACATCTTCGTCAACGGTTCCAATTGACTATTAAACATATTGGCGGAATTACTCAACCTAAACTATTATTTAATTTACATTATTCGTCTTCTTCAGAGCATATTCCCTGCCAAATTTCATCCTGCCCGAAGAGCCTATTATTTTCTTTAGTCTTCTCAACGAGCCAAACATGGTCCTATCTATCATGACCAGCAGCATATATCAATATTTTTTTAAGGCTTCGTTTAAGGTTTTATGGGACTTTTGTTAAGCAAATAACCCTTTTTATTTGCTATATGTGAAACCTAACCTTTCATCTTCCTCACCGCTCAGCTAATAAATCAAGAAAAAGGAAAGTTAAATCTAGTGAGACACATCAAGCTCTGTTTCTTATTCAGTTCAATCTTTTCGCGTAATAATTATTGTCTATAAATTATTAAATAATTGAATATCAAGATAATTCCAATTCTAATAAAAAACTGAGGTCTATAGTTTCGAATAATTTATTTTTTATGACCACAAAATCCCAATATTATTTCTGCATTGTGAACAACTGGAGATGGTAACAGTTTGGAAGTGTATTTGATTTTTTTGCATCAATAATATGATGTTTATTTTAATTATCGTGGAAAAAACTCTTTTGGTCTAAGTAAAAAGAAACTTTGTATTAATAAATTATGACAGTTTTTCAACTTTAAGATTTTCAAGGCTCATTTGATGACTTTAATTTCATTTTTTTAAACATATGCTGACGACCCTTGAAGGTTATATTTATATTGTTTTCTTTTCAAATCTCCATGATATCTCTGATATATTAACCCCAGAGTTTTTTTTTAATTGTCCAAGGATTATGGCCTTTAACACCTTTAACAATTTTTTTAACACTATCCTAGAATCACAACCGGTCGCGCACTATTTTGTCTCAATATTCTACTAAAAGCGAACTTTCGGATGATTAAGACTTTATATGCTTGATATCTTAAGTGTTTGAATATTTCTACGTAGCCTTCATTCCCTGGATATTCTTTTTTTGTTTTAAATAGTAGTTAAGTGCCATACCGAAATATCCATGGTAATTTCAATTGAAATCATCGTAATCCTCTCAATAAGTAGTCCCTTAAGTTTTCCATCTATCGCACAGGTTAAAAGCTCAGAGTTTTCCGATAGTAATTCCTCAGTAAATGACTCTTTTGAATATTTAATATTACTAATGCGTATGCTCAAAATTAGCTACTATTATTTTTCATTAATAGCAGCCATTAGCCAAATTGAATCGAATGATTGATTCATGTTTCTTTTGTCGGGTTCACTTTTGATATTCAGAAAATTAAAGTACTCTGGCAGGCTTGAATTCAGATTTTCTAACTTTTCCACACCATTAATTGGTAGAGAAAGAAAGGGTGAATTTCAAATGAGAGCAGTCTCTTTTAATTTTTCTCTTGTTAACTTAACAAACTGACTTAAATTTAAACGGCGCCAATTTGGTCAATAAATAACCGCCGAGGCGTTTTTAAGCTATAACGCGCTTGTAAAAGGTAATACTACGAGGGTCATCCGGAAAGTAGTACCCGTTCGTGCCGCATGAAGTGCTGACGACGCGAGTAGCCGCTGGACGAGGTCAGATAGCTTCAGTGGCTTGTCTGCCTTCTCTGAGCCAAGTTGCGTGACGCTAGCATTGCCTGTGTTGTTTCTGTGATTGTTTACAATGTTTAAAAAAATTGAGAACGCCGCCAGTTGTGAAGTGAGGGCAGTGATTAAATTCCTCAATGCAAGAAACGTTCGCCCATGTGATATTCATCGCCAATTAAAGGAGGTGTATGGAGACAATGTAATGGACGAGTCGTCTGTTCGGCGGTGGTGTCGCAACTTCAACATGGGGAGGGGGAACACACACGACGATGAGCGTTCGGAGAGACCGTCTGTCATTACAGACCAACTGGTGAGCTCAGTTGACGAATTCGTGAGGAACGATCGGCGCGTCACAATTGATGACATCTGTGAGCATTTTCCCAATGTTTCTCGAACAATTGTTCATGAAATTGTTAAACACCATCTGCATTATGCAAAAATTTGTGCAAGATGGGTCCCTCGCGTATCTCAATGAGCTGGCGGCGAAGGACTATGCAGCAGGAATACAGAAACTTGTCACACGTTATGACAAATGCCTTAATTTGCTTGGAGATTATGTTGAGAAGTAGTTTAAAGTATCCTCTTTCAAATAAAATTTTTTATGTTTGTTAATATTTACTTTTGTGTCTTTATTTCACGAACGGGTACTACTTTCCGGATGACCCTCGTATAATTAAGAATAGTGGGTTCACGTAACATAAAACAATTTAAACCTCCCTAAAGTAAAATAATTTAAAAGTACATTTATTTCAGTTTTTGGGAAGACGGCGAGCATTCTTATATTTCATTTTTTCTCAGTAAAATATCTTGGACTGATAGGGATATTCGAGTAACCAGGTGATTCTGTTTAAGAATTGAGTACTGGGTGATCATATTTTTTTTCATATTATACCCGTTCCTGTATGTTATCTTCGTTAAACACTTTCACGCAATTGATTGAGTTTTCTTGTCTATAGACGATTGATTTGAAGTTGTAGGGATTATATTTGTAGTATTTTGTGAGTAGTCCTAGCGCCACTCCCCCAGCCGTTTCAACTGATCCACCGTTCGTTTCCGTCAGGGTACTGAGGGTGTCGAGGAATTTGTGGAATCGGGTTTTCGAAAAGCTGCGTAAATCCGTGTTCATGAAACGTTTGTGTTTTAGTGTCGTTGAAAGAGGGCAAAGACAGAGTGATTTACGCACCATCGACGCACCCGCGCACACAAGCCAAACGAGAAGGAATTTATGTTCCGGAATCCGAAGGGAAACAAAATATAACGGGAGAAAATATTCACTTATATTTCTGGGAAAATTTATTGCAATTAATAGCGACATTGCTCTCAGAGAATACTTAGTGAATAATTTTTTATTGAAAGTATTATTTCCTCAATCATTAAAGCGGATAAATTACGGGTTTGCGTTCGTGAATGCTTTTAATTTCACTTTTTTTGGATGGGAGATGCAAATGATATAGTGTCTTGATCACAAATGGTATTATTTGTGGAATTTATAATGTAGACTCTTGGAAATAATTCAGATTTGAGATTGAAGACGTAAACATCATTCAATTAATGTACGCCATAGAATAAGCGTGATTTTAGTATGATAATTGGTTACCTCTGTTTAGTTTGAATCACAAGCCAAAAATGTTGTCTTTAATAGAAATTATAAACTTTTGCACTTTTTCCCTGGTTTATGTACGTATATTGAAACCTTTATTTGCCTGCTTGGCAAATTGAAATGTCTAACTACGTTAGCCTAAAGTAGTAGTATTTAGGGGAGGCGACCGATAGCTAAGGTCATTTGCGCCATTAGGGATGGACTGGAAAGATGAAGTGGTGGAGAGAAACCCGACGTCGGCATTAGCCTACTCTTTACGAAAGGCGCCAAGGGGTCCGCAGTTTAACGTCCCATCCGACGGACGGCGTACTCACTCAAAGTGCCCTCCACAGAGCACCTCAAGCAGGGATCGAGATACCTCTGAAAAATATTCAACACCGCCGGGATTTGAAGCTGGGCCCTCTGAGTGGGAAGCCAGTACGATCCACGATAGTCACCGCACCATCTTGATCCCCCACGTTACCCTAAAATTAAAATAGTATAAACCCCAAAGTCTATTGATCTCCATAAAAATAGCTTCCTTATATTTTATTTCAAATTAATAATTGGTTGAAAAAAGAAAACTTCCCGTAGTTATACACATTTAAATCTCATATAACAATATAAATATAATCAGTCCCTACACTCGCTTCAAGGAACTCAGGTGGTTTGACCACCAAAAATGCGAAATACTTGTGAGTTCCACTTTTGTGTGTTTCTATGTTTTTCTCGCTGGTGCTATCTTGGTATACATTATCATTACATCCGTGAGACTTTCACAGTATATACAAAGAATCACCTTGTAAGTTTAAGATCCCTGGTTCAATTCCTGGACAATGAATTGTAAGAATATTTTATTTATGCTCCCCGTGATTGAACAGCAATGAAATAAATCGTAAATCGCGCCACATTGTCCTTATTATCATTTCTATGGTGAAAAAGAATCATCTTTCATTGTATATATTTGTGAGTCCATGCGTTCTTGAGGGAAAGATGGTGCATGTAACATATGGCTATGAATAACTAGGCTTCGCTTTCAAAAGCAATAGATTTCAAAGGCCCATAAATTTGTGCGGAGTGAGGCTTCCGGTTGAATTCCGCAGGTGACCTTTCTCTCTCTTCCTCTATTGTGTTCCCGAACAAACATTTATTCCACCGAGGATTCGTACCTCCATATACTTATGGTAGCGTAGCCTCTAATTCAATATATATATATATATATATATATATATATATATATATATATATATATATATATATATATATATATATATATATATATATATATATATATGTAGGTTTGAATAATTCCGACACACTTAGAACGTGGCTCGGAGGTAAGAGTAGCGGGCCGGAACAAGAGCGTCCCGGGCGGCGGTGGGAGTGTTGCCGGGCAGGGCGGCCCACTCACGGTGACAGGAAGGGTCTCTAGTGGACAGGGTGTGGGTACGGGGGAGTAGTTCACGCATAGACGCAGGGACGGAGGAGGGGACTCCTTTGTGCGTCCGCGGACTCGGAAGTGGCCGACCCGCCGGACACGGCCCAAAAACAACTTTCTGAAAAGGAAAGGACGTAGGGCGCCGTTGGCAGGGAGAGAAGAGGGCCGAAAAGGGAGAAATAAAGTAAGTGGTGCTGGGTTCCACGGGGAGGGGAGGGACGGAGGAGGGTGCGTGGGAAGAGGGAGGGAGCGGCGTGGTCAACAGACGAAAGGGCCGCAAATTTTGCCGCCTTCGCTCACTCTCCCGGCTTCCCGGCTTACACAGTGGTCCACACTTGGGCAAAGGCGTCACGCTTCCCTCTTTTCAGGCGGGCGGGGTAAAGGAAGAGATGGGGAAGCGGACCCGGCAGGTGCGGCGGCTGCAGGGGGCGAGGGTTTTGGAGACAACCGGAAGGAGTGTGCGAGAGAGGAGGGTCTCCAAACACAGAGGTGCGAGGAGGGAGACTTCTTCCCCTCTATTTTTTATTCCTCTCTGTGAGCGGAGGAGAAGGGAAATAGAGGGACCGTGGACGCGGCGAGATCCTATAGTCCCGCCGAATCGCGTCGCTCCTTCCGGCACGGCGGAATCATCTGCAAAGAATAACTACTTCACCTTTCACCTCCTCCTCCTCTCCGGATGTTTCGTCTGCGCGTCGTCCTCTAGCCCTTCGCTATCAGTCCTCTTCCATCACAACCTGCTCTCCTGCCGTTTCCTGGTCAACGTTTACCGCATTAAAATAAAACATAAACATAATAATCAACCCTAAGGGCGTTTTGGTAGTTGGTGATTGAGTTCAGCCGGTACTAAGCCCTCTTCGGCGTGTGAAATTCACACATCTGGGAATGGGGGCCAGTTCCTTTCCCTGTGCCGGTTATGGTTTGCCAGGAAGATCTGGTACCCGAAAAATCACATAGCTTGGGTGGAGCTCATGGTGCCCAGAGTGCCTTGCCCGGGAATCGAACCAGGGCCCTCCGATCAGTAGCCCAACCCCTGTACTACCGCGACCCTTAGAATGCCCCAATAGAAGGAAAATACCTTTATATATTCCAAGAAACTGTGGAAGATGCCGCAAGAGTAACTTTCAACGGAGTGATCTTCTAATATGCATTTCAATGCAACGATTTCAGAGTGTAAAAACCATTCGCTCTGATCGGTTCCCAAATGGTTTTTATATTTTATCATTTGGGACCCGGTCAAGGTGAATGATTTTTCGCCTCTGAAATTGTTGCATTGAAATGCTATTTTAGATTTGTACCTGACTATAACCTGTTTAAATTGCCCAAGAAGAATCGGTATTTCGTAAATATGGAATACAATTTTAAATTCAAAGTTTTGTTACTAGAAGTTTATCACAAAAACCGTGTTAATTATATTTTGATTGGATGAATAGGTTCGTATAGAGTCACATGTGATACAGTTTATGTTCAATCTTTAGATAGTTCATTAACTGTTCAATTCGTTATTAAGTGACCGCATTAAGATAACCAAATACCATCCGACTGCCTCAATGAAAATAATGCTGGATATTTTATCAACAAGGGAGACATTGAGAACATGGATAATATTTATTTGTTTCGGGAATCCATTCGAAACTAAATTTGATATAGGGATACGGGTAAGGTTTGAAATGTATTTATATAAGTACGAACGTACATAATACCACGTTCCATGGATAGTGTCTTCTTCTAAGCATGCTCAACTCGTCTTCTAAATAGCGCCAGAGGGAAGGGTTAATGTAGAATTTGGATGGCATGGTTGTTTTATGTGATCAACCGTTATTGATCGTACATCAAATTTGCGCATCGAGTAGGTTGTGAGAAAAGAGTGGTAATGGCCGAGAGTATGAACGAAAGTAGTTAATAAAATAAAGTTCTATTTGAAATTGAATAAACTTAAATTAGAAAAGGAATTGTATTCAGTGTAAAAATACAGCATCATTGCGAGGGGTTTAAAGATGCTTTGAAAAATACAATAATTCCCTAGTAACAAGAAAGATACGTTGAAAATGAGATCAGCATGGAAATCAACACTGAGGGTAGTTACATTTAATTATTTTTGTGCAGATATAGACCGGGATGAGAATCGTATTGAAGTCATTAATAAAGAATTTTTCCAGCTAAGGAAATCATTATAACTAGAGTTTTATGACCGCTACCCTAAGTAGAGAGATTAAGGTAAAAATAATAGAATTATGCCTCTCAATACGCCTTAATTAAATTGTTTTACTGATCTTATTTTATGGCTCTTTGGGTTTTAATAGAATATTAGTGTTGTTCTGACGGGGCAATAATTCACCTAGGTTTACTTATTTAGTATTTGACTTTTACACAATACTTATATGTGTAAGAAGGGAATATTTTACTGTTCTCGATGTCATTTTTTAAGTCTGACATCACAGGCCATATATTTTTGCGTATTTATGTACGCAAAATATATGAATATTATAAATAATATACACTCGCTCATATTCCACTGGAAAACAAAATGTTAAATTATGGTATATAAGTTTAGAAAATAATTTTATTATGAATATTTTCAATTAATTCAATCAATTCAATTCAACTAATTTGAAAATTCATTTATGTACGTCATACCATCCAAACTGAAACGTAAAGATGCGCTTTTAGCATACGTGCCTTCAATTAGATAGGTGTGGATCCTTATAGAAATAGCAGATGTTATCAAGTCTTCAACATAAGATTGTTAGGTTTTTTATCCTAGATTTCTTCGTGGTCGTGACTGGTGACAAGGAATACAGTATTCTTATATAATAGAGTTAAGGTGTGCATTATTTTTCTCCCTTTTATTTCATCGAAATGGGGTATTCTTCCGATTATTGAGGGGTTCTGATAATTGCCTTGATTTGGAAGTAATCCAAATTGTTCCTTGCCTTGGTGAAAGTCGGATAACCGGTGAGGGGTTCCCTCTTTCTGATAGGAGTCACTCTCATCGTGTACCCTACATAAACTGTGTGGCTTTTAGTTCCTTCAAGTTATAATTGTAGGCCATTGAAGCTCTTTCTTTAAAAAGTACCCCGTCTTTTTGTTAACACCCGTATTCAAATGACTCCTGTTGCTGCCTGCCTGGAAAACGATACCGTAATGTGTGCCATAAACTCAAGTAGCACAGTCACATTTCCATGTTGAATGCGGGATTATACCGCCAACATATTTTATAATAAAGGATTAGGCATTATATGTACCTTCAACACATTAATTAGTAATAGTAATTTAAACCGGTAAATATATTCATTTTAAATGTCATAACATTTCAGTTGGTCTACCTTTTGCTGTGATGAAACATGTCCAAGCCCTTCTGGAAATGTACCAATGCCTACTTTGGGTTGATTACATTTATTTACTTTTCGATAGACTGAATTTAAAAGATACTAATATACTCTTTGCAAGATATCCACACAGGGTGTTTCCCAGAAGTATCCAACCTGCGTTCAAAACTCCGCGCCAGAACGTTCGGGCGACCTCTGTGGGGTAACAAGCGTAACCATTCACTTTTCACAAACTCGCCGGCTACTTCAGTTAACGCCGGAACGTATTATTGCGCGTGGAGCGTGTATTTGTTTGAAGTTAGGCTTTTTTACGTTCGTTGGATGTTAATATCACTTAAAATGACCGAAGAGATGTGAACAACCTATTTTCATAGTTTTTTGGTTTAAACTCGAAGAGAGTGGTGCGGAAACTAATTAAATGATACAGGAGGCCTTTGGGGACGAATGTATGGGCCAAACACAGATAAAAGAGTGGTACGAGCAGTTTAAAGATGGCCGCACGTCTTTTGACCGTGACCCGCGTTTTGGCCGATCTTCGAGCAAAATGGCACCGGAAAATATCGAGTTTGTTGGAATTTCGATTGAAGAAGATCGTTTTTTGACTGCGCGCTAACTAGAAAGTGATCTTGGAATTCCGAAAACTTGTGTTTTGAGAATTCTAACTGAGAAGTCGAGAATTACTCCCGGGTAAGTGGCGACTTGCTTCTTCAATTCTATCGTGGTGAAGAAGCAAGTCGTCACTGAGCATACATCACTGAGCACTGCGCCTGAGCATACATCGGACCATATGCTACAGTTGTTGGCAAAACATAAGATTACGCAACTTCGCCTATCTCCGAGCAGTCCCGACTTAGCCCCCTATGACTTTTTCCGCTTCCCAAAATTGAAAATTCCGCTCCAATCGTACTGGTTAAACGACAAGGAGACGATTCAAATGAATGAAACGAATACATTGAAGGCGGTAATTCCGAAAACTGACTTCAAGGACTGTTTCTTCGGGATATGGAAGCACCGATGGGAGAGTGTTGTTCAGTCGAATGGGGATTACTTCGAAGGATGCCGCGAGTCGAATGACAAAAAATAATGTCAGCACGGAGTTATGAACGAAAGCAGGGTACTTTTGGGACACCCCTCGCACTTCTTGACTTCGTCTTTTATAAATTTTTACTGTGGAATCTGGCAAAACTCTTAGTTATTTTCGGATTAAAATACATTATTATTGCCTCCTCTTGCCTTGCCTTTGTACCTTTCACTTTAGACGTGATGCTCATCATTTTTTATAATTACACTTTCTTGTGAATATTTTTTTCATGCCAATATCCCCGAACAGATTTCAGCTTTCCGCTGGAAAATATTCCGTGGTGCATGGCCGCGCTTAAGTCTCTCCCTTGCGATTTAACACGCTCCCTTTTATTGAAATAATTTCCGAGGACCTCCTTTCCCTCTGCCCTGGCTGGCCTCGGGCTAATTCTGAAAGTAAGCTCTTCTATGGCCCTTGAATTCCCCTTCACCAGCTCCCTCCTCCTAATGTCCTTACCTCTCCCATCCCTTTGTGACCTGCCCCTTCCATAAAGGATTCCGCTTGGGGTATTTCGGATCCCTGCCTCGTACCTTGGACCCCACCCCTGTTGAGAGAGGTAGGGCCGGTCGCGCGTGGGGCATACGCGCTCCGCCCTCCAAATGGGAAAATCTCCGGCTGCGGCCAGTCGACTGTGAGAGTGGCGATGCACTGCTTTCGAAGGAGTGATTCTCGTACCGTTGGATGAATGAGTGGGCACTTCCGGAGTCCGCTCTCCGTAACGCTCTTTCGCGTCGATTCCTTTTTTTTTATTCTTATAGTCCACCTGCCCAAGTCTCAACCCCCCCCAACCCCCTTTAAGCCGGTTCCGAGATGCGGGATAGCGTTTAGATTGGACTCTCGCAAAGAGCGCGCAAGGCGAGGGAGCAAGGAGCTTACAAAGGCTCTCCGTTTTATACACCATAGTGCCATACACTGCGGAGACTCTCAAAAGATATCCCCACCCACAGGCTTCCGGATGCTAGTCGCAAAGGTAATGTTTAAATGAGATCACTATCAACGTGTCCAACTCAATTCAATGAAAGGTCTCAGTGTGAAATTACTGGAGTACAGTCGTGAAATCTCCTATTAGACTAAAATATACAGGATAAAAAATATATATGATTTGCTAATTCATCAAAACTTTCAGTTCCATCGATTGGACATGAATGTCGAGTAATTCTGTCTGAATCGCAGCAATGCATCACAAAAGTACTCATTAAACTCAATCTGTGTGGTTTTTTTCTTCTTATAGCATTCACTGATTAGGCCTCAAAGCCTATTCTGTTTGTATCGAGTCCTTGGTCTCCCCGCGTAACTTCTTCCTACTTGGTGATTATATCGATTTTCGATTTTCATATTTAGTTTTGCATCCATTTAATGTGCAACCTTTTATTTTTGTCAATAATTAGCCACATGTTCCTTTCCAGAATGCATTCCTATTTTTGTTGTCTAATATGTATCGAGTTTTGTGATCTGCAACTTTTCTTCCGTTTCAAGAACTTAAGAGATTACTTTTCCTCGAAGTCGAACGGTCAGGTCAGAATAGAGCTGCCATATGAAGTAATTATTCTTAGAATTTTATTCCGTTTCGTGTTTTACATTTTGATTTTCTAGTAAAGCTTTCTAGTAAAGTATAGTTTTAAATTCATTACATTCCCGAAAATGTTTTTAGTCCAAGTCTTCGAAGTAAGAAGTATCATACAAAAAATGTGTTTATCTATTATGAGATTATTCAAGGAAGTTTTATCGATGCCGTGAGTAAGAAACTCGTGACTTTATACAGTTTTAAATAATATTTGTAATTGGTAAATTTGATTTATATTATATAATTTATAAATAGCTCATTACAATTTTTGATTGTAATTCAGAAATATGTTTTTATCATTAGAGTATAGGCAACTTGTTTAGCTGACTAATGTTATCAGTCGTATTCGTGTTTCAGACATTAAGGTAAGGGTTTCCTCCTTTATTTTATAAGACCGTCAATGAATAAGATACGGTAATAGACTTCAACCTTGCATTATTCCTCGGGTAAGTTAAATATCGACATATTCTTTTCTAGAGGAAATCAACATTTTCCTTCATAGATATGGGTATGGGGGATACTTTGTGTTCTAAAATTAGCCTCAATTTATTTCTGATTATATTATGCAAAACATTTCCGAAGTCTATGCTAATGTGGTTAGATGTGGTAGAGTCATGGCCAGTATTAATTGAAATCGTTTAATAATAATCCTCAATGTTTTTTATCAATGATTTACATTGAAATCTATTCTAATTGACATACCTATGCAACCTCGGTCACTTTTCATAGTATTCGCAAATCAGAGCCTTACAGTTTCGAAGAACGTGTACATCCTGAGCTACTTTGGCTAACACCGAAACGAGGACTTCCATTCCCGGGTGATAAATTTTCCCTCCGTCTCCCACAACGGAGCGCTTCGATGGGACCGGATTCGTCGCGCGTGCACTGTCTGACGTGCCGGCTGTCCCGTCTCCTTCGGCCGCCTTGCCCCACCCCGGTCGCCCCCGCCGAGCTCGCGGGGAGAGAGAGGCGCCGGGTACGAAGTCCGAGGCGAGGGTTGAAGAGGTCTCCTCTTCACCCTGCCCTCACCCGCCCTTCCCCTCCCTTAGGTCACATATATCACGGCGGCACCCGGCCTGATTTAATGCCCCAGTCATTAATGGGAACAGGACGCGCCGGTGCCGAAGGCGGAGTCTTTCGCTTCCGCCCACGGCTCCAGCCGTAGAATGGGACCGGTCCAAATGTATTGGTCGTGGAGGCTCCGCTTGTACACGTTTTCAATGAATTTCTCTTGAGAAGTTCGGACGTGACACGTCTTTAATTTCACTAAACTAAGGTAGGTTACCCCGGCGCTTGCGGGGTCAAACTGCATAAAATGTGGGTGATTCCTTTGTTTTGTGGCTGCCTAATTATTTTACGATATTCACTCTCTAACTGATACACAATTTAATATCTCTCCTGCACCACTCAGTATACGCTAAAGACAAAGTAGTTTTTAGAAAGTCTAACAATGAATATCAGATTTTTCAGATTATTCAGATTTTTTTAAAATTTTATGGCAATCTTCGAGATGGTGCGGGGGCTAACGTACTGGCTTCCCACCCAGAGGGCCCGGGTTCAAATCCCGGCGGTGTTGAATATTTTTCAGAGGTATCCCGATCCCTACTTGAGGTGCTTTGTGGAGGGCACTTTGAGTGATACGCCGTCCGTCGGATGGGACGCTAAGCTGTGGACCCCTTGGCGCCTTTCGTAAAGAGTAGGGCTAATGCCGACGCCGGGTTTCTCTCCACCCTTCATCCTTTCCTGTCCATCCCCTATGGTGCAAATGACCTCAGCTGTCGGTTACCTCCCCTAAAATACTACTACCATAAAGTCAGATTTTCTGTATACTCCGATGATGTGGTTTTATATTGACATTATGTATGTAGAATTTTAACAACGTCTAGAAATCCCAAATATATTCTCCCCAAGTTTATGCATAAATTAAAAGTTTTCTTCTCTAAATGTAATTGTGACTAGAGTGTTGGCAAACATTATGTGGTAGAAGACAAAAGACACAGGCTGCGCTTATTGGATCAAACTAAATCCGCTTTAGGATTCAGTTTGCGAAAATTCTCCACCCTTAAAAACCCCTTCCCCTATTGAATAAAACTCTCGCTGCTACAAAGGTTAAGATAGCGTCGGCCAAGCGAGTAGTTAAATAAGGTTCATCTATTCACAAATATATTGCGCTTATTGTTAAAAATTAAAATTGTTTAATATTTTCTATAGAGGGGGGGGGAAGTTACAACTGCTTTGTTTACTCTTTCATCTAGGCTTAAGAACTCCATTATTCTTTGAAAACATGTGTGGATTCATGGAATGAAATGATGACATTCTTTGCTTCATGAATTTGTTTTTTGTATTTTATCCTGGGCTGAATTAATTGCCCTGGTTACTTATTTCTATCCTTAAATCTTAGTCGGTACTCCTAAATTGTTTTTAAAAAAATTGGCAAAACGTTTCAGACTAGTTCTCTTCTTGTTTTTTTTGTTTCTTGTGAGGGCACGTAGTAAGTCATTAGGTTCACCAAAATGTCGATTAAAGACTGTGATACAGGGCAAAATGTTAGGTAAACGAGGAAAGGGCTGGAACATGATAGGGATGCTGGGCAGGATGAAGGAAGGAAGGATGTACACAGAGATGAAGAGGGACTTGATGTGTAGTAGGTTGCTGGATTGTGTTTTTTTAGGAGTCAGACAATATTTATTTGGTAGTTGTGTCCATCCAAAACCTACCTAAACCGGTAGAATGCCTTTCATCAATATGTGTGTGTGTATATATATATATATATATATATATATATATATATATATATATATATATATATATATATATATATATAATCCAATCCAATATGTATGTATATATATATATATGTACACACACGTCGCATGTTTACATAGGTCACCTTTTACTTCAAAATTTAATGTTCATACGGATAGAATATCATGTTTTTTTCAAAGATCGTTTCAGGAAAATTGTTCACACGTTTCGAAAGACATCGACGCGCCATCTGTGCTGCACGCCGGTGCCAGGACCCGCTGATCTCACTCTCGCTCGGGAAATGAACGAGGTCATTTGTTAATGCCCTCCCCCCTCACCCTGATCATTTACTCCCCCTCTTTTTTTGCTCCTTCTCTTTCCCTTCCTTCAATGAGCTCCCTTTGGTCTCTTGCTTCGTAATTTCCTCACTATAACCCTTCCACTTCAGGCTCCCGGAAATTTAAGTTTCCTTTCATGATTTAAGAACACCTCCCTCGAAAAATCATCTCGCCTATTACACTTCTCTTAACTCCACTTTGCACCCTCTCCACCGGTTCCCTCCCCGGTGTCCCCCGCTTTCTCGCCCCCCCCGCCTCCGTGCCGATCCCCAAGAGCTGGCTTCCACGCCCCCTTAATCCCTCTCCCATCCCTAACGCACCAAGAATTCCCGGGGATGGGCCCTTTTTAGCCGGGGTTAAGTGAGTCTCGTAAGAATTATGTCCTCTCCCCCCTCCCCCCCGCGCAAGATTCATGTAAAAATTTAATTTCTGCGCTCTTTTATTTTTCGTCCCGCCATAAAAAAGAACTTTTTAGGCGACCTGAGATATAATTCAATGTCGCGGCGTATTCGTCTTTTATTTTTTCTCCAGTCTCTCCTCTCTCTTTCTCTCGCCCTCTCTTCCCCCCCGCAGCTTCCCGCCTCCTCCCCTCCCCCCTTACTCTTCTCTCGTTAGTGAGTAGATCGTAAATCTTTCTCCTTCGCATTAGAATAACCGTTATTCATGTTTTTTGTTCACTTTCGAAAGTATTTGGTGATGAATGGGAAATGAATGATGCCTCCTAGCACCCCCAGAATTATGGGTAATTTTTTTTGTTGGAAAGGAAAATAAACGTAAACTCGGAGGTCTGTTTGGGGCAGAATAGTTTGAATTTATCGATGCTGTAAACTAAAATAATGTGAATTACACATTAAAAATATTACATTTAACTTTTTAATGCTTTTGTTACTTTTCTACGCTCGAGAGAGTCTAATAGTAAAAGTTTTAATTGTGAATGCCTTTGAAAACATTAAGGAAAATTATTTCCAACATTTTTTAACCGTTTCTATGTCTCAATTAAATATATGCTGCACTATTCTCTATGGTTAATTTGTAAATTTGTATCTTCCAAACGTAAGTTTTTGGATTAGGTGATTGTTGATAATAAATGTTTGCTGATGGATTATGTATGATGCGGTATGAGAATTTTTTTCAAGCAATTATACTTTGAAATTGATTCCCAAATGAGGAGGTGCTGCTTATGTTGGGAGAAATAGTATGGAGACAGGAAAAATGGATGAAAGGCATATTGATCGGCAGTAGGATGTTGAGGATGTTAATAGATGGGAGAATGTTAGGCAAACGAGGAAAGGGCAAGAATAAGATAGGGGTGGTGGGTGGAATGAAGGGAGAGGGGAGTATATGGAGATGAAATGGGGCTTGTTGTTGAGTATGACTTTGGGTTGTATTTAGTTTGGGGGGCAAGATATATATTTGGTACTTGTTTCCATTGAAAATCTACCTTTACCGGCAGATTACCTAATAATTATTACTTCTAATAGAAAATTTAATCATAATATGTTGTTTTATGTATCAAAGTCAAGTATAAAATGGATATTGTTTTAGTTCTGCGATATATTTGACAATATGACCTTCTTATAATGAAGTATCAACATTTGATACATAGATTTCTAGGCTATTCGTAAATGATTCCATCTGCTAGTTGTTTGCAGACATTTTTCTTGTGGAATAACTATGAATTTTATATATTTATTAAATATTCCCAAAAGATTTAATTGATCGCTTAAAAATCAGTAGTCATTGCTTTCAAAGATAAAAGTAAAAATAGGTGTAAATTGAGTAGCTTCAGGCGTGATATGGTGGAAGTCGAACATAATGAATAACTGATCGTAGCACTACCTGTACGCCATACCCTACCGTAGGACCTGATGAGGATGTAATACATCGAAACCCGGTCGTAAATAAAAATATTTTTATCAAGTGGAAAAGTACTACGATCAGTTTTGTATAAAAATAGGTGGGCATGGTTTTCAGAAAGATGATCCTGATTAGATATCTACATTTTTAATACCACTTTTACCAATTAGGTGAGAATCTGTGGTTCACCAGGTTCCTGCACCTACTATCAATTCATCAGTGGTGGGCACTTACTTTCTTGGTCGGATCAGATATACACGTTTTTTTTTCAATCCCCATGCTCCAATTCCTCACTCCCCGCGTTGTATGTTTTTGCCAGCAAGCCTCAATCGCCTCATCTCGTTACATCTTCGGCGATTGAATACGCGCGAGCGTGCGGTCTGCCTGCATTGCGGATGTTGTTCAACTAAACTCTTGGAAATTTAGGGCCAATGTTTAGTCCGAAAATCGCAATTGGTTCGGTTCAGTAATTTTGCGAGTATTTTGGCCGTCACGCGTCGATGAGCACACTAATGAAAAGCCATTATGCAAGGCTGTTGATTTTCTTATCGCAATTATGCTCTGACCACACACACGCACACTAAGACGGGATAGCCAATGGACACCGTTTTCCTCGTTGGCAACCCTTAATCCAATGTTGTTTCTAATATGAAGTCGTAGCCTCTTTTCAAACATATGTTTTGTTAATGCATGAAGCGGCAGGAAAGAGATTTAATAGAATTTATATATGAAAATGTAACTATAAGTGTGTCGGACTCCTATACTGGGCGGTATTATTTTTGCCTACCGGAGTAGAACTGTTCATCTTACGGTTTTTTTTGAACTGGACCAGAAGACGTAAGAATAGGTTATCCAGTACATCTAACTCAAGTATAATGTCGCCGTTATTCAACTGAAATGTAGTTACAGAACACGCTAAGAAAACTTTGGACGTAGAAAATGAGGTTAAATTGTTAGCATTGTTTTATGAAGTTAGCGCAGAGTCGGACTTGTAGTCGAGTGTAGACAACGTCTCGGCCAGGTTCAAATGCGTAACCAAAATGGCCAATATCCTCGTCAACGCGAAAGACCGCCTCCCAAAAGACATCTCTGGAGGAATCTACCAAATCAAATGCAGCTGAGGCAACTCCTACATCGGCCAAACATCAAGAGCGCTGAAATGCCGAGTCCAAGAACACAGAAGGGCCGTAAAAAATAGACAGTTCCAGCAGTCAGCGGTGGCTGAACATCATTGGAGTGGACCGACACATAATATTGAGTTTGACAACGCCACTTTATTGAATAAAGAAGGCCGCTACTACCCAAGGATCATCAGAGAGGCAATTGAAATTGCAAAAACGCCCAGAAATTTCAACCGCGAGGACGGCCACCCCCTCGCCAGCGCGTGGAAACGTGTCCTCAAGGATTTCAACGAGTCAGAGCACACCTCCAAAAAATAGGCGCCAAACGGAGGGTATATATATTGGACCAAAACCTGCATCGGCACTTCAGTGGACCTGAGGAAGCCAACTGGAACGTTGGCGAAATATTGTCCGGAAAATGGATACACGCGGAAGAAAACCCGAAAGAACCACGTCCTTGTAGTTATCATTGAAAATTAATAACAATGCAAATTTGACCTCCTTTCTTGGTTGTTCCGTTGATTTTTTGGTCACCTAGCCTCGCTTATTGTAAAATCCGATATGACGCTAACTGCAAACATTTATTTCATTTTGATTTTCCTAAAGCACTTCTATATGAGTCCTGAATTCCCGTGCAAAAGTATGATGAGCTGGTAAAGCATAGCATAAAATAATGTGGTGTTGACACGTAAGTCATGTATCCTGATCAAAAGATAGGTGAACTTAGACACATTCGTAATGGCCTTATAAACGGAACTGCTTTAAAAATGGTAATACTATTTGGTGATACAGCCTGATCATTTTCACCAAAATGGCTGATCTCTACTTCAAGCTAGTTACAAAGAGGTGCTCCATTGAATGAAATTCATTCTGCGATGCTTCCTCTTCAGTGGATAAATTGTTCATTGGGCGAGAAACACGCTTCCCGGGCACCTAGCCTGCTTTGCTGAGTACCGACGATAAAGGTGGCCCCTTAGGCAGTGTGCAATTCTATCGCTCGTTCCTTGTGAATTAGTTGTTCCCCTTTGATGATTTAGTGGACTATGTTAGCAAGGGACTCGGAGGATGGACTATGTTGCCGACCACGAGCGGTACAAAGGCAGAAACTGGTGGCGTTAGGTGTAGTTCTAGTTAACATTGCTTTGCTTATAATCCAGCCTTAGCGGAAAAGAAAAACTGGAAGTATAATTTCCTTCGTATTATTATAAGGTAATCTACCGGTTGAGATAGGTTTTTGGATGGACACAACTACCAAATAAATATTTTGTGACTCCTAATGAAACAATCCAGCAACCTCCTCTACACCAGGTCCCTCTTCATCTCTGAGTACCTTCTTTCTCCCTTCATCCCGTCCAACATCCTTATACTGTTCCTTCCCTTTCCTCGTTTGCCTAACATTCTCCCCTCAATTAGAGTCTTCAACATCCCACTGCCGGTCAATACGCCCCTCATCCATTTTTCTTTCCTCCATAGGATTTCTCCCAACAAACCCCTCTACACCATACCAAATACTTCCTCATTTGATTTCTTCTCGGTCCATTTCACCTTCTCCATTCTTCTCCACACCCACATTTCAAAAGCCTGCAATCTACGTCTCTCCTCCTGCTTCAATGACCACATTTCCGCACCGTACATAGCTACACTCCATATCAAAGTTTTTACGAGTCTTTTCTTAACATCCCTACTCAACGTCCCTGTCATCAACTCCCTCCTCCTTGTGAAAACCTCTTTGCCTAGCGCAATTCTTCTCCTTACGCTCCTTCGTTCATTGCATAAAATTATTTAATAGTGGTCATGAGCAGCTTGTGAAATGATTTTGACTAATTATATGAAAATTTAAATAATAGTCATTAGAACAATCGTTAATGTTTCTAACTCAATTTAGAATTTTTGAGCTGCAAAACATCAAAGGTCCTTCTGACAGAGTAATGTTAGGCTGAGCCATAATTTATTTTCTATTCATTTGGAAAATATGTTCTATGAAATTATTATCGCAATTTTTAAAGCTAATTAAAGATTAATGCGGAACTTAGAGAAGTTCTGTGATTTTAACCTTTCTCCTTATGATACCAAAATGTCCTATGCATTTCCGATTATAAATTAGATCCATTATTGAAACTAACAATATTAAACTCACTACTCTCCGGAATGTGAAAGGTGTTTGACGCCGTTTCGATGGATAGGAGACGCATGTTCCCGTGTAACCAGCCAAATTCCATACTATTCACCTCCCATGGCTTTGATTAATCTACATCTATATCTACATCAATACCATGAGAGCCACCAAAAAGGTGTGTGGCAGGGGTTGCAGCACCAGGAGGAAAGGGTAAGGGATGAGGGGGTTAGGGTTTTTCAAATGGGTGGGGAAAGGTGGGGGGAACCTGCAAAAAAAATACATAGGTATGCATGTGTGTGTGTGTGTATGTATATATATGTAATTAATATTATTTAATCTAATTATATATATATGTAATTAATGATTGCTCTGACCTGCGAGAAGTAGTAACATTGGTTAAACCATTCTAAACATTGCTAAAAGCTCCTTGGGTCCAGTGAAACGATAACTGTAATTTCTGTGTTTAAATGGTCCGCGAAGTGAAAAAAACTTATCAACCACCTCTGAGACTGTGTATTCGCATTCGTATCCTTCCACGCTAAAAAAATATTGGCATGAATTTAAAATCATTAAATCAAGCTATTTTCCATCTTGCCCCATTCTGCATCCTTAAGTGCATGTATTTAAGCAGCCAATGAGTACCAATAAACTATACCTACATTTTGTAAATTTTATAAACAGTCACGAGGTTTCAAATCCAAAAATTCAATGAAATCAACGAATTTGCATAAGTTGTAGTTGATTTTATTCAGTATTTTCACATGTATTCTATTTGGCAAGGAGGATTTGATGCCGTAGATCTGATGTCAAAGTTCCACAATCAAATATTCGCAGGCTAAAATGGACCAAAATTACCGTAGGCATTTGTAGCTAGTGTTGAATTTAGCGAATTAACCAGGCTGCCTGAATCTGACCTATCTCCCTCAAACGTGACCCAATGCTTTTCGTTAAAAGCGGTTTCTAAAGGGTTTTTAATGGTGAAGAAATATTTATTTACATCCACAAAAAAAAGGAGTAATAATTTCTCTTACAAACGCTAAGTGTAGCCAATTTTAGGAGAACATATTAGTTTCAAGAAAGCGCGAATGTAGTCACTTATCATTTCGAACACGATTGTTTATGCAGCTCTAAGAAGTATTGATTGTTTCTCACTTTAAAGTTTGAAGAAACTCTCGAAGAGGAATATCTTCCAAAATTTAGCCAGCATTTTCAGATTACTTTTCTTATTATATATATATATATATATATATATATATATATATATATATATATATATATATATATATATATATATAAACCAACTTTTATCTTTTTAAATAATGGGAATATGTTTTCTTTATTAGCCTTTGGAATATTTACATTTTCTTAGTTATTTTTATTTTACCGACATTTTTCATTTAGGCAACATAAAGTATAAACAATTAAATCAACCTGTTTCTTCTAACAACAATAAATATACTTTTAGTTACATAGAGATATGCGATTTCCCCTTCTCATTGACTATACGCCCTGTTCTATGCTATAACACAACCTAGCATAAGTTTTTTTTGCAGGCTGCCTCCAATGTAATAGGTTTACCTTCATCAATATATAAGATTGGCTATAATTATTGTTCTGGAACAACAAACACAATCGGGAGCTCAAAACAGTTAAATCAACATCTGTCTTTATTTCATTAAAAAGTATGTTTAATTCAAGTAATGAGGAATTATTTAAAAAATTCAAATATATAACTGACAGAATATAGAATAAAATCACGACCTTGATCAAAAAGTTCCCGGAATAACCTCCGTTTGGCGCTCCCATCGTTCCGATTTGAGTTCTGTTTTTGTTGTTAAATTGGTACATCTGTTGTTGATATTCCCTTTAAATCTTAGTGTCATAACTTGACATTTGCAAAAGTTACGTAGCCAAGAGTACATCTATCTCTGTGTGTGTTGGCGATTTTTTACAATTTCAGAAATGGATTTAAATTTGCAACAACGAACTTGTATTAAATTTTGCGTAAAAAACGGATTTAGTGGCGCACGGACGTTGGAAATGTTGGAAAAGTGTTTCGGCAACGATTCTCTAAAAAAAACGGTCGTTTACCAGTGGCACGAGCGGTTCAGAAGTGGTCGTGAGTCAATCGAAGATGATGAACGCAGTGGCAGACCATCGACATCGAAAGTCGGTGAAAAAATTGATAAAGTAAAAGAAATGTTGGTCAATAACCGCAAATTAACCATCAGAGAAATAGCGGAGGACTTGAACATTGCCTATGGATCCGCCCAAGACATTGTGGTTAATGATTTGGGTTTCCGTCGTGTAGCATGCCAAAAGACCTCAATTTCATGCAAAAAAGAGACCGTGTTGACGTCGCAAAAGACATGATTTGCGAGGCTGAATCCGATCCCACATTCATCAAAAGGATCATTACTGGAGACGAGACGTGGGTTTATGAGTACGACACGCAATCCAGACATCAGGCAAGTGAATGGCGTTCACCAAATGAGCCGAGACCAAAAAAACCACGTCGTTTTCAGTCAAAAAAGAAGGCAATGCTGACGGTTTTCATGGATTACAACGGTGTAGTGCATCATGAATTTTTGCCAGAAGGCCAGACAGTAAACAAAGAGTATTATTTGGGCGTTATGAGACGTTTGCGTGAAGCAATTCGCCGAAAGAGACCAGAAATGTGGGCAGAAAACTCGTGGATTTTGCACCATGATAACGCACCGTCGCACAGTGCTATCATTATTCGTAATTTTTTGACGAAAAATGCAACAAATACCATCCGCTACCAACAGCCACCGAATTCACCTGATTTGGCTCCCTGTGACTTCTTTCTGTTCAATCGAGTTAAAAAACCATTACGGGGAACGCGTTTTAGCAGCCGAGAGGAAGTAATGGAAAAATCGCAGGAAGCACTGATGGACATACCGAAAACCGAATATAAAAAATGTTTCGAGGATTGGATCAAGCGCTGGCATAAGTGTGTTGCAGTCGATGGGGATTACTTTGAAGGGGACAATATAGATTTAGATGAATAAACTTGTATTTTTAAATAAATTCCGGGAAATTTTTGATCAAGGTAGTATTTGCCTGTTTCGTAGATTTCGAAAAGGCGTTTTATGAGGCCACTTGGGAAAACTAGTGAGTGCATTGCAGAAAAAAGGAATGTATTGTAGAGACAGGAGGCTAATCCGAAACCTATACATGTCTCAGACTGCTCAGGTGAGAGTGAGAAACGAAGAGTCCGGATGGGCAGTGTTAGGAAGAGGCAGGCAAAGCAGGAAGGCAGGATTGCCCATTATCACCGTTTCTGTTCAACCTGTATGCAGAGGAAATGATTAAAGAGGCATGGGAAGAACTGGAGGTAGGAATAGAAAGTGGGCGGGGAATTCGTAAAATCAGTTAGGTTTGCTGATGACCAAGCTTTAGTTTGTCGGTCAGCCAAGGGGTTGCAAGCCTTGCCGAGTGAATTGGAAATTCAGTGCGACAGGTATGGGATGAAAATCAATATTAATAAAACAAAGGTTATGCGGTTTTCTAGAAAGAAAAAGGCTAAGCTAATCATTAAAATAGGAGGGCAAAAACTAGAGTAGGTAGAATAGTTTACGTATTTCGGTAGTGTTTTGGATCAACACGGTCAAATTAGCAGGGACGTAAGGAGAATAATTGCGCTAGGCAAAGAGGCTTTCACTAGGAGGAGGGAATTGGTGATAGGGACGATGAGTAAGGATGTCAAGAAATGACTCGTAAAAACTTTGATATGGAGCGTAGCTATGGACCGTATGGCGCGGAAACGTGGTCATTGAAGCAGGAGGATAGACGTAAATTGGATGTTTTTGAAATAAAGATGTGAAGAGGGATGGAGAAGGTGAAATGGACCGTATGGAAAACAAATGAGGAAATTCTGGGCACGGTGGGGGCGGATAGGGGATTATTGGAGAAGTGAAAAGCAGTAAAAATGAATGGCGTATTTATCGGCAGTGGTATGTTGAATACACTGAGAGAGCGGAGAATGTTAGACAAACCAAGGATAAGGCAGGAATAGAATAGGGATGTTTGACGGAATGAAGAGAGGAAGGAAGTACATAGAGCTGAAGAGGGTCTTGTTTTAGAGTATAATATTGTTGTGTTTTGTTGGGAGAAGCAAAATTTTTATTTGGTAGTTGAGTCCTTCAAAAACCTATCTTAACCAATACATAATCTAATAATAATAATAACTGAGGGTATCACAGGGAATTAACGTTTCATATTATGGTTTTCACCATATCTTAACCATTTATCTCCTATTTTATGGTAACCATTAGATTGATAGAGCGAGGAGAGAGGATAGGGAGAAATCATAATGGGGCATGAAAAATGGATTGAAAAGCATAGTAATCGTCAATGGGACGTTGAAGACTGTAATAGAGGGGAGAATGTTAGGCAAATGAGGAAAGGGAAGGAACAGGATAGGGATGTTGGACGGGATGAAGGGAGGAAGAAAGTAGTCAGAGATGAAGAGGGACCTGTTATAGAGTAGGATGATGGATTTTGTGTTTTGTTAGGAGTAATAAAATATTTGTTTGGTAGTTGTGTCCATCCGAAAACCTACCTTAACCGGTAGATCACTTAAAAATAAATATATATATATACATAGGCATATATATCTATGTATAATATATGTGTGCATATATTAATTTAAAGAATAAGCAAGGCTATAGGCCAAGGTTGAATAAATAAGGCTGGAATAGGCCAACAGAAATATAAAAAAATACTTACATGCATTCCGAAATTGTCGGTAGGTGGCTGGATTGTTTTTATTAGGAGAAACAAAATTTTCATTTGGTACTTTTTTCCTTCAAAAAATCTTAACCAGTGGATAACCTAATAATAATAACTGAGGGTAGCACAGGGAATTAACGTTTCATATTATGGTTTTCTTTCTACCTTATGTTTTCATGCATCAGCAACACGGTGCTTCGGAAATAGATGTCTTGGTTTCGTTTTGCATAACTATTCATCTTATTTCGTAGAATAATTTTCTTTTTTTTGTAAAATGTCAAACATGATATTGTCAAAATGCTCAATTCAGAAATATTCCCGACCAGAATAAGGTGAACTTATTTTCGCCTGCGGTCCATGCTGATTTCTTCTCGAGGTGAAACTCGGAACATTCAGACAGGAAAATAAAGTAACGCTAAGCTTTCCATTAGAATATTCGACTGTCCTTTATAATTCCGAACGATATTCATGATGCTTTCGAGCGTGCATGCTCCAGATAAAGTTCGACGGTGGACCCCTGCGTCGTTGTGCTTCGGAGTTGGGTTGCCTCTTGGCCAATGAACCCAACTTCCCTTATCTCCAAGGCCTACATCCGTGGCACCTGCGCCTCTTCCCTCTCGGATGTTGCCCGAGAACCCGGCGTGGAAGCAAAGGGCCCATTCGCCCGTCAAGTGGCCCTCCCGCCTCCCTCGCGCAAATGCCTCTGCTCCTCGCTGGAAGTCTTCCACCGTTAAGAACAACGGCACCTTAATTGACATCCCCGCCGACACTCCTTTTACGGCCCCCATCGGGCTTCTTTCTAGATTGCTCTCGACTCCATTTCATTATGCTCTTCCGACCCATTGCAAGTTGATCCTTAGCAAGAGGGCAAGTTGAATGTTTTCTTTTCCGTGAGCCTTTGTGTTCTCGCTATAACGGAGTCGTACGCGATATATTCGTTATTGCGTTACTTAGTTGCTGAGTTCCATGTAGAGAAAAGCGTGGGTGAGAACCTCAAGGCATAAGTTACGGCGGGGGTCTGTAATTTTGTGAATGGAATATAATTTGCAAGCAATTCTAATGCCGTTGTAGTTTAATTAAATTCAAAGATATTCCGAGAGATGCCGTTACGTCAACCTTTAACGGAGTTATTTGCTAATGCATATTGAGAGGCAACGACTTAAAATTGCAAAAATCATTCTCCTTGACCCAGAATACTCAATGACTAAGTTCTCAATGTTCAAGTGACTAAGCCAATGAAGCTACCGAGGCGTCCTCTTACTCTCCGATGTTGTGGGGGCATTAAAGGTACAAGATATTATGTCAATCAAAGAAACTGTGGGAGATGTTACACTTTGACATTGTTGCGTTGTAAAGTACATTAGCGGATGACTCCGTTTAAAGCTGTCGCGGCATCCTCCGCAGTTTCTTAGAATTTGTAAAAAGTAAAACGCCTTCGTATTTAAAACTTTGGCTTTAACGACATGGACTGTTGCGTAACGCGCACGACTACGAATACCTGTGACATTTTATGTACGGAATTCCGTTATAACCTCTCATTCCTTTAATTCCTCCAAAATTTCTGACTGTAGTTTTATTGTTGGCATAAAAGTTAACGCTATGATGCCGTTCAGTAAATCAATCATTTACCAAAGTCAGTGTACATTTAATTATCAATTATTTACCTGTAACGCATGACTGAAATTCTAGGATATTAATTTGTATTTACATTAAACATGTTTTGATTTACAGATAGTGGGATACATTTATTGGGGTTGAGTTATTAATTTAAGCTGATGGGTTATATAATTAATGGTCGGTATATATTAACCAATTTCCTTTTAATGAGAATGAACTTAATGCCATTTCACTTTCAGTTTATAAATCATTAGACAACAAAGGAGAAAAAAATATGAAGACAAATGTCCTTCACTAGACTATATATGATGTAGAACTACATAGATGAATGCATAGATATACTGCTATCGACCGTCTTTTTTATCTGATGGATTATTAGTGGTATTTTGTCAAGTAAAAGATGTAACTGTTTCCTCTGAGGATTACAGTAACAAATTGAAGACTATAGATTTGAATATTTCCTCAAATTCATTAACTCAAAACAAATCGTTTAGGGAGAGAGAAACTAACGCAAAGTCTTATGAGTGCTGTTTTAATGCATAAAAATTTAATCTTTGATAAAATATATCGATGTGAAATGTTTCCGTTTTCGAGAGCACGCTCATTCACGAATGATTCATTCGCCATCATTTCACTTTGAGAAGGCTTAGATCCATTAGCAGGATTAATTTCGTGTATAGAATTTGTAAACCGCTTGTTACCGAGAATTTAACATAGAAGATTACAATATTTTTAAATTATTTAGTATGATTTGCGAATGCACGCACGATTTTACTTAATAACATGGGGGAAAATTAAAAAATTATATCCGATCTCTCTCCCACAACTAGAGATTTCTTTTAAAATTCCCATTTATTTCAAAGGGATTTAGCTCAGGAGGCTGAATAATTAACGGTGGTGCATTTATTTTCCGACGTTTTGGAATATCGTTAGACGATTTCCAATTTCTCTCCCTTTGAACCCTGGGAATGAAATGCACTTAGTTGAGCTGTTGCTGGGAAGCGCCACTCCCTCTTTTTTACCAGCCGCCGCTTTTTTTTTCTCCCCGCCTCCCACGGCTTCGATCAAATTCCTCTGACTCGCAAAAATATTCACTAAGAAAAAGTGTAGCGCACGAGTGACTTAGAGTAAAGCGATTCAAACCGGACTGATGTAGGGCAGGGAGGGAATTCGCGACCTAAAAGCGCTCGATACCCAGACTCGATTTCCATGAGTAGAGAAGGAATTTCACTTAGGCGCTTGACGTCACGAAAGAGTGCTCTTAGCAGTCGGTAAAAAAATGTCACCTTCTTTCAAATTTGAGAGTAAGTACTTGATTCATTAATGAATATATTACCATGACTTTAACGATAAATTTAACTAAGCGTATATCATGAGTTTTTAGTGAACATTCTTAACCTTCAGAAAAACTTGTTCTACGTGCATAAAGGTGACCAGCATTATTTTTCATTTATAAAAACCTATATTAACTTATAAAGTTAAATGGAAAGTAGAGCTCTCGTAAAGATCTTTCATTTTTGCCCTCAACTCCTCAAAATACAATTGATGTTTAGCAGTTCAGGAAATGGAATTCATTCAAGTATGAATAAAACACGGGTCTATGTTATATTGTTTTGTAGTGTTTAAGTTTCAATTGCATTCTTCAGTCATTCTTTTATAAACTGAGATCGAGAATAATCGGGAAGATTGAATTAGTGCACCGTTTAAATTTCCTTTAAGATCCACTCACTCCTCTCCACTGTGCGCTCGGGTCGGCTTGGAATCAAAAGGTGGATTTTTAAGAAGACTCATGATGGAAGTACACACTTTGCTTTGCGATATAAATTATTTTTATTACGACCCAGGTTTTGTTACAGCGTAACATCTTCAGTAACATCTGAAGATGTTGGGGCTGTAACAAAACCTGGGTCGCAATTAAAATACTTGACCTGAAAAAGCAATGCGTCTTCTTTTATCTTAAAGTATTTCCATCATGTTACGCCTGAGACTGAATTTTTAGAACGTGACTCAAATTATTGTCAGGGTAATATGGTGAAACAAAAATCCATGCTACTGTATAAAGCAAATTTTGTCAATATATTATCACTATAAATTATTGAAAAATATTAATATAAATTTGAAGTATAAATGTTTTAATATTGTTGCTCATCGTTTGTAATTAATACGATACGTGGTGTCGGGTTGATGAATTTGGTTTCAATTATAAGCTGATAATTAAGGATATTTCTAAAATGAATGATACTCCTTTTATTTTTTCATCTATAGCCAATGAATTAAAATTTAATTCACAACTTGTTCCATTAAGCATGCACATTTTGCTCATAAGAACAATTTTGAAAACTTTGGGAACAAATATCGAATAGTTTCTCTTGTTGTAATTTTATTGAGGCCACGATTGTGGCAGTCGATGTCATAACAAAACAAACTCATATTAGTAATAAGAGTAAATAAAATATAAAATAGCAGCCAATCATTTTCTTCAATTGAAGAATATGATGCTGCTAAGGTATTTTCCTTCGAAATTGGAATTAAAATATAGTAATTTCATTTTTAGAGTATTGAAGGTTTTTTGGTTTTGGGCGCCGTGAAATAAACCATGTTTTGTGGTTCCTTTATGTTTAATTTTAAGTTTTAGTTTATTTCTTTTATAGCGATTTTCTAATTTAATGAAACACAGGTAATATTTTACAGAGTCATTGCCGGGGAAAGGAAAAATAAAGTTACAAATTAGAAACTATAGTTTTAGAATAAATTATTTTATATAACGATATCTGTACAGTATTTTTCTAATTGAGCTTTAATAAGTACACGATATCTTGATTGAGAATTGCCCTCTATGTTCTAGTGACGTTGCGGGATGATGTTTTTCCATTTTATTTTGAAAAAGTAGAAAATTAAACGTTAGAGTATGGAGCCCGTGATTTGTAAAAGATTTTGTTTTCGACGCCAAAACTTACCCTAGAATCCCCATCGTAAAGTAATATTTACTTTCTATAGCATTTTGGATTGTTCCCGTGAAGTAAAACGTTTCTTCCATTGTTCGCTGAATTTCCTATTCAGACTTAGGCACAATGTCATTGCCATTGTGGTGACGTAAGGGATTGCCAGTCTTCCTTCTATAATTGGGCAATTTTGTTTATTTTCTTAAATCTTGTCGTGAATATATCTTTTGTGCACTTTTTTATTATATACCCTTATCTTTTATTACGAAATGACTAAGTAAGAAATAAATCCTCAAAAGATCGTTCGTGATATTACGGTGAACCCATAAACACTATTAAATTAAATCATATTTCTCAACAAAATATGGGCCTAAGTAATGAAACAGGAATACCTTTGCGTAATAAATATAATATTTTGATATTCCTGTATTTCGAAGCATTTTCGCTATTAAAACCAGGAATGCCACTTCGAAAGCTTCCATGAGGTGCCAAATATCTTATATATTTTTTGAGGAGAACTTTTATGGAGGAAATGTGACGCTGAAGTTACTCAATTAACGTACGTGATCATTCGTGTATAAGGTTACCAAAGGAACGGATAAAGGACGGAATTAAGGAAGACGGAAGAAGGAAGTATGCGGAATTTAAGAAAGGTTTATTTTATTCCGCTTTCCATTATGAAGTTCTATTATTTCTCTATCACCTTCTATTTTAAGTTTTTAATATTATTGCTGAATGTCAGGTTGCGTTTTTTGTCAGGTGAGTCGTAGAAATTTATCGTTTTACCGTTGCAATGGTTACGTCCAACCAAAATTAACTCAGCCAGTAGAATGCCAGTTATAATAATTTGGTTCAAATATCTAATGTAGAAGTGTCAAAGTGGGCACTGTCTGGATAAATATTTTGGTACTGACTATTTACTAATGACAGATAGGTAAGTTCTGCAGAAATCATTGCGGACTCAAAATAAGAAGAGTTTTTAAAATTAAAACTGAAGTATTTTTTATTATATTCTTTTTTGAATTTGCAAATGTCAAAGCCGTTCATTTACACAGGGTCCATTATACGTATTTCCTAACGTGATACAGCCAAGCGTACTTGCGATGCTAAACACATAAGTAACTAGAGACTGCTAATTAGAATTGCAAAGGAGTACGAACAGACATTTTAAACTATCGACTCCTAAATTTATTTTAACATCGTGCCTCACCTTTTCAACTTTGTGCTATTGTGAATTTCGTGCAACTCATGAAATGTTGGTGCTGGTCATACGAGGTGAGTACCACCCACTGTATTGAATGGTCTGTTATTAAATTAATTAGAGTGATACACTGTTTAATGTGCACGGTGCATCTATTTCTTACTTAACTGCTACCCAATAACCGTGCCGTTTGAAATAAATTAAACATTTGATAAACTGAATACATTGTAAATGTTTTATTTTCTTCAACATAACCAGAATTTCTTTACGTGTCATCAATAAATTAATGAAAAAAAGGATATCGTTAAATATTTTCTGCGCATGATTTATGTAACATATTCTAAAAATATCAAGACACTCTGCTAAATGCAATTCGACATGATATTGCAAATAGAAAGGCAATTTTCAGGTTCCATTTCGTCGCATTCCACGTCGATTTCATTCGGTACTGAACTGCAGGCGCGTGTTGAAGGTAACCTTCTTGAGGTCGAAAATGCGTCGATGGGTGAGGCTAAGAAGGACCAATACGCCGTGCAGCATCCCTAAACGGTTTATTCGTAGTCTAGACTTTTTCAGCGAGCTTCTGTTTTGAGAACAAAGTTTCGCCAAAGAATATGTTTGCTACTCGTCTGAGGCCGCCAGGTGTGTAGCAGGTAGGATATTCGAGCACTGCATTGCATTTTTAGATGAAAGTGTAGGTTAGCGTTTTGGTCAAATTGTAGGTCTCTAAAGTCTTCTTTGCCAAATCATGTAGCCTAAATGACGTGAGGTTCAGAACTAGGAATAGTTCATTTACACGATTTAGATAACATCTGGCGGAATTTTTTTGAAGGGATTCAAAATTGATAAGTAGACGATCCTCGTTAAAAATTCAAAACACCGTAATGTCAACGAAACTTTATCTGTTTTGGTAGTTGATTGGCGAAGTTTGAAAAATGAAGTCGCAGAATATTATCATCTTGTTCAAAGCACAGACACAGATATAATCATATGGGCAGAAAGGTGGTTATCCACTGACATTGCCGAGGGTAAAAGTTTCCAAAACTCCTTTTCCATGTGCGGAAATGATAGAACAAATAGAATCGGGGACGGTGTCTTCATTGTAATCATTAGTTCCTGCGTCAGCAGGGCTGAGGCAATTCCAGGGAATGGTTTGGAAAGCGTTTGCTTTGGTGCTCAATTAAAAGTCCTCAATTCAAAAGAATTTACTAATCCGCGTTTTGCAGACCATCAGTCGACAAAGACCATTCAATACTAGAATTAGAACAGCAAATCAACGGTTACTTATCCCAACTCAATGATCGCGGCGTCATAATCGGTGGAGATTTCAATGTCCCATTTATTCATTGGAATACATATGGTTTTCAAACGGGCGGTAAAGACAAATATACCTGTATCTGTGAACCACTATTGAATTCTTTTGCGTTTAACTTACTGAAGGAACTTGTCACTTCACCAACTAGGGGCGATCATATTCATGATATATTAGCAACGAATATTCCCGAAAAAGTCACAACTTTAGAAACTGTAAAAGGAATTAGTGGCCCCAGGGCAGTAACTGCTAAGTTTTCGCTTCATGAGATCCGAAACAGGAGGCTTAAAAGGAAAATTTACTTGTTTTTAAGAAGGGGACTACAATGACCTAGAGTGCGTACTACAGAATCTATTTGAAAGTTTTAAGAAAGATAGTAATCACCAAAGTACTGAGGATACAAAGAATCACTTGAGATCACGCGCTCAGCAGTCAACAAATTCATTCCCAGAAAATTAATAAAAGATAACATAGAATTTAAATGGTAAAACGAGGATGTTAGAAAGGCATTGAGACATCGAAAGTTATATCAGGCCATGATAAAAATATCCGGGATGATATCTGTAGAGACAAAACTAATGAAATCACCTATGATTACAAGATATGAATGATTATGATTACAAGAATGTATTTCGGAAAACGTTAACTTAATTCAAAAGAAAAGGTTTGCGGAAAATCCGAAAGAGAATCCAAGAGGCTTTTGGTCATGCGTCAGAGGAGTTCAGGGAAATAAGTCTACTGTTAACTCACTCAAAACTGATAAAGGCGGAAGAGTAACCAGCAGTTTAGAAAAGGCTACCTTATTAAATTCCTTCTTTTACATCGTTTTCACCAATACGAGGGCGGTTCAATAAGTACCCGTGTTTGACGACAAAGGGCGTTCCTGAGGAAAGTATATGTTATCATTGTGTGCTGCCATCTATCAATTGCCGCTGAAACAAATTTCAGACTGATTTAAAGGTTAGTTTGGATTTAGCAGCCATTCGAGCAAGACGTGTTTCGTTATTTTCGCTAAGACGGAAAAAGAGCAGTATCGTTCGGTAATTCGCATTTTGTTTTTGGTTGGGAAGAAATGCGAGGAGATAGAAGTTGGATGCTGTTTATGGGGACACTTCGCCATCTATGACCACAGTTAGATTTTGGTTCAACGAATTTAAACGTGGGCGAACATCTGTTTTTGATGAGGAGCGACCAGGACGCCCGGCAGACGTGGTTACCAGGGAAATCTGTCAAAAAGTCCACGCCATGATTCTCGCTGATCGACGAACGAAAGTGCACGAAGTAGCAAAGGCCGTGGGCGTGTCGACCGGAATGACAATATTTTATATGACAAGTTGGCGATGAAAAAATTGTCGACCCTATGGGTGCCGCGATTGCTCACGGTGGACAAAAAGCTCATCCGACTGTCAACTTCGAAAACTGCATGAACTACGTTATGAATTAGCGCCGAACCCCCCGTATTCATCCAATCTGGACCCCTGGGACTTTTTTCTTATTCCCTAACATGAAGATATGGCTCGCGGGAAAAAAATTTAGCTCAAACGTTGAAGTTATCGCCGAGACAGGGGCGTATTTGGAGAGTTCGACAAATCCTATTTTTTTAGGGCTTGAAAAAATGGCCGGAACGGTGGGATAAGTGTATCATTCTAAAAGGGGACTGTGTTGAAAAATAAAAAAAAAATATTTTTGAAAAAATGGTTTCTTCATTTTTAACACGGGTACTTATTGAACCGCCCTCGTATCTCACCAAATGCATCCAATAGCTCACCGAATCGTGCCAATTAACCGTATGCCAAACCGTTGCACAAAATTGAAATCTCAGAAAATGGACTGAAACGTTTGCTGAAAAATATCTTGAAGTCTAATAAATCCTCCGGGCCCGATGAAATACCCGATCGTATATTTATGAATCTAGCCTCGGAAATTACGCCGTATCTAGAAATAATATTAAAGAAGACGCTGGTAGATCACAAGGTTCCCAGAGAATGGTAAACGGCCAGTGTAACACCAATATTTAAAAACAGAGACAAAGAGGAACCGAGAATTCACAGACCTATTTCCCTCTCATCCATTTCATGCAAGGTTATGGAACATAGCATAGTTGCTAGTTTGATCGTGAGACACGATAATAAAGAGTTATTAATGAAAAATCAGCACGGTTTCCGAAAAGTTTAGATCCTTCGTGACGTAACTTACGCTTTTTTTTCTTGATATTTTTTATTCCGGTGGAGAGCAATGTTCCAGTGGACGCCATTATTCCAGACGTGAAGAAAGTCTTCTACAAAGTAACTCATAGTAAACCACACGCCAAGCTCAAAGCATATGGTATAGATAAAAATATTCGGGGTTGGATTATAGGCTTTTTGAATGGTCTAGTACAAAGAGTAGTCATAGATGGAAGTAGCTCAAATTCAGTAGAAGTTACTTTACGTTAATGATATTGACTCTGTAGTCAAGAATAAGATAAGCTAATTTCCCTATGATGCAGCGGTTTACCGTAATATCTGTCATCCTGAAGATACAGCAGCTTTATCAGATGACCTTAATGCTACATTGGGGGGCTATAGGTACCCGACCTGACCTAGAAATGGCGGTAGCTGTTTGAAAAATATCATTGCATTAGGAAGTATACAACCTACAAAGCATAGGTTTTAAGATTGAATACGCCACGTTGTTTAGTATTTCTTTGGAAGCCATCAACAGTGAACCTTTTCAGTGACTTTGTGAAAATGGAGAAAATTTGTCATTGTTATGTGATACATTAATTTTATTTGAAAGGCCTCAGCCCAACCAATATAGAAGCTGAACTGGATTCTACTCTGTATGAGTCTGCTCCTTCGTTTACAATAGTAAATTATTGGGTAGCAGAGTTTAGACGAGGCCGTACGAGCTGTCAAGACGAGCATCGCATTGGTCAACCAAATGAGGTGACGACTTCAGAAACGGTGAAGAAAATCCACGAAGTGATTCTGGATGTTCGTCGACTGAAAGTTTGCGATCTATCCGACAAAAGGCATTTCAAATAGTGCGGTACATCGCATATTAACTGAACATTTGGACATGAGAAAGCTGTGTGAAAAATGGGTGCTCACACTCGAGAAAAACCAGTGTCGGGATGATGTTTTAATTGAGTGTTTAGAAAAGTTTCACCGCAACAAAGCAGATTTTTTGCGCCATGACATAACCATGAATTAAACATGGGTCCATTACTTCACACCCTAGACAAAAGAACAATCAAAACAGTGGATTGAAAAGGGAGAACCGCCTCCAAAAAAGGCGAAGAGCGTTTCATTTGCAGGAAAGGTCATGGCGTCGGTTTTTGGGATACGTGTGGGATAATTTTCATCGACTATCTTGAAAAAGAAAACATTATCACCGGCAAGTATTATGCGAACTCATTGCAACGTTTGAGAGAAGAAATCAAGCAAAAGCGGCCGCCACATTTGGATAAGAAGAGTGTTGTTTCATTAAGACAATGCACCAGCTCACCCGTTATTGCAATGGCCAAAATTCACAAATTAAAGTTTGAATTGCTACCTCATGCGCCCTATCCGCCAGATTCAGCCCCCTTGGACTATTTTCTGTTCGCAAACTTGAAAACGTTGCTCGGTTTTCAAAGACTTCCCAACCGTGAAGAAGTGATATCGGCAGTAAATGGCTATTTTGAGGAGAGGAGCAAGACAGTTCTTATTATAAAAACGATATTGAACTTATTGAGCATCGCTAGGAAAAGTGAATAGATCTGAAAGGAGATTGTGTTGAAAAATAAATACAATTTTTTCCAAATATTTCGTGTTTTCTTGGTTATGCCGGGTACTTTTGGGATTACCCTCGTATACAACGGTGCTGCGACATTTGGCAATTAAAATTAATTTGAAAAAAATACGTAGTGATAAATTTTTGGAAAAAGAGGAATTCCCTCCCGAATACCTGTTCCGTTGTGAACACCGAAATTGAATGTTTAAACTCAATTAAATAACTAGGCGTTACCCTCACTCACGATCTCTCCTCGATGAAACACATGCGGGGAATATAGTATGTAGGAAAGTGGACAAAAAATTATGAGTTATTAGGAGAGTACTAGGTAAATGTGATGAAAAAGTCAAACAGAAATTTTATCCTCCGCTGGTTATGACTAATTTATAATATGCTCCAATTATAAGGATCCTCACAAAGTTCCATTAATTGCCGGATTGGAGCGCATGCAGCGTAGAGGCGCTAGTTTAATAGCACGTTGTTATGATTAACTTGGTAGCGAATCCAAAATATTAGAGCAGCTAGGCTGGGAATCACTCACGGAGGGAAGGATAAATTACATTGGAAGGGTCTCTCTTTTGAAGTGGTGTTGAAATTGTATTATGCCCCCATCGTATCACGGTAGGAGAGTTCATGTCAATAAAGTTAGAGAGATTAAGTGAAGAGCAGATGGATTAAAGATGTCATTTTTTCCGCGAACGCTAATGGATCATAATAATATTGTTCGACCACGGTAGGATCATATTCGGGTAAACATTATTCTGGTGTGTATTCACCCCCTGCCACACACCCTAGCGGTGGCTTGCAGGGTACACAAATAAAAATGTTTCAGGAACTTCGGACGCTTTTATAAACTTTTCCTCCAGGTCAACGCATCGGGACATTGTAGAAGCCCTTATGGTATGTCATTAATTTAGGATTCCCACCCTTCCCATTCACTCACTGGCATCCACAGAGCGGAGGAGAGCGAGATCGTCGGCAGGAAATGTTGAGACCGAGTCCCCATCATACCTTGGAGCAGCCGGAAGGTGATCAGGTGTATATGGTGACCTTTACAAGTCAAAGAAGTAATTAATACACGAATTGCAACATTTGGAAGAAAAGTATAAAAACTCGGTAATACTACTGTATATTTAACAAATGAAGAAATATGGAGATGCTTTTTACGTAATATTGAACTGCGAACATGTTCCTAGTATTGAATTCAGTTACCTTTAACGGGTTTTTCATATATATATATGCTAACGCATTCAGATGTTTTTCATATAAAATCCAGTCATCCATGTACTTCATATTAAAATTTATTTCCTTATAGTGAATTTTTCTTTCTCTCCAACTACTCCCTAAAATAGTAAACTACGAAAAATGGTTATGAACAAGGAAAATCGAATAGGGAATGAGGTTGTCAAAAGAGTTATATTTTCTTTTGAGAATTAACCCCATGTATTTATGTGCATTCCCACGTCATTTGGACATTTTGGAGAGATTATTTTTTGGAAAGCCCAAATGTGACATTTCTTTCAGAAAAGTATCAAATTCATAATTTCCATTAAGAACGATTCATTTGCCATATTTTGCCGTCAAATTGGAAATATATATAAACCTGTGCGCAAAGGATGTAGTACTTTTTACTCGAAATTTTTAAAGGCAGCTTCCAAAAAGTACCAAATGTGTCCTGACACAGATGACAGCATTTTTTGAAAACTTTGTATTCGGTATCATCCTTTTGAAAGCTACATACCTTTTCACCCTGACTCGACTCTCAGGTGAATTTCCCGCTGCACCAGCATCTCGCTGCACTTTCGGTGCTATTTCTTTCTTCCCCCCCCCCCCCCGACCATACCAGGTCATCCTGCAGAACATGCTCCCTCGAGGGGGGGCACAATTCGTGGCAGTAATTATGGATAAAGCATCGTTGGGCCAGATTCGTCGCGCCGCGTATAATGTCATTTTTCTTTCGCCCGGCGCGCAATCCGACCCCGCCTCCTCCTCTGACTAAAACCCGACCTCTACCCCTTCCCCTTCCTCCACCCCCGCCCTCCTCCGCCTTTTTCCGCTCGGGGGGCGCATTGCCGTCCGCCGCCGTCGCCCTCCCCCTCCCGCGCATTCCTTCGCAGACCCCTTTCACCTTTCTCCGCTCATGCGAGAGTGAAACAGCGAGGAGCGACCTGCGCTTCTTCCCCTCCCCCCACCCTCGCGTCTACCTCTCACTCCTAATTGTCACCTCTTTGCCGCTTCCCCCCCCCAAATCCCCTCATGCCACCCCCCCCCCCCATCCTCTTAACACTTTGTACCACCTTCTACCAGCGATTTCTTTTTTGCTTGTGTGCACAGCGGTGTATTCACAACCCTTTTTTACTCGTTATAAATGCTAAATATAAACTCCAGCTTTCGTTTACACCTTTCTCTCAATTAATGCATGCTCTGTTATGCCTACTTAATAAAAGTACGTTAACGGAGGACCATATCATTTGCAATTAAAAACTCGATTAATTATTTGTTTTCAAAACTGATTATCCAATGGCTGACGTTTATCAAAGCTCCAATTGATTGTCATTCAAGCAGTAGTAAAAATTGAGTAGTTTCAGGCGTGATGTGGTGAAATTCGAAGAAAATAAAGAAAAGATAGTAACAGCTTTCCATTAGATAAGTGAGATTTATTTAATGGAAAATTGTTACCATATTTTCTTAATTAAACAGTAATAGGTCTAATCCATTTGTTAGCAACCAGGATATCTACTTAATCACAGCTTATGTCATCTGGTCAAATTCGCATCATTAATAATGTTATTGTCCCTCTCTACAAGCTTTAACAAAACCAAGCTTTTATGTAACTATTTCAATGCCAGCTACTGAATTGAAATAAAATACCATCAAATTTCTCTTTCTAAGCTCATTTATTCTCATCTTCCATTTGCAAATAATCCCCTCACTCCAATATATTCCCCCCATCCTATTACTTTCAACTTCCCGTCATTCGTCAACATTTGCTTCACTGAATTATTCTTCAATGGCGGTATCCCGATTGGCTCCATCAAACGCTGAATTTCATTTTATAAAGGGAAGATTGAAATGTACTGAAAGGTAAACGTTCGCTTCAGATCTCAAAGGCCACTAGAATTGATATGTATCCACCGATTAGTTTTTATTTCGTGTCATCACCGTCAGATATTATTGTATACATAGTCGTACTGCGATGTTACGTACACTTGGAGTGGAGTGGAAACAGCGTAACATTTGCTCTGCTGTTTGCCTTCAGTAATATAATATTAATTTTGTTATTCTCCATTTATTTAATGAAGAAACTCAATTTTCAGCTATGGTTCTATGATACGGAAATTTTGCCTGGGAATTTACATGTTAAATAGTGTTTATCGCTAACAATCTGCTGATTCCCGAATTGTTTTGAAATTAATATTTTGTCAATATACTATATATATTATCAAATGCAATGGACTAACGCAGTGACTGTCAACCATAAAGAATTGAAATTCAAATTTGAGTACTTGTAGGTAATTAGTGTGACGTTACTAAACAATATTTGAGTGGCTTTATTTTAGAAGAGTACGAATTGTAGTTGAAGGAGTTGCATTAAAACGGAGAAGCCGCTTACCAATCGAGCCATTAATTAATTGGCTTGGATTTTAAAAATTGGGTGTTTTTGCCTGAAACAGAGGTTTCTCTTTAAGGAACATTGGAGTCTCCTTTCTCCAAGAAACCTCCCGCTTATTGATAGACTCCTGGCAAACAACTAGATTCGCATAAAACCCGAGAACCCTCGTTTCATATTAGAATCAAATTGTCTTGACTTACCTTATAACTGTACCAAAACTAATAAAAATCTCATTTCACCTGGATTTTACCTTTTAGTATTATTTATTTAATGGTACGCTACAGATCACCTATGCTACGCAGATTTTGGGTGGGATCACTGACTAACCCCCACGACATTTTTAAGCCTCACACAAGACACAGTTTAAGTTGTAGGCCCTAAGGTACAATAGACCCTTTTTCCGCCCTGAATACTTTCTGCTTTCTTCTATTTCGTCCCACTTACCCTCTCTCTCCCCATCCCCCCCCCGCTACCTCGTATATCCTGTCCGTCATTCTCCCCTTTTATCAGCTTCAACATTCCATCACCACTCAAAACAAAAGTACTTTTCTTACCTCCTTTGAATTTTGCCTACGATTCCCTCTCCTCCCCTTTCACACTTACTGTCGTTTGTCGTTCGTAACACTTTTCCATTCGTCCATTATACTTCTTTCAATTGTTACCCGCAACCTCATCTGAAAAGCCTCAAAGGCTTTAGGACTACTTCACCTACATTATTCCTAGTCTCTTTCTAGTTTCTATCTCAGGTCAACTCATGGGAAGAAGTAAAATATTAATTCGAATCCAGATGTTACCAAAGTTTTATGGCATTAAGGAATATATTTTAACTGTCAATTCAATTGTGTGAAAGGCGTTTTGTTAAAGTGATGCTAGTAACCCATTTGTTTTTCCTCGTGTTTTATTGAGAGACATTGAAACAAATATACTTCCTTAATTAAAAAAAATATTCATCAGTTTACAAATTTGTGTCAGAGAAAAACGGGAAACTTTTTTTTTATTTTTGATATAATGTGTTATTATTTATCATATTCCTCTCACACTTAGGTAAAAGTAGTAAAATGAGACTTAATTGGAAAACATAATAACAAATTATAGGAAAACTATTTGATCTCAATACCGACATGAACATGCGAGCTCCTTAAAGACATGGGAAGGCTTAGTATCAATTGGTAAAAAGTCTCAAATGGTAATTTAGTTAAATACGCTCATTTTATTTTATTCACTTACAAAACGATGTTATTATGTTCACAATTTACTTGGGATATCCGAAGAAAAAATCTTCTTTCGTTCTGTGATTCAAGTCAAGAACATTAAAGTGATGCCTGATGTTATTCAATTCACCTTTTCTCGATTGCATCTATATATTTGCAATTTTTATATTGGCAACAGTTCTATGGTTAAAAATTTATCTCAATAAACGAATTTGCTATGATTGATTAAATTATTATTCTACATGAATTTTGTTTTATTAATGTCTTTAATTAATTAAATTTTAATGGTGGCAAAATCGATT